>NC_079314.1:48803155-49103433 GCF_029931775.1 Euleptes europaea
ATCGGTTGCAAAACAAGACACTCATGAGCGCCTGGGAGGAAAACAGAATCATACCGTCTATATCTCCTGCTTATGTGTGTTCTTCCAAAATCTATTTATTTAAAAATAAATATTGTGACTATAATAGACAAATAATAGCTTTTACCAACAAAGAAGAGGGTGTTATGAATGAAATATTTATTGTATGAAAATACCCATACATTTTCATGTAATATGAGTGCAGGAAAATAGAAATATGCTTGACTGAGAAATGGCACATTGACACAATTAATTATTTTATTCATTAAAATATCTGTAACTCACCTTACCCTTGTGGCTCACAGTGGCTTACCATTCCTAGATTTAAAATCCATTAACCTACACCAAGAACATGCCTCCAGCTTAAACCCCACGAAAGGTCCATTAAAAATAATACATCCTTACAGTGCCACCTAGTTTTTTTGGTTTTTTTTTAAAGATGATGCCTCTCATTGCCTTCCTCAGGAACCTTGTTCTACAAGATCAGAGCAACTATAGAAATGCTGGCAGGGCTCTAGTAAATGCCAAGTAGGTAAGGTAGCCAGGCCTACCAGGGGTCAGGGACATGGGGTGGTGGTGGCCATCAGTGATGGTGTGATGTTATTTCCAAGAAAAAACAGAAGTGATGTCATGTCTAGGTAGGAATACCTGGAAAGTCTGGGGTTATTTGGCATTCCCCAGAATTAACGTCACTCCATTGGCCTAACACCTTTTTAAAAAGTTTTCTCCTGCTGCCAATTTGTTCCACTGCTGCTTGGAGAAGTGGTGGGCAACTAGGGCTGCTGGCAGGAGGCATGGCAGTCCTAAACATGCCTTATTGCTGACTTCTGCTTGAATATGCAATTTTATGCTAGGATACTGCTGCTACAATTCATAATTGTGGGCTAGGGTCGCCAGGTCCCCCCTCTCCTTTGGTGGGAGATTTTTGGATGGAGCTGGTTTAGGGATCATGCATACACAGCTGTGCACGTGATCCCTGCTCCTGAGTCGGCCTATGGATTGGTGGGCAACTGCCTGCCAATCCAAGTGACCTGGCAACACTCTCATGGGCCTAAGCCTGAGGTTAGGGAGTAGAGCGGCCTGTAGACCTCAAGTAAGCTGAGTCCTTGGGTAAAGTTTGCATTTTCCAGTCATAGGGTTGCCAACCTCCAGGTCACCATTACCAGGAGGTAGCCAGAGGGCCTTGGCCTCTATGTAGGGTTGCCAACCTCCAGGTACTGGTAATGAAAGAGTGTGTGCTGTTATTGAACTGAGCAAAAATGGTTTTGATATAACAAGCACACAAGCCACAAATAATAAGAATTAGCAGTGTCTATATCAATTTAAATTATATTATGTAAGCAACATACAACATCACAAGCCATGCATCAAAAAGCATATTACAGCATATGCTTAAATGATAAAGTACACATGTCTCCACAACACAATTTAGAACCAATGTACAATGTAAGGTGAAAGTTCCAAGATGTACAATAAACCTGAGCCAGAAAGTATCTACAAACAGTAGCTTGTCCCAAAAGAAAAAAGCGCTGTGCAGGGCATGCACAATGAAAACTTTGAAGCTGAATCAAATGCCGTACCTGCGTCTCAAAGTAGCATGTCCCAAAAGAGAAAGCGCTTGTGTGCTTGTTATATCAAAACCTTTTTTGCTCAACCTCCAGGTACTAGCTGGAGATCTCTTGCTACTACAACTGATCTCCAGCTGATAGAGATCACCTGGAGAAAATGGCCGCTTTGGCAATTGGGCTCTATGTAGGGTTGCTAGGTCCCTCTTCGCAACCGGCGGGAGATTTTGGGGGCGGAGCCTGAAGAGGGCGCTGTTTGGGGAGGGGAGGGACTTCAATGCCATAGAGTTCAATTGCCAAAGAGGCCATTTTTCTCCAGGTGATCTGATCTCTATTGGCTGGAGATCAGTTGAATTAGCAGGAGATCTTCTGCTACTACCTGGCAGTTGGCAACCCTAGCTCTATGGCAGGGGTCGGCAAACTCATTAGTCAAAAGAGCCAAGTATCAACAGTACAACGATTGAGATTTCTTTTGAGAGCCAAATTTCTTAAACTTAAACTATATAGGTAGGTACACTGTTTATTAACTTGATAAACTTTAATTAAAGTTTTAAGTCTTAATTAAACTATAGGTACACTGAATAAAACTTGATATCATACTTAATAGTGATCTTATTTATTGATAAAAATTAAATTGTAAGTCCCTGCCATTTCCCCCTCCCCATCCGGAGTCCTCGTCTGGAGGCCTGGTCTACCGCCATAAAAGCCTATTGGTAGACCTGGCCTCCGGCTGAGTCCCATTGGGAGGCCAGGTCTACCCATTGGCTTTCTTGGCAGTAGACCTGGCCTCCGGAGGCCCATAGAAGCCAATTGGTAGACCTGGCCTCTGAAGGGGGACTTTTTCCCCTCCTCGGAATCCAGAAAGCCAGTGGGTAGACATGGCCTCCCAATGGGACTCGGCTGGAGGCCAGGTCTACCAAAGGAAGCCCGCCCCGCCCAACAGCTGATAGGCGGGCGGGGGGGCAGGAACCGTCGAGCCGCCCGCCCAGCAATCGCACGGCTAGAGGGGAGGCTTTAGCCTCCCAACCATTGAGAGCAAGGGAAAGGGGGATCTGGCCATTCTTCACGGTGTGGGGGGGAGAGAGACAGCGCACCCGCTCGCCTGATCTCTCTCTCTCTCTCTCTCTCTCTCAGGCACGCCGGCTCCGCAGCCCGGCTGCCAGCGTGAACGGGCGTGAGAGCAGGGGCTCTGAACCAAGTTCGGAGAGCCGCACTCAACGGGCCAAAGAGCCGTATGTGGCTCGGGAGCTGCAGTTTGCAGACCCCTGCTCTATGGCATTGAAGTCCCTCCCCTCCCCAAACCCTGCCCTCCTCAGGCTCCGCCCCAAAAACCTCCTGCCAGTGGCGAAGAGGGACCTGGCAACCCTACCTCTATGCCCTGTTTTTGGCCACTGTGTGAAACAGGATTAAGGTTGCCAGGTCCCTCTTCACCACTGGCGGGAGGTCCTTTGGGGCAAACCCTGTGGAGGTCAGGGTGTGGGGAGGGGAAGGACTTCAATGCCATAGAGTCCAATTGCCAAAGCAGCCATTTCCTCCAGGCGAACTGCTCTCTATCGGCTGGAGATCAGTTGTAATAGCGGGAGATCTCCAGCCACCACCTGGAAATTGGCAACCATAAACAGAATGCTTGCCTAGATGGACTACTGGTCTGATCCAGTATGGCTTTTCTTATGCCCCCCCCCCCCCAAATCCTGGATAAAGATATTTCAGGACTCAGCAGAAGTTGGGCATCCTGTAAAACATTTTAAAAACAGCTTGAAAAGCAGGAGCCATTAATAAATATTATAGAAATCAAACATTTAAAAAGAAATTCACAGATTTGCAACCAGCTGCAGCCATGCAAAGCCATCGTAATCCAATAAAGAGCTGAACCGATTGTTGATCTATGAATATATTCTGGAATATAGCTAAACACATTCAACAAGCATCAACCGAGGCTGCCTGTCAGTTTTTTGCAGCTGCATTAGAATGTTTGAATAGACGATAAATTGTGTCTAACTGTAACACAAATCCTTCTATACCTGCTGTACAATTTAGGGGCCTCTGAAGATCTCACATTGTTCAGCCATTCCTGATTTTTCCAGCCTCTTTTTTGCAAACAGAAAGCCTTTTATCTCTGCCGAGCAGACTTTTATTTTTGGATAACCTTGTGAAAAATGCCTAATTCTCATTCCAATGCTGAGACTCTTCTAACAATAATATAGGGAGCTTTGTTGCCTCAAATGGCATCTTTGTAGGGATCTGTGGAGAAATTTGAAACTTTTATGAAATTTATTATTTATTTATTATATTCAACGTATATCCCGCCCTCCCCGGCTGAAGTCAGACCCAGGGCGGATTATGGTTCACCATAGCAGAGGTGATTTGAGTAGTATATGAGGCTGTATCATTCATTTGTCTTTCTGTACTGTAATTCTTGTCTCAGGTCACCTAGCATATACTTAAGCTTCTGAGACTTCTCATGGGTATCAGGGTGCTACGGTTTTTGTAAAGCACAGATGCAGGTGCTCTCTCTCTTTTGATCTATATACATGCACAGAATGTTAGTGTAGTTCTGGATGGGGTTGTATTCCCCCTAAAGGAGTAGGTTCATTGCTTGGGGGTGCTCCTGGACCCGGGCCTTCTGTTGGATAGACAGGTGGCAGCGGTGGCCAGCATGCTTTTCAACAGCTTCAGCTGGTGAGCAAGCTGTGGCTCTTCCTAGGCGGAAAAGATCTTACCACTGTGGTGCATGCTCTGGTAACATCTAAATTAATTACTGCACTGTGTGGTATGTAGGACTGTCCTTGAAGACTGTCCAGAAGCTACAGTTGATGCAGAATGCTGTGGCCAGAGTGTTGACTGGAGTGGGACCATATCCCATGGACCGTATCATTCCCATCTTGCTCCATCTACAATGGCTTCCAATTTGCTTCCAGGCTCAGTTAAAGGTGCTGATATTGACCTTTAAAGAACAATGTATGGCCTGGGACAACATACCTTAAGGACCATCTTCTCCCATATGAATCTGTATGCTCACTCTGTTCATCTTTGGAGGCACTGCTTCAGTTGCCCCCACCATCTGAGGCTAGATGGGTGGTGACCCAAGAATGGGCCTTCTCTGTCATGGCATCAAAACTTCATAACTCCCTCCCCAGGGAGATTTATCTGTCTCCCTCTATCGGTGTCCTTCACCAGTAGGTGAAGACCTTTCTGTTTTGTGTGGCATACCACCAATAAAGGTATTGGCCCTTCTTCTAGTGCTGTGTGTTAATGTGTTTTAATTGAATTTTATAAGTTTAACTATATTTTTAATTGTTTACTTTTTAAATATTTTTATGTTCACTGCCTTGTGTCCCCTGATTGGGTGGAAAGGCATGATTAAAATGTTTTAAATAAAATAACTAAATAGTGTAGAGGTTAGAGTGCTGGGCTAAGATCTAGAAGATCTGGGTCCATAGGCTGGTCACACTCTTTCAGCCTAAGCTACTTTCACAGAGTTGTTGTGGGGTAAAATGGGGATATTAAAGACCTCAGCCTGAGATCCTGGAGAGCTGCTGCCAGTCAAGAGTAGACAATCCTGACCTGGAGTAAGTAATGATCTGGCTTGGCAGAAGGCAGGTTCATGTATGTTTTCTTTTTATACCTAAGTCAAATCTCCTGATCCGAATGTACTACTCGGGATAAAAAAGGCAGTACATTGGAGGAGGACAAGGTCCTCCTTGAGAGAGCATCCATCCCTGATAAAACGCTGTTTACAGTCAGTCTTGCAGCTCCTGCCCAGGCTGTGTTTACAACCACCCAAGCTTCTGAGCATCAGATGGCACTTGGAGGTTAATAGGCCGCGGCTCTGTCACATCAGCTGAGCAGACAAAGGCTGCAGTGTCAAATTGGGCAGACATCAGAGAATGACCTCTTAGGAATATGGCAGTTAGGTAATAAGAGAACATGTCAGCGAGATGCTCTGCATATGAATAGATAACCCCCAAGCCTGTTAGGTCACAAATAGAGACTGGGTGCATTGCTTCAGCACATCTGATCCTCAGCCTGCCGCCGATCTGTAGGATAAAGGGACTCAACACCGGCACTGCAATCCTCATAGCTGGCTAATCTTGCGAAGTGCCTTTTCCCAATCCATTTTCATTGCATGTGGCTGTATTCTGAAAAAGCACTGGGAGCACAGGAAAGGTATAGATAAGGATCTGCGTTTAGTATTTACAAGCTCTGTATTTATATAACAACAATGGCACCAGAGTGAGCCAATTTGTCACCTGTGTCAGAGCCAGTGGCTTAGAAGTACAGAGGGAAGACTGACTCCCACTGTACAGGCAGGCTGGGGAAACTGAACTTGGACCAATGAATGTAGTCTGAGAGCAACTGAAGACCAGAGGTCAGGTTGAAGAAATAATATAATTGAAAGGAACCCTAAAATGCTCTCGATGAATCAGCCAACTGTAGTATCTCCTTCTAGCGAGCAGCGTTTGGTGCCAAAGCTCAGCAGAAAAGAGGCCAGTGTCTCCCTCTTCTAGTGAAGCAGCCATTAAGAACTAATTAAGTAATTAGTTCTGATTGCCACAGCCATGTTTAAGATAACATAATGAATGAAGTGCTCTTCTGGATACTGTTAGCTGGATCCAAAGCTATGCCAGTGGAGTAAGACTCCCCTGCTTTCCCTCCCCTCCTGCTTCCATTCACTAAACTTCTTGAAAGGACCCCCTGGCAGTCAAGGGACCCTCAGGAACAGTGTAGGGGGATAGGGTATCAATGAAAATCACCCTCCCCTCCTTCACCAATGGAAGTGCCATTCCAGTGGCAGAACAGTGCCTTTGGATCCCATCCCATGAAACTGGGCATGCCTTCTGTATTAAGAAACCTAGCTATTCCTCTTGTACTTCAAACAAACAAGGCTTTGTTAAACATTGCAGCCAAGAATGCCAGAAACAAATACCAAATCTAATCAAAATCTTTGCTAATTTCCAGTCTGCTGCTCCAGAGTCCATTTGTTCTCTATAGATTGCGGTTGCAAACACAGGCTCCGCTTGCTTTCTGCATCAAGGAAAAGCTATTAGAATGATTAAAAATGCCATTGTTTTAAGCTGCAGCTTCATTGGAAAGCAAAACAATTGCAGAGTGCCATTTGTACAGGCCCAATACAGCCAGTCTTATTGTTTGATTTTTGCAAAGAAAGAGATGATTTGATTTGTTTTCATTTGAATTTGGAGTTGTAGAGCTGTGATTAATACAAAAATCTGGCTCTTTTTAAATCCATAAGAGGTATCCTTTTAGGCAAAGATATATTTAGAATGAGCTCTGTACCCATTAGAGAGAATCTCAAGAGGAGAAAGGTCAATAGAGCATTGCTTAGGTATGAATAGGAGTCATGCGATTTGATCGCTCAGTATGAGGATCCGATTAGAATGTGTGAGATGTAGGTTAGGTCATTATGTTGGATCAGACCAATCTAGGTCTCATCATGGCCAGCTAAGTGACTCATAATGCCACCCTAAACTCAGTTTACACCCTTCTAAGTCCATCAAAGCCAATGGGCTCAGAACATAGAATCACAGAGTTGGAAGAGGGCATACAGGCCATCTAGTCCTGTGTAACTCCATTTAGAATGGCACCATCAGAGACATTTCCATAAGCAGAGGATGCTGATGACTTGCTGTTGGGTCAACATACATCCGGTCTCTCTGAGCTTTGCAGTTTTGGCTGTCATCATTAGTTGTCACCAAATGGAAACAAGTATTCGTCAACTATCCTTGGTGCCATAACAGCAGTTCTGCCTTGGTGAATCAGCATTGTAACTGGATGGGGGCTGCTTGGCAAATGGGGCAGAAGTGCATGGGCTTGTGCCGGTGGTCTTGCAACGAAGATACAGATATCTGTATGTACAACCTTCTCCAGAAGCAAAGAGTTCGTGTGTGTGTGTGTGTGTGTGTGTGAGAGAGAGAGAGAGAGAGAGATGGAGAGATTTAAATCAGGAATATAGCAAGGGGAAAAGTTAAAAAAACCCCTTCAGCAGCCACTGCCACACCTGATTTGCCACTAATCCTGGTTTCCTTTTAACACTTGAAAAACCTGATCAGAAACCCCCCCCCCCCACACTCTCTCCAGTTTGGTCCTCAGCATGGTCTGTTGAAAAGAAGCTAAAACATTTTGTTGTCTTTTGCGAATTAGAGAACCTGACAACAAAATATAATACAAGAACTAGAGAACGTGTCACAAACTATTCCTGAGATATTTTTTATTTGAAATATTATTCTATTTATGTTCTAGATATTTCACCTCTTTACTATTTACTCAGGATGGCTTATGTGAGGCAAGGCTTTGAAACTGCAAATCAGAATTGCATTGCATAGCAATAAACAATCTCATTCATTTGGGTGGTTTAAGTAAATGAAAACTGCAGGCATTTCAAGAAAGGCCTTGGTAACATTCAAATATCAAACTTGTGAGCATTGTTGTGATTTACTCATGTGTAATCCAAGTCTCACACTTCGGAAAGTTTTTAAAACTTCACAGCAATCCAGATAACAAAAGGGGAATTTGTTATACCTGGAACCACACAGGAAGAAAACAGATGGCTGGGTTCAATAGAAAAGTCAATGGAACGAAGCTTTAGAACCATGTGAACTTTTAATGTTCAGGGAATAAGTGCCTGTGTATCAGCACGCCTTGCTCTTCTGCCTTTCAGTCATCCATGAAATGCTCAAACTAAATTAGTTATATTCTGCCTCCTAAAAATAAACCAAGGGATTTGTTTATTTTGCACGCTAACTCACTGTTTCAGTAGGGGTATACTTTCTCCCAGTTTGGCGTGCAGATGGGAAGCCTTTCCACACATTCTCTTTACTCTGTTAAATTCCCAGGCCAGCCAAGAAGGCAATTTCTGTCTGACTTAGCCACTGCCCTGCCAGGTTCCTGAGTCAGTCATTCATCCTGATGAGAGGTTAAAAATAGGAACGTATCTTTCTAAGCCTGCAGTATGGCATTTGGAAAGAAGCACCTGTTTTCAGAAGTGATATTTACAAGCACGACTCTGGAAAGGAATAAGTATGTGCTGCTTGCATGCTCTGCTGATAACCTGAATTTGGCACACACTTCCCTAGTTCCCACAATCATTTGAGAAACCAACATGGGCCACAGAATGAAGCTGAACTTTACATTGTAATGGAACAATGATGGATAAATAAGAAGTACTGAATCAGGTGTTTGCTTCTGGGGAGAAAAACTAGAGTTAATCTTCCCTTGGGTGGGGTGTTGCCTTACCATAAATGACAATAGGAATTTGGCATGGGGCAATGAAACAAAGAGAGGGTGGGAGAGCAATTTCAACATGTGGGGGCAGCCCACTGCCAGAGGTTTTACACTCCATTTCCAATGGGGCAGAATAATCACTATGTCATTTCTATTCAAATCACTCCCGAGACGCTGTTGTGCAGAGAATGAACGTTGCATAGTGTACAAATAGGTGAATTACCATGACAACATTAACCACTTTACTTTAGAAATAAATGTCAGCATTTAACAGTGGGCCCTTCAGATATCATTGATGAGCGAAAAAAAATATTATGATTCCTGTAGTTATTAACAGGAATGCTGTGTGAGCTGATCCTGTAATGGAAGACTTTAGCCCCAAACCCCTTTTTCTAATTAGAGTAGCTTTTTCATAAGTACAATTAAACCCAGTGGTTAGTATATAGGATTTATAGCTGTTGAGCCTGGGTTCAGATCCTCACCACAGGGTCTTTAGGTTATTTTCCAGTAACATAAGTGGGCATTATTAGGAATTAAGCAGTTCATTGGATTCCTGAAAAAGTGAACACCATAAGGATTGTGGAGGAGCTGGGCACAATTGCCTTATGCCATGGATAATCATTAAAGTGTTAAACAATTAATTCTTAAGTATCCTGAGTCAGACAGGTTCAAAACATGAGAGTGGTATTCTTATGGGAATTAACATTTGCTTCTAAATTATGGGGATATTTTGGATTAGATCTGGAGGACCTCTTCTTCCTCAGATGCAGGGCCCCTTCCCCTGACTCAAAAGCCTCATTTAAAGGGCAAGGCATCCTCTGTCGGGGAAAGGCACCACCATTAGTGGAATGGATCTATTGGATCCAACCCAATAGCAACAAGAAAAAAAAAGTGCCCATATGTTGCCAGTGTTGCCAATTCATTTCCCAACAGGCTCAAATTCTCCTGGCAGCTGGCTGACAGCTGGAAATTAAACAGGTTTTAAAGGCCAGACTAGTCTGAGCTTGTCAGAGTTTGGAAGCTAAGTAGGGTCAGCCATGGTCAGTACTTGGATGAGAGACTGCTGAGAAAGACTTGGATTGCTATGCAGAGGAAGGCAATGGCAAACATCTCTGCTTTCTTGCCTTGAAAACTCCATGAGGTAGAACTTCATAGGGTTGCCATAAATTGGTTGCAATTTGATCATACTTAATTATTATTATTAACTTTTCTGCTCTGCTGACCTTTTAACCATTATAACAGGAGCCTCCATCAGGGAAAGAGAGGGCAACCTTCCCAACTGTTAAGGAGAAAAGATTTGATTTGCATTAGCTATCTCAGTTATTAAAGGGAACCAACATTTTTCTAATCTGCTGTTATATAAAATAACAGTATGGGTTTGTTTGTTTTTTGTCACAGACTCTTTATAAAAGCACATTCTCTTTAAGATCTTATATCTGATGCTTACATAATCCAGGTACAGTTTGGGGAAAAGCTGGAAATTTTTACTCAGATTTGAATCCATTTTGCTGGCAAAGTTCTTTGTTCTCCCTTAAGGGGAAGTTTCCACCATAAGACATTCTTTGGTGCATGGCATGTGGCAACTCACTGAAAACCAGATTATCTGCTCATATGTAATATTTGCCCCAATTTCTGATCTGTCAGACTGGTATGAACACCAGTGGTGAAAGGATTTAATACAAAAGCAATAAATAGCTGTGGTAATTGAGTCATTTGGGTACAGAGAACATTCCACTTAATTTATCTAATGGCTAATTTGATCTTCCACTTCATTGTATCAAAGGCCCTAAAAGTGAATAATTCCTGTTAAGAGAAATGCCAGTTTCTTCCTCTAGACAACTTTTGTTTAATTTATGTATCAAATCCACAACTCAATAGGAGAAAGCCAGCCATATATAAATATGTTGTTTAACTCAAAGGGTTGGGCCAGCCAGCTTTTTCACTCAGTCTCACCTAATTCCCCTTCTTAACTCCAGCCCCCCTGTCTCGCATGCATGTAGGTCCCATGTAGGATTGTGCATATATACCCAAACCGAAAATAAACCTGAAATTAGCCGTTTCAGCAATATTTGGGTTTCGACCTGGGAATCTGCCTGAAGCCAAATAGGCGATTCCTGAAAAAGCTTTCCGGGTTTGGGCTCTTCGTCTTTGCTCAGATGCACAGCTCTGTGCTTTCTCCCAGTTTTCTATCTTTGACTGGTTTTGTTAGGGCCCCACAGTTGGGTCCCTTTTGAGGTAGGGGCCATGTAATCAGAGTCAACTTGGTCTGACCAAACTATCCATCACCATTCAGTGGAGTGAGTTGGATCAAGATAGTCTGGAGGCAGACGGGTCACTTAAAAGTCGGGACTCACCCAGTCCTGTCCGGAGGGATATACCCTCCAACTAAAAAGCACCAACTTCAACAGCTGCTGAACAGGCTTCGTTCTGAAGAAGACTACTCACCCATATGGATGAGCAATCTCCTTCACGAGAGCTGCCTTGATCATGACTTCGGCTTGCTCTGATATCCCTCCCCCACGAAAACCTGCTCTCAAACTAAAGGTTGCTCCGACTAGAGGCTTCGTCTCCCCACACCATGACCATCTCTTGAAATCAGAGTTTTGATGACTATAATAAAGGACTGTTCACAGGATGTCATTTGCCACCCAAAGGAATGTTTTCCGTGCCTTATTTTTCTTGCATGTAAGCCTTTTTCCTCAGTTTGAAAGCTGATTTGCATGGATATCATGCTATGCACCCCAGATACGAAGGGAGATCCCAGACTTTGAGGTGCCAGCCTGCCAATTGGTTCTTTCCACCAGTCCTCAGCAATGCTGAACTTCTGAATCTGAAAACCAATTGACAGCTTGGCTTGCAAATGCCTGGAGAATGGGGGTGGCCCCTTTGCGGGCCCATAAAATTGGACCCCCTGTCCCAACGTTCACCAAACTTCAGTGTCCATCTAAGGAGAGTCCCTTGCCACTATGCTGCAAATTTGGTGACTCTACCTCCAAAAATGCCCCCACAGGAGCTTCGAAAAAAAGCCCCACGGACTATAAAGAACCCAAATTTTTTGGTAAACCAGGAAATAAAGCCAAAATACCCCTTTACCAGTATGGGTAACTCAAACCTCAAACCTCTGTACCACACTGGCTTTCATGGGATGGCTGTTATTGAACAGTAGCAAGCAGTTGGGCCTGGGTGAGTCATGCAAATTGCATGGTATCAAGTTGCTCAAGGTTGCTACCAGATCTGGCTCTGATGAGTCCTCCCTCAAAGGTGAAAACAGCCCTGGAAAGTACTCTCCCCATGCCCTTTAGTGACAAAAAACCAAGCCTTGAAATATGTTCTTTTCAGCAGCAGATTCCAACTAAAAGGATCAGGTGGTAAGTTATATGACCTCTTTCATTCTTTAAAAAAAAAAGTACCAAAGCAGCAGATGATCATGGAAACATGGGCTGTAAAAAATGCACAAAGGAATGGGAAGTAGACCTTTCCCCACAAACTTTCCCATGGCAAGAAAGAGTGACTTTTGCACTCAATCTTGGACCCCATAAATGTTCTTTACAGCTACAGGTTTATATTGTGGCCAAGGCCAAATAGAATACTTAGATGCCTTTGGCTTTATGAAAAATGAGAACAAAACTCTTCTTTCCAATGCCTCAAGAAATGTTAATCATGTTTTGGTTTACTGGACCTTCTATCAATTGACTCAATAAGGTCCTCAGAACTTTAGCTGTATCAACATATCTTTATTCACCTACAGCTCTGAATTCTTTGATTGCTGTAAATTCTAAAAATGAATGTGGGACATACTGAAAAAAGGAACTAAATCCACCAAAACAACAAGGATAAAAGATGTCTAATTAATTAAGCATATGCTCTTATTGTTAGTGACATTCTAAATGTCACTGTGTGCTTTTGCAATTTGTGAACGACCCACAGGGCATCAGAGTGATCGGAGGAAAATCACAGAGATATTTTGGGGAAAGACTGCATATTATATCTCAGTTTCAGCAAGAATCACTTCTCTTTTATCAAGCATTTCAAAATGTATTTATTCTTTATAGATCAGGTTTGCATTCATTACTGTAAAAGACATCTGAGTCTGCTGTGGTCTTTATGAATATCAGTTAAAAGCAACTGAGATTAATTTAGGCTCTCTCTGTGTTTGACATAGGTGGGACACCTCTCTTGCAAACCTGATTTTTGATGACCAGTATCTTCACATTGCAACTAAGGTCCCATCCAAGTCTGTATATGGGTTTGGTGAACATCAACATCCATCCTTTAAGCACAATATGAATCATATTACCTATGGGATGTATGCTAGGGACCAGTCTCCAAAGGTAAGTTATTTACATGTGCAACCCTAAACAGATTTGAATTCTTCTAAGCCCATTGACCTCAACATAAGAACATGCTGGATCAGACCAAAAACCCATCTAGTCCAGCGTTTTGTTCACATAGTAGCCAACCAGCTACCTCTAGGAAGCCCACAAGCAGGATTGTAACTCTGCTTAGAAAACTTTCTGTCTATTGAATGATCAAGCCATATTTCTCTGTTTATTCAAGTGTCTCCTTAGAACTACTTCTAAACTAAAACCTTTAATCCAGAGTTTTTTTAACTGTGCTGAGCTTGTGAGCACTTTTGGAATCTTAAGAACAGTTTGTGGGCACCACCACAAAATGGTTGCCATCGGAGCTGGATCCAATCACAAAATGTTGAGTGATTCCAAGCCAAGAGTCCTCCTACAATGGGGCAGCTGTTTCCAAATGGGTGCTTCCTGCAGACACAAGGGTCTCCTGAACTCCTGGGGGACTTCTGAAGCACCTTCTGATCCAATGGGGTGAAGGAAAGACAGGATTGTTCCTTTGTTTGCGGGGAAAGATGCTTTGGTGGAGAAGGAAGTAAGAACCAGGAAATACATTGGTGGGTTCCAATGATGCCCATTGATGCCACATTGGGGAAAGGTCACTGCTTTAAACCACCCTCACAGCTTTACTAATTAGTTATGCCTCCCATACCATTTCCACTCTACTCTTTATCCAGTCACACCTTCGAATTGTTCATCTCATTTAGGGTCATTTCACAATACCATTTGCTACTTCACATGATTTGCATGCTAAGGTAAACATGAGATTCATTCACCTTTGGATTTTGAAGCTTCTGCTGAATCTGGAGGTTCGTGCTGGGAAGCACTCCTGAGAAACTGGGGATAAATATAAGGGGTTTGATAACGTTATGAACAATTCTTAATGGGGTGTGTGTCCCCACATCATCTTCTTATGGAGGAGGTCACCCTTTAATAGACTGTGTCTTGTACAAGTCAGTTTTAAAATAAACTGCAAACCTTCTTAGGGAGGAACTCTGCGCCAATTCATTGCTTTGTACAGCGGCTAAAACAATGCTGGACCAACATTACCATTTCATTAAAATGAAATGTAAAGTTCAAGCAATAGCCAGTGCTTCAGTACTCAAAATTGATTATCAGTAGCAAAGGTTGTTAAATGCATAAAATACTGAAAGAAAGGATGCTATAACAATGAAATATCCCCCCTCTCTTTAAAATGTACTGGCTGTTACCGCACTAGGTATTCCCAGCGATGTATCAATAGTTTGGAAATGTTATAAAAAACATTGCTTTAAGGGTTTTTGGATGCCACGGCTAAAAAATGGTTGGAAGACGTCTTCACAGCTAAAGGGGCCAAACAAAGTACGAACAGTATTTTTTATAACATTTCCAAACTCTTAATACATCACTGGGAATACCTAGTGTGGTAACAGCCGTAGATATAGGGTGGCAATGATACCAGAGCCTACTCCTTGTGAGAGTGACAGTTATCAGTAAAGACAGCTCCTGATGTTTTGTTGTCCTGGATTTAGTAAAGTACTTCTGTACAAATATAAGGTTGTATCTATTCTCAGGCATGTCAGCAGCATTTGGGCCTCTATTGCAGTCTGTCATCTTTCTAGTAAGCCCAAAAATGCAAAGTCTGTGCAAAAGAAACATTTTGGCTGCATCTCAGAGATCATATGCATAAATGACTTCTTATCCATTTCCCCCCATTAGATTGAAAAGGAATCTCAAGTGAGCACTTGGTGAAATAAATTTGTTTCCTGCACACAGATTTCTTGTTGTAAGAGCTGATGAAAAGCAATAGAAAAAGTCACATCTAATTTACTTTCTTGGTATTTCAGATGTATGCAAATCTGTATGGAGTCCATCCTTTCTACATGTGCATAGAGAATGATGCAAATGCTCATGGGGTCCTTTTCCTAAATGCCAATGCACAAGGTAATAAGGGGTTGATAATAATGAAGACTGGATAGTTGCTAAGGCTACAAGTCCTATAATCATTTTGCTTTTAGAAATCACAGGGATATGAAGGTGGTTTATGAATAGATTGTGTCGAGTCCTACAGAGTGCACTACTGTGTGTCTGCTCCAACACATCCTCCTATTGAATCCTGTCGAGCTGAGCATGATATCACTTACTTCTGAGCAAGGGTGTCGAAGATGGCAGCAGTATAGACTCTTCCCACATTGGGAAATCTGATGCACATGTCTGCATGCACAGGCTTTCCCATTTAGAGGAAGGAAGCTGGCTGCATATGCTGAAGCTCACCTGGAACATTGTACCCAGGTGTTAGGCTGTTTCCACATAGTGATGGGGCTCTTGCTACTGCGAATACAGAGGCATTCACAGTGGCAAAGGAGCTTCTGCAGGGGCTATGGCTCAGTGGTAGAGCATCTGCTTGGCATGCAGAAGGCCCAGGTTCAATCCCCGGCATTTCTAGTTAAAGGGGCCTGGCAAGTAGGTGATGTGAAAAAGAGACCCTGGAGAGCAGCTGCCCGTCTGAGTAGACAGTACTGACTTTGATGGACCAAGGGTCTGATTCAGTATAAGGCAGCTTCATGTGTTCATGTGCATGATTGGTTTTCCTGTACTTCCCTGCCCCAGCTCCCACAACAGCTGCCATTCTCCCCTGCTGCAGTATCACTGGAGGGTTGTTTTGGATTTTTTTTCCTTAACAAGTAATTGGCACACCTCTGTAATATTATAGAGATGTATCAATTACCAATTAAGAATCTCCCCACCCCCAGCCCTCTGGTGACATGGGAAGGGAAATCACCATGTGGGACAGAGGCATGAAAAATGGCACCAGTGTGGAGGGGACTGGGAAAGATCTCTGCTTTCCTATCCACGTGTCATTTACCCCAGCTTTGCTGCAATCTTGCAAAATTTCATAGGAAAGCAGGGTTTTTTTTAAAGAATTTTTATTATTTTCCATTAAATCATATATAAGCTTTTCAACAAATATTCAAAAATAACTCCATAGACATTCAAAAACAACTCCATAGACATTCTTAACAAAGTATAGTGTTGAAAATATATCATTAAGTAATTAAATAAATGAAAACTTCCCCTTCATCCTCCTCCATCTTTCTATTTACTTGTTTAGTCCTTTGCATTTAGAATTCTAATCTTAATGTTATTGTATATTATATCTAGCAATAATCTGCTTGTTGCATACTAATTTCTTCATTACAATCAAGGAAAAATATTATATATCATTTACAAATTTTAGTTAATGAATATTATATGTAATAATTAAGAAGAAATTAAAATTAACTATTGAATATAAAGACTTTATTGAATATAAAGACTTCCGGAGGAAAGCAGGTTTAAGCAGCAAAGCCCAGGGAAAACTGGAAATATACCGTGCTGCTGTGTGGAAGTGGGAAACAAACCTGATTCATGTTCACAGCCAAGCCAGACCAACACACTGGCATAGAAGAGACCTGAGTGTATGTGATGATCATAGATCACCTTACAAAATAGTTAGAACACCACATACGGTTCATACAGTGAATGGGCAAAGAGTTGTAAAATAATAGACCTTGTCAATCTCCCAAAGAGTAGGATGGTTTGTTAGAGAGTACTGGAAGAAAATCAAAGGCTAGTTTTCATCCCAGATTAATTGATCCAGAACTAATCTTGCTAACACTTTCTAAGAGTCGATGTATGTCTAGAAAAGTGTTAGTTGGAATCTCCTACATAAAAAAAATATCTCTTTTCAGTGGTGGTATTTTAACTTTGCGAATATTATATCACCAGATTCCAAAAGACTCATTCTCAGGTGCCCGGGAATTGCAATAAACCATTCAAAACTGCTGGCCTCTTGTTATTGTTAAATGAAGCAAAATGTGACTCTTTGACTAAAAGCATGAATAACTGTTAAAAATAGATGCACATAAAGAGAAAAAAAAACCCTGAAGTTGATAGAAATTTCCTCAGGGGTTGGTGCAGTTGAAACAAGCCAATTTAGATTTGTCCTGTATTCTGTTGATGGAGAATAGCTTTTCCCGTTACCATGGTCACCTTTACTGTATTAATCTCACACTCTAATTTTTGAAAAGGAGGCATCTTTCCTAAAGCTATGAACACTATTTCTTAGGCAGGTTATAAAAGAGGCATGTTTTTGCAGCCGGGTCTATATTTAAGCCTGGTTGAAGTGTCTGGAATTACTGGATATTTTAAAAGAAATGGAATCTTTAAATCATTTTGTGCTTGAGAAATTTCAAGTCAAGTCCTCCCTTTTCATAAAGCCCTCCCTGTCGTATTCATTGTACTTTTAAAGGTAAAGGTCCCCTGTGCAAGCACCGGGTCATTCCTGACCCATGGGGTGACGTCACATCCTGACGTTTCCAAGGCAGACTTTGTTTGCGGGGTGGTTTGCCAGTGCCTTCCCCAGTCATCTTCCCTTTACCCCCAGCAAGCTGGGTACTCATTTCACCGACCTCGGAAGGATGGAAGGCTGAGTCAACCTTGAGCCGGCTACCTGAAACCAACTTCCGTCGGGATTGAATTCAGGTCGTGAGTAGAGCTTTTGACTGCAGTACTGCAGCTTAACACTCTGCGCCACGGGCTCCTCATTGTACTTTTATATGAGCCAAAGCTGGTTTGTATCAGTGCCAGTTTCAGTCCAGTGAAACCTTGGCCGTGCTAAATATCTTGCACATGCTCAATAGAATGAATGGGTGGGACTATGGCATTAAGTGCCTAACAGTGCAATCCTGTGCAGAGTTATTTCAATCTAAGCCCATTGATTTTAGTGAGTTTAGCCTGGAGGAGCTCTGTATAGGACTGCACAGTGAATGAGCAGCTTCTCGATTAATAAACGGGTTATGGATGCACTGGGATGCTTGGTTCTGATGCCATGTCAACTGCATTGTCTGCTTCCAGATGTCACTTTAGGTCCAGAGCCATCTTTGACATTCCGCACCACTGGAGGAGTCCTTGATTTCTATGTTTTCCTTGGCCCAACCCCTGAAAATGTAGTCCAGCAATACACAGAGGTAAGTTGCAAAATCTATTAGGGCAAGAAAGTGAAGGAAATGTGTGACTTGTAGGCACAAAATTTGGCCATGCATTTGTACATGGGTTTACACTACAGTTTTGACGATGAAGCAGAGCACATAAGATTGGATGAGCTGTCTGTTAAAATCACTCCTCCTGCAAACACTGGACAATGATTTATCATGTGTCCTTAGAAACCTGTTGGAAAACATTTATAGCATCCCTTATTAAAATCCTATGAATTTTAATAGAGGCTTTCCTTAGGAAATGGGAAAATGCTAAAGGAACTATAAGATGCTGAAAGTAACATCATCTATAAACGTCTTTCTGAATTTTAACTATTCTATTGCAGGGATTCCATTTCCTATAACATGATTACGCCTGAAGTTACTGTGTTACTGTGTTGCTAAATATTAATGCTTATCAGACAAGCATCTGAATGGTTCTCAAGGATGCATATCTGAAATAACAAATATTGAAATGATTTATTTTCTCCCTATTCTACCCCAGGCGTAGAACCAATATGAAGTCTGAATTTGTTTCTTCTTTCCTTCTGCTGCTCACTCCCTTCCCCCCAAGACACTGGCCATTATGCATTTTCACATTGGCAAAGGGGCCTGAGAAAATTGCAAGATGGTAGACCATTTTATAGATATTCAATAATAACAGTGTTCACCATTGATATAGCATTTCATGAGTGCACATCATATAGTCAGTATTCCTCACAACAAGCCCTTAAATTTAAGCATTATTGTACATGAGGACAAAGAGAAAGTAGCTCAGCCAATGCCACCTTCATGGCTAAGGTGAAATTAGAACCTGGCTCACGCGCATTGCTGTTACCCTGCAACAGCTGTCATACAGCCTTAAAGGCTTGCAAGCGCACACCCATGTCTATATCTAAAAATAAGTGGAGGTGTAAAGTGAGAGGGAGAATCTCCACAGCCTCTGCAGAGAGTAGACCTGAGGTGTGGCTCCTCCTGGGCTCTTCATGTTCAGAGATCCTTTGCCAAGCTGGTTGCATAAGCTGTATTGTTTACTTTTTACTTATAAAGAAAATGTATAGGCTGTTTCTGCAGAGAAATTTGTTTGAGAAAGCTTATCATATAAAACAATTAAAATGACCAACCCTCAAAAAACTAACTCAGTCAGCCAAAACATCTCATTCCAGCAGCCCCAAAATCAACAGCCCATCAGGATAAGAGCACCATAAAAGTAGGCCAAAACTCAGCATAAAATAAGGCGGAATGCAGGCCATAAAACCATTAAGAGAGATTAAAATAACACACTAAAAGGTGGTATATGGCTCTGTTAAAAGCCTGGGCAAACAAGAATATTTTTTTCACATTACATTTATAAGTACTGTCAGGCGTGACAGTGATTCATGGGGATTTGTCCATTTCTTTAACATAAGAAGTGGCCCTTGTGAGAAAGGCAAGAGGATAAGCATCTCTGGGGATCTCCAAGAGTTGAACAAAATCAGGTGGTGTCACTAAAACAAACTAACAAGTTAATGGTCACAGACAGAGTTGCCAGTTTCCAGCTGGGGCCTGGAGATCTCCCAGAATTACAACTGGCATCCAGATGACAGAGATCAGTTCTTCTGGAGAAAATTGCTGTTTTGGAGGTGGACTCTGTGGCATTATTCCCCACTGAGGTCCCTCCCATCCCCAAACCCTGCCCGTCCCAGGCTCCATCCTCAAAATCTCTAGGAATTTCCCAACCTGGACGTGGCAACCTAGGATTGCCAAGTCCCTCTTCACCACTGGCGGGAGGTTTTTGGGGTGGAGCCTGAGGAGGGCAAGGTTTGGAGAGGGGAGGGACTTCAATGTCATAGAGTCCAATTGCCAAAGCAGTCATTTTCTCCAGGTGAACTGATCTCTATCAGCTGGAGATCAGTTGTAATAGCAGATCGCCAGCTAGTACCTGGAGGTTGGCAACCCTAGTCACTGAACAGCCAATAACTGCCATCCTGTATGAAAAATTGAGAGGACAGATGTGAGGTTGAAGAGCTGTGAAAAGATAATGTTGATTTTTTAAAAATTGTGACAATTGGTTAGATGATGCAAAAAGCTTGTACTTTACTTTCTTTGACTTCTAGTGGATAGGGTTTGTTACTTTCTCCCCCCCCCCCCCCGGAATTTGAACAGATGCAGCTGTTCCTAACACCCAGATCCTTCAAATGTGCCTGTTCTGTTAGAACAAAAGTTATGTTATGTTAAAGATTTAAATAATTGACATAAGACAAGCAAGCCCAAAGGACATGCTTTAAAAAACAACAAGGTTCTTCAAATGTCGGCAGTTATTTCACATACATACAGCTCTCGTCGATGGGCCCATTCAAGTCTGTAAATTGGTGCAGAGACATAGCCATAGTTATATATTGCTTCTACTCCATTACAACTTTCTGTTGTCTGCCTGCTATGGGAACATTAATTCTGTGTTGGTGCTATACCAGTTGTTGTGTGATAATGGCAAATTTTCTCAAAATTGCCCATATTGAGAAAGAGCCTTGGTCTTTCTTTCTATTGTATGTGCTGACTTTAATAAGAAACCTTCAGATTTTCACATCAGTCTAAGTGAAATCCTAATCAAATTGCAGAACTTTAAGACCCCCCCCTCCCCCCGGTGATGTCCGAAATTATGATTTCCCCAGCTCAGCAGGGAAGTAGCAACTGAAAATAGTAAGTTAGGTCTTGCTCTCAGCTGGTAACCCATTGGCAGCTTAAATTCTACCCTTGTTTCTGTGGAAATATAGGGTGGAGCTGTAAAAATAGCCTAAGCACTACCTAAGATTTCTTAAATAAATATGTGAGGGCTTAACTGTAACGGATATTGGCCCATGCCCTCAGCTTCTCTGTAAGTCTCTGTGGGAAGCCTAGGGATGTGCGCTGAGGTAATTTCACAGCGAAATTATTTCTGAAGCCAACATCCTGGAGTTTTTAAATGTCTGGTTCTATTATTAGAACAGTATTAAACCAGTGGGTGACGACTGGAGATTTTATATTCAAGAAATGTGCCTGTTGGGAAATACAGTGTTTAGATCAGACCTGGTATGACTTTTCATCCCCATCAAATCAGTCACATTTTACCTCAGTTGCTCTCCCTTTTCTAGCCCCCAGGCCATAGGGTCTGATTAGGGAGTCACAGGGAGAAGAAAGCATTTCCTGTCTGAGGTAAATATAAATGTGATTCTGATAGGCATAAAGTCTTCACAAACACCTCATTTGCATTAGTGATTCTTACTGAAAGCCTGGAGGTGTTTTTCCAGTGAACCTTGAATCTTGGAAATGCACACTCTGGGACCTCAGAAAACATTTTCTCTAGTAGGCATTAGAAAGCCAAGAAAGTGCTTTCTTTATAACCCTTAAATTGCAAGATCATGCCAGTGTTCGTCCACAGCACTTAAAATGCGCCTGGTCCCTATAGATAACTGGGGAGAATTTTTTTTAATATTCTTTGAATTCCCATAGATCAGGATCCAGTCCTGTAGCTTGTTTGAAGGGGAGGGAGGACAACTTGATCCAATCGTAAAACCCAACCTAATCAGATTTCACAATCAATCTGAAAATTTATGAGCAGGTGGCATTCAAGTCATATCTTTAGAGCACGTTTCTGGCTTTGCATTCCTATTGATTCCCTTTTACCAGCTAGGATTTTTTCTTCTAATTTTCAAACGTTTCCCTTACCCTCTGTTCTATTTTCACAAATAATGGTCCTTTTTGTTCTTTGAGGCTTTGTGAAGAGCATTCTGTATCAAAAGCTTTTTAATGACGATACATCTCACAGAAATAAACTCTATACCGATTATATCAAATCAAACATAAATCCCAGGTCTACAGAATTATAACTCCGCTTCACTGAATCCATCTGGAATAGGTACCATATGTCAGTTTCTTTATTGGGATGATTTGGGGAGATCCATTAGAGAGACCAGCGTTGGCATAATTAGAACAAGGAACATTTGTTTTCCCAGCTGTCCTTTTTTATCCTTCTTTTAGAATATTCTTTTGATTTGAATTAAATTTCACCTGAGATGCTCCAGCCTCATCAACCACGAGAGTGAACTGTTTAAAAGTTAAGCCCACCTTGCAAGTGAAGTTTTCTTGTATTTGTTCAACCTGAAATGCAATTGCCTCCAAGGGGCTCTAGCAAAATTCTTCTTTGCCTTGGGTTACACCTGATGTTTACAAAGGCAAGAGAACAGTTGCATAACTGAATCTATAACTGGAAGATGTAGGGGATGTGCAGCCTGGAAAGGACAACCATGGTGCCCAGCCCACTGGGATGCTTCTGAAGGCAAGTTCAAGGGGCTGAGAAATATAGGAAAAACTACCTTTCACACCCTGGACCTCAAAATCAACAAATAGAAATTGAGCCCAATTAGGCTCTTTATGCATTGATTGGCAAGAAGAAGCATTGCAGTGCCATCCTAGGCTGAGTTACACCCCTCTAAGCCCATTAATTTCAATGGACTTAGCAGGGGGTAACTCTGTTAAGGTTGCACTGTTAATGTTGCATCTATTGTGCAAGAGACAGATGCCTTTTCTGTTAGTAAGAAAAAATGGTTTCTGTATGAAGATGGCTCTAAACCCTCTCCCCTAGACACCACATTTTACAAACTTCATTGACCCAAAGAACCACAAAGCTACTTCTGTGAGCCCAAAGGGGTGTCAGATATTTCATCTTGGGTGAACCTAAAAATATGTAACCAGCATTAACTCCTATTGGTAGGTGTAGTAATGGAGAACTTAGCTGTCTTCTAGAAGAGATGTATTTGGAGATAGTTTGTACCCTTTAAATTGGTGCTGAGCACAAAGGTTGGTCCACATCAGAGTTAGGGAATTTTTCCCACTGAAAACCTGTTATTGCATGGGAAATCAAAACAAATTGTCATGAGTCAGCCTGCTGAGGCTTCCTCAGATGAAGAGGACCTTGGTGCAGAGGAAGACAGTGGAACAGAGCAGCCGCAGCAGGTTGAACAATCACAGGCAGAAGGGACCTCCCCGTGTCTACAGTTGCCCAGTGCAGGAGGACTTACCTGTGCCAGAAGCTCAGCCTCAGGTGGTGGTGCCAGAAAGCCCTCCAGAGTCACTGGATAGGGTTGCCAACCTCCAGGGGGTGGCTGGAGATCTCCCACTATTACAACTGATGTCTTGATGGCAGAGATCAGTTCCCCTGGAGAAAATTGCCACTTCGGCAATTGGACTCTATGGCATTGAAGTCCCTCCCCTCTCCAAACCCCATCCCCCTCAGGCTCCACTCCCAAAACCTCCAGGTATTTCCCAATGTGGAGCTGGCAACCCTACTGTTGGAGCAGAGGCGCAAAAGACTCAGGGCACAGCTACATGACTGGAGAAGAAGTGTCAGACTACAAGCTCAGCGGACACTGTAATGAGGCTAACGAGCTTCACCAGGCAGAGAATGCTGAGTCAGGGTAAAGTGCAGCAGCTGATCCACTTCAGGGCTATTTAAGCAGGCTACTGTGGCTGACTCATTCTGGGAACAACTTGTTGTCATCACTTTGCGTTGATTGGGAATGCTGGCTGTTTTTGAGACTCTGGACTGGACCCTGATCCCTCATTTGGGTTATGCTTTTGGTGGTGCTGAACCTAGAGACAACCTGGCATTTGACTTGGACTGCTCCTGACCATGCCTCATGACTTTGGCCCTCAGACCTGCCTCTTTACAGGACACAAATCATCCTAGCCACCTGCATTGGTATTGAGGTTCCATCACTGGTTGCTGCTGTCAGGGATATAGTTTTGAAGGAGCATGTGAGTGTGGCATACGGTTTGTATCACCTGCCTGTCTTCACCATTGCTTCTCATAAGCAGTCATTTCAACTGCCTACCACAAATTCTCAGAATGAGGTATGGTTGGAAGTGACTCTGCCAGTACAGGGCATTGCTAGACTGCAGTGGTTGTCCATAGTTTTCAAATGTTCTATACTTTGGAATTTGTTAGACGTTGCTATTCATTTAGCAGCCTAGATAGTCCAGGCTAGCCTGATCTTGTCAGAGTTTAGAAACTAAGCAGGGACTGGCCATGCTTAGTACTTGAATGGCAGACCGCCAAGGGAGACTAGGGTTGCTACTCAGACAAAGGCAATGACAAATCATCTATGCTCTTCTTTTGCCTTGTCACAACTTCACAGCTAACTTTTACCTTTTTTGTTGATTTATTCATTTTAGGGCACTTAAAGTACAGTCCTAAGAGCCGCAGTTATGGGGGCTAAATGTCATGCTGGGGAGGGGAGATCAAATAATTAGGAACAACTGTCATGAAGGCCCTCATGAGAGTCCCAACCAATCATACTTCCACGTTTGTGGGTTTTTATAACAAAAACAATTTCAGTTTATGGGCAAGAACAAAGTAAGACATATGGGTAGGGGTGGCCTCTCAGGTATTTTGGGCCTGAACCATAAGTGGAGATCAGTGGTTAAAAGCCAATATATGAAGCAAATGTCAGAGTTCTTTTCATCACTGACTGTGAAGATGTAAGGTAGTGTGTCTGTGGGACAGATTGATAGCAGCTTAGCAGTATCAAGCAGCCAAATAGAATGTGGACTGTACATGAAGGTAGTTCCCTGTCCAAGCCCTGGGTCACTACTGACCCATGGGGTGATGTCACATCATGACATTTACTAGGCAGACTATGTTTATGGGGTGGTTTGCCATCACCTTCCCCAGTCATCTACACTTTACCCCCTGGAAGCTGGGAAATAATTTTACTGCCCTTGGAAGGATGGAAGGCTGAGTCAACCTTGAGCTGGCTACCTGACATTGACTTCCATCTGGATCAAACTCAGGTCGTGAGCAGAGCTTGGGCTGCAGTACTGCAGTTTACCACTCTGTGCCATGGGGGTCTGTACATACAGAACTCATTAAGTATGTATTTTCCAAACATTCTCCTTCTCAAAGCTCTTACTGTTCTATGTTGTACTTTCATTTTAAAAGACTGGGTTGTTCTGTTTAATTTACTTAATACCTATCCAGCGTTATGGCAAAAATTCTTGATATGTTTATTTTGTATCCCATTCTACTTGTGTTGGCCTCCCCAGGGCAATGCTGAAAACTTAAATAGACTTAACATTTACCAGACATAGAGATCCACAGTTCTCAGTTTGTCCCTGCATGTGGCAAGACATCGCGTGAGATGCTTTCAAAGAGCGCACAGTTGCATGTTGTCATTTAAAGATTTGCACACGCTTATGTAGCCAGTTGCAATTAACTGAGTTTCTGAGGGGAGCCTGACCTGAGGAGGTGTAGCAAATGATTTAAAATGTAGAGCGCTTGGAATAAACACCGAGCTTTTTCATGATGCAGTTTAGCAGACTGTGGCATTAAAAATAGAATAATTCTGTCTGGAAAGTTCAGATTCCTGTACTGATTTAATTAAAGGATTGCTTTTTTGGAATATTTTCAATGCATTACCCTTTTAAGGGATTCATATCGGCTACAACACTACAGGTGAAACTAAAGATATTGACTGTGCACTTGATGTTTGTCAAGTCCACAAACGGTTTACTCCACCCCGTACCTATAGGATTCTAAAGATATATTATCGAACTTATATAAGCGTGCTGTGGGACCTATTTTGTATATTTGTAAATAATAGTTTGTGATAGTTTGGTTCAGTACCATTTGTTTGTTTGTACAATGTTTGCATGTTCTTAGTTAGGTATTTCCTATTTTCTTGTCACTTCTATATCAATACACTTTGTGTTTGCAATAAAACATATTTCGTGTGCTGTTCTTTTGATTGAACATCTCTCGGTACAGCACCAGGTGATTGTTATTTTGGTTTGTAACCTCTAGGTGGTGGCTGGAGATCTCCTGTTATTACAACTGATTGCCGGATGATAGAGATCAGTTCACCTGGAGAAAATGGCCACTTTGGCAATTGGACTCTATGGCACTGAAGTCCCCTCCCCAAACCCTACCCTCTGCCCCCAAAATCTCCAGGTGTTTCCAAACCCGGAGCTGGCAACCTTACCAATCAGTTACTCTGGAGACCCAACAACAGGGCATAAAAGCCAAGGCCTTCCCCGAATGCTTTGTGTGTAGAAAAGAAGGTGGGGTGGATGGTTTACCACTGTGTTATGACTTTTTAGTGTACATCTCCTCCATGGACTTTCCATACGGTGACCTGCAAGCCTTCAAAAATAGCGAGGGCTGCAAAATGAACCTTGTGTGGGATATTCAGGACTGACTATTTTGAAGGTAGCTCAGTCCTGAAACCATGTTAGAAGCAACAAACTTTACCAGGACATGGTAACAAGTGATTTTACTGGTTAGAATTCTTTCATGTTTATTCTACACTGAGGGACAAATTCACCTCTCTGTGATTCTTCTGCAGCTGGCTTTTAGACTTTTTGCCCCTGAAATAAAAATCAAAATGATTCCCCCTTAGCTCTGAAGCAGACCATATATTTTTTTCTTAACACCACACAGATAATAAGATTGGAGGGCAGGTTATGGTTTCTGTTCTGGAATCTTTTGCCCAAAATTGCTGCTTCACATTGCTTCAGGGTAAACATGGTCTTGCTCTTCTACTTCAAAAATCCTTTTGTGTAAAGTCCTTATGGCTCCTTAATACAGTTTGAGAACTTTTTTGTTTACTACATTGTGGTATCCTTTATACCATTAAATTATCTCTTTCAAAAGCAAACTGAGTCATATTGCAATAAGCTTCAGTCAAGCATCAAAAACCCAACACCCAATGAATTTCCAAAATTATTTGGAGGGAGGAGGGAAAACTCAACCATGGTTTTGAGATTAGAAGTACAAGCTGTCATTTTTCCTTTAAAAAATCAATAACCTAATACTAAAAAAAGCAAAAACCCATAAGCGCCCCAATAGAAAATCCACTCTCCTCAGAATCTTTCTGCTTTGTTACCTGAAGTAATAGATTTTTTTCCATAGATCCAAGGTCAGTTCTGTGCAGGACAAAAATAGAACCTTGATGTGACTAGAATGCTTGTTGGCCTGTATTTCATATTAACAGAGAGAACAGAAATGCCTTTGCCACTTTGATTCAAGAACTCTCGTCCTCACCTCATGAGATATTGGAATGTACCGTGGTAAAAATAAAAAAAAAATGCTTGTTTCTTTGTTTTTAAGGCCATCGGGCGTCCGCATCTACCTCCTTACTGGTCTCTGGGGTACCAGCTCTCACGGTGGGGATATTCTGACATTGCTACAGTAAAAGAAACTGTCAGGCGCATGGAGCAGTATGGCATTCCTCAAGTAAGTGTGCACTTTGCAGCATGCATTACAATTAGTTTCCCAACTAACAAGAATGAATAACAAAAGGTAATAGCATAATTCATAGTAGTAGTACACTTAGTATTACTCTAATAGTGTAATCTTAATCAGAGTTCTGCCCTTCTAAATCCCTTGGTTTAGAAGGGTGCAACTCTGTTTAGGATTGCACTGTAAGTGAGCAATCCTAAACAGATCTACTTGGCAGTCTCATTTTATACAATGGGGCTTTCTCCTAGGAAAGTATTCTTTGTATTGCCACCTAATTCTGCTAGTATTAATGCTAGCACGAATAGTATAGTGCATTATGATACTATTTCCACTAGCATTAGTATCATGTTAATTGTATAAATAATAATAAATACAATCATCATTTTTTAGAATTTAATTGAAATAATGGTGGTGATTAAAATATGCAAATATGTCATAACTACAAAAGAACACTTCAAGGATGTAGATTCAGTTGTAGGAATCCTATATGTAGTTCAGTTTGGTGATGTCTATAGTAGGAATTATGCAGGATGATTTCTGTATCCATTTTTACTGTGGTGCTAATGTAAGTGGAATACTAAATCTGAGCAACTGTGCCAATTTGGCCTCAGTGCATTAAAAATGCTCCAATGGGTTATCATTGCAATTGGCAGGATGTCCAGTATGCAGACATTGACTACATGGACCAGCAACGAGACTTCACTTATGACAAAGAAAAATATGCAGGTCTGCCAGAGTTCATTCAAGAGATGAAGAATGAAGGATTGCATTATGTTGTTATTCTGGTAAACTTTCAAAACTTTATATTAAGATTGCACTCCTTTGGGGCAGTAGGCATTCTTCTAAGCACAGTGACACCCTTCTAAGCCAACTGAAGAGTATAAAAGGGTGTAACTCTGTAAACCCATCATTTTCCAGTCTATTTTCCTTCGTAATAGGATTTTCACTGGGGAAACCAAAAAGCATATGATGCTCCTAGTAACTTCTCATCAGACTTCCTGTCTAGGATTTTTCTTTGGGTTTGGGTTTATTAAACCTGAAAATATTTGAAAAATCCAGAAAACTCCAATTTTTTGAAAATTCTCGGGTTTAATAATTTTTGGGGCTAGTAGGGACGCTCCTGTCTCCCACTCCAGGCTGCATGCCAGATCGGGCCTCCATGTGGAGAGATGGCGGAGAGGGTGTGACTTGCCTAAGGTCTCCCAGAAAGCTTCCTTGGCAGAGTAGGGATTTCAATCTGAGTGTCTCGGATCCTAGTCCAGTACTCTAATCACAACAGGAGAGGAATGTACAGTGGAAGTGCACAAAACCTCATGACAACCCCAACTTAATTACTTAGATCTAACAGGCAATTCCAGCACACAATAATGCCGAGTTGTTTTGAGTAAATGCATCACCAAATGAATCACATTAAGAATTCTTAATGCATCTTGTAGACTAGCAGGGCCAGGTGATATAATTGCCAGAACACCCGTTTATAGCTGAAGAGCACTTTTTGCATTCTCTCAAGAGCTGTGCTGTGTGCTGATGAAAACATGAAAAAATTGGTCTTTTTTGGGAGAGGGGTTAGTGTAATCTATGGATGAATGCAAATGTGTTCAGGCACAGTGGCACACTTTGGCTGCTGGGGGACAAAGCCTGCTCCCTTCTCCTGTAGGCCAGTACGTGCAGAAAAGAACTTTGAAGACACACATTCTCTCATTAAGGTGTCAGCATGGGAACTGAGTGCGTTTGACAGGAAATTATGTCCGTACTATAGCCTTATTTTGCCTCTAAAAGGAACAGAGAAATAATAGTGTAGGACAATCTTATTTAATTTTTGGCTTATGGTCGGGATCTACAGAACTGTACCATTAGTCATCCAACAGCATGTTGAGCTTGAAGTTCTTGAACAGCAACAGTCCCTCATCTGTCATTTGGCCAACCACATATGAAAGTGAGTGGACTTTCAAAAACGCATTGTGATATGGTTTGTGCTAGGGGTGCACACTGTGGAAAAAGAACCTTCACAGAACTGCTGTTGCCAGAGTTCCTTGGAAATGCCAGGAGAGTTAAATTGGCATAAAGAGTATAGATTTGACCTTAAACTTCTGCCAAGTTGCAGAAATTTACCAGCTACCTTTGAATCCACAGATATCTTTTAAGCATCCCAGGAGAAATAGCCCTGCAAATGGAACCCTCCAGAAGGAATTTGTGGCTCCTCAGAATTACCTCTAAATACCTTGCATGGCAGATTAAGTACACAGGAGAACAAGGCTTCATTTCAGCCCTGCACTGCCAGGAAC
Source organism: Euleptes europaea (assembly GCF_029931775.1). Taxonomy (NCBI): domain Eukaryota; kingdom Metazoa; phylum Chordata; class Lepidosauria; order Squamata; family Sphaerodactylidae; genus Euleptes; species Euleptes europaea. The sequence continues at coordinate 48,832,868 of NC_079314.1, forward strand.
ATTCTAAATGCCTCTGGTCATGTGCAGAGTGCATTTCTCTCACCCTAAATAATGCCAGGTCATAGTTTTAGAACCCAACCTAAGCATGTGATTAGGAACTCCCATTGTTCATTCATGTTGTGAATATGGAGGGAATTTGGATTAAGACCATGATTTTTGTTGTTGTTATTGTGGCTGTCAAATCACAGGTTATTTATGGCAACCCCATAGGGTTTTCAAGGCAAGAGACATTCAAAAGTGGCTTGCCACCGCCACCCACATCTACCTGGTGCCTTCTGTTTTTAATTTCTGGAGCCAAAATAGGACTTTTCTGTTTACCTGGAACCTTAGTTAAGGGTTAAGTCCCTCGGAACCATTGCTTCAGTACAAGGTTGGCTCTAGGATTTTGTGGGCCTTGGGCAGAAAGTGCCCAGCCCCCTCCCTGCTTGGCCACCCCCAGGCTCCCTGCTTGTGTTTCCCTTCCTGCCCATCTGTTTGCAAGCCCTCCCCTCAACTGTGCTCACACCACCTGCACCACCAGCAACCCTTTCCCTGACTTGGGCTGCCAGGTCCCTCTTCGCCACCGGCGGGAGGTTTTTGGGGCAGAGGTTGAGGAGGGTGGGGTTTGGGGAGGGGAGGGACTTCAATGTCATAGAATCCAATTGCCAAAGTGGCCATTTTCTCCAGGTGAACTGATCTTTACCAGCTGGAGATCAGTTGTAATAGCAGGAAGTCTGCAGCTAGTACCTGGAGGTTGGCAACCCTGACACCTCAGGGCAGTGTCACCTTCGTGGATTCTAGAAACACTGCCACCACTGTGCACCATTTGTATGGCTTTCCAAGTGGCCCCAGGCAATATATTTAACTGGGAGCACAGGTGGCGCTGGTGAAGAGTTTGCATTCAGAGGGGGCAAAGGGCACATGGTTGGGTGGCACTGATCTACTTCATCCACCTAAACAGGCGAATAGGTACATCTTTGTTTTGCTTTATGCGGATGATGCTGTGATCTTATCCAGGTCACCAGTGGGATTAAGGAGAGCGCTTGCAAGAGTGGTGGTGTTCTGTGAAAATGAACAATTAACAATCAACTATGGGTGGCAGGGTAGAAATGGGGGTGGGGGTGCGCTGTGGCCATGGGCCCTGGCAGCATCTCCACTGTAGGGTGTGTTGACACCAGCCCAGCTTTGGAATAACTGGAATTTCGGACCTCATAATGTGGAGACAAATTTGGAAGAAATGTTCATCCCATGACAATGACATATACAAACTGATATTACTTCATATGTGAGCAAATGAATGTGGGTATTCAACATCAGCATTTTCTGGCTACTACCTCTCACCCTTTTGCCTCTTGGTAATTTTTTCCCCTAAGGATGTCAGGACTTACTCATCATCCTTGAACAATGGCCCCATTTTTTGCCTGTGACTTAATCTGAGTCAGAGCAAGTGCATTGTTTGGATACAAAGAGAGATGTTCTAAAAGTAACAATGGTTATCAAGCGGAATGATAAACATCTATTACAGCAGAGGAACTTTAATGAGCAAGGTTGCCTACTGCTTGTTAACTCACGCTAAAAAGAAATTTCACTAGGAAAGCAAAATCAAGGGGAAAGGATTTACAATGTGCTATATGGAAGAGATTGTGATTACACACAATATTCTGGAATCCAGGCATATTGAGAAAGTAGTGATGTGATGAGATCTCATCATAGATGGTAACGTATTTGATGCCTGGTCTCGAGGCCTAGGAAATGCAGATATAGGCATTAATATTAAGGTGTTCTAATTTTGTTGAGCCTTGTTTGTGTATTGTAACCAGTGTGGGCCCTAAGAGAATGCACCAGATTATTTATTATTGAATATCTTTTTTGAAAATCAAATTGTATCCTCCGTTGCGTCTAGACATGCAGAAGAATGAGGTGGCAGCTTGACGATAGAGTGCTGAGGTAGCAGAGTGGGTGCAGGTGGGAAAAATAATAGTTCTGAATCCTGAATGTAAAAACCCTTTGGAAACAGAAAATTAGCAGAGCAGGTGAACAGCTGGGCTAGAACCCCTTCTCACTGCTGTGTTAGTTTTCTATTTTCTGGGAGTTTATTTTTTACAAGGAGACACTTTCAGCTTCCACCGCTTACAGTCTGAAATGGTGCAGCCTATTTGACTGCCTCAAAATTCTACTGCCACAACATGCTGCAGGTACAGACTGGGTCCTCATCTTCACCCAAAGAGTTCACACCAAGGCTCGCATAGGGTTTCTTATGTGGTCTCCCCTCTGGCCTGTTTACAGGGCCAGATCCCTTTAGCTTCAGTAGCAGAACAACTTGTGCTCTTCAGACAATTCTCTGGACCATTTTATGAACTGTTGAGTTGATATCTCATATGAACCTCATTCCCAAAAGAATAATCAGGAAAAAGAATGTCAAAGATATGTGGAATAGGTTTGGAATGCAAAATCAGTCACTGGAGCCCTTTGTTCTCCATGAGATGACTCTGGAGCTGCATAATGGATTAGATTTAAGCAGTAAAATAGCCTTTTTGGTGGAAGAGGTATCAGAGGTTCTGATTAAGGGTAGCTAATTAAGCTGACTTGTAGAGTATTGACATCCCTTGAGAATCACCTTGTTGGGATTAACTACTATAATAGGGAAGCTTTTTACTTCTCTCTTTTAAAAAAATCTGAGCTACTTAAACGAAAACTCCATACCTATTGAGCACTTCTGGAGGTTTCAACCTTTTATATTTAAAAGGGCCTGCCAAAATTTATTATTATTTTATTTTATTTTCTCTTCATGTTATTTATAGTCCACCTTTCTCACTCTAAATCTGTACAATTAGTTGGATGACGAAACATCTAATAAATGGTAGAATAGGACTAGGCTAGCAGAGATCTGAAACAAGGTATGAGTATTAAACATGGCATGTTAGACCGTTCAAGGTATGGTATTTCCTAAGTAGAAATATAATGCAGTGAGAGCAAGATAAAAAACATACAGCAACAGATAATGCATATTAGTAGTATAGTCCACAGCCATGTTTTCTCTATTGAAATGCCTCCTGAATCATTCTGTTGTAATGCAGCCCCATTCTTTTATAAAAGGACCTCCTGAACAGTTTATTTTACATAGTTTGGGGAAAGCCAAAAGTATGGAAACTGTCCTGACCTCCTTGGGCAGGCTATTCCATAGGGTGGGGGCCACAACAGAGAATGCATGTGTGTGGACAGTTGTTGATCTTGCCCATCTGCAGGGTGGCATCTATTGAAACCTCCATTCAGATGAGTAATGTTGTTGTGGCAGGGCATAGAAAGAAAGGTGGTCCTAGACCAAGAAGGTACTAGACCATGAAGGGCTTTGTATGCAATTGCCAATACTTTGGCTGCCCATTAGTTACCGAGTTCAATTCAACGGCATGACTGCAGAATGGGTATAATATGCATGCTCCGCCTAGTATCTAATAATAGTAGAGCCACAGCATTCTGCCTTAACTGGAGTTTCCAAGTTCTTTCACATTTTCTCTTCACTTCCAATCTGATGGGTTTAATAACAGATTTATACATTTCTGGCTTCCTGACATGCAGAGAGACCAGTCCCATTTAGAGTGACGTTGTTAAGCTTTTCAGACAGTTTTCCAGCAGGTTTTGTCATCATGCTCTTGGCTGTTACTAAGTCTTGCTTGTGTGTGTGTGTTTCCCACCCATGCAGGATCCTTTCCTAACCAAAGATGAACCTCGAGGGATATACAGACCCTATGAACTTGGACAACAGTTAGGAGTCTGGGTGAAAAATGCTGATGGAACTCCAGCTGTTGGGAAAGTAAGTGTCCAGCTGAGCAGTTACAAAGACTATCACTATGCCAGAACTTACATGATTTCCTATGCTTTCCCAGCAACAACATCAAAAATATAATAGCAACAGCGGAAAACAACAACAGTGAATCCCTTACAATATTGTCATTCCTATCAGTTACGACATCGCTTCCACCACACCTGTCAATTAGCCATGCAGAGAAATTGGCAATCAACAGAATTCCATAGTATGTTATTCCATCCATTCCACACTTTTCCAGTACACATGAAACACACAATACTGATCCAGAACAACAACTACAATTGCTCAGTAGTTTTAGGAAGCAGCTGCTACAAGCACAATGGTTTGTGCTTGCTGTAGTGGAACTACATGGATTACTCCATGGTCACATGAATTCAGATGCCACACTTAAAAGGAAGCACCAGTTGTCTGTGAGTTTAGATCCTGTGAAATCTGAAATTTTCCCATGTCCATTTGCATGATTTCAGCTTCCTTATGTTAATCTAATATATCTCACTTGCATTTCTAGGCCTTGCCTCCTGGTAATTCAGTGTATCCTGACTACTTTAACCCAAAAACAGCAGAATGGTGGACCAATATGTGTGTTGAATTCCAGAAAGTTCTGCCTTATGATGGAATTTGGCTTGTAAGTTTGAAAAATGGTCCCCGTTTATTTTCATTTTGTCTCTCTCCCAAGTATACAGTCCAAAATAACCTTTTTAATTTTCACATTTTTTTGTTCTGCTTAGGATATGAATGAACCATCTAATTTTCTAAATGGCCAGGTCCCAGGCTGTGCTCACAACAATCTCAACAACCCTCCTTTCATTCCTAGTAAGTAACCTCAGGGAAACAAGTACTTGATCAGACCTATATAGCTATTTGCAACATCAGTATTACAGACATACATTTTAAGACTTTGAGAAGTCATTTAAAACATGTACTTGGACATCCTTTTTCTTATTTCCCCCCCTAACCTTATTGGTGGTGGAAATTGCTATCAAGTCACAACTGACTTATGGCAACCCCATAGGGTTTCCAAGGCAAGAGACATTCAGAAGTGGTTTGCCATTGCCTGCCTCTGCATGGGCTGAGAGAGTTTTGAGAGAACTGTGACTGGCCCAAAGTCATCCAGCAGGCGTCATGTGAAAGAGTGGTGAATCGAACCCGGTTCTCCAGATTAGACTCCGCTTCTCCTAACCACTAAACCACTCTGGCTCTCTTTATCCTTATTATCAACAGTAAACGTACTTCCTCCTCATCCACATGGGGAAGCTTCCCATTTGCCTGGTTATTAACCAGACTGCCCCCAACCCTCAGCTGGTCAGCGGGTGGAAGCAGGCCAGCTAAATGGGGGGAAGCGATCTGCATGAGCAGTGCACGCATGGTGCAATGACATCACTTTTGGGTTTATCCTGGAAGCACTGGCATCATGCTGGTTTCCATAGAGTTTTAGGAGGACAGTGCTAGAGCATCCCACCCAGAAGTGACGTTATTGCGCCGTGCGTGTGCTATGCAAGTGGTTTGCCACCGCCAGCCCCGCCTCTAAGAAACTCCTGCTGGTGGCGGGGGACCTGGCAACCCTACACATGGGAAGAAAAAAACTTGCTTAAGTGATATGTCACTTCTTCTTCAAGTTAGCTATGGTCTCCAGCAGGACCTTGTCAATCATTTGTCATTAGATACTGTACCCCATGGCAGAAGATCCTGAGCTGCCTTTTGGGAAGGAAAACTATAGAATTCTAGCTGTACACATATTGACGATGTGAACACGATAGAGAAACAAAGTGCTCGCTTGGGATAGGCAGTGTCCTCTCCCAGCATCTATTTCCCCCTTACGTCACTCGAGCCATAACATTTTAGCAGGGAGAAGGAGAAATGTGTGGGTAGCAGTGCCCCATAGATGCCACCTAACTGCTGCCCACCAGTCTTATGGAAAGGTAACACTTGCTCCATTTTTCTGGTACAGGAGTCCAATGGATGCCTAGGCTGCAAACTCCAGGCTGGGAAATTCCTGGAGATTTGGGGGATGGAGCCTGGGGAGGATAGAGTTTTGGGTGTGGGAGGGAGCTCAACAGGGATGTGATGCCATACAGTCCACCCTCCAAAGCTGCCATTTCCTCCAGGGGAACTGATATCTGGAGATCAGTTGTAAATCCAAGAGAACTCCAGGCCCCACTTAGAGGTTAGCAACCCTCTGCGACATAGAGGAAGTGAAATGCTTCTAAGGTTCACTCTGGTTCTACTCTTCCCCTGTAATACACATTGTCCATTTTATGCATCTAGAGACCATCTGACTCATGCACAGTCAAACTGAGAAAGCATTGGGTTTAAGTTGACAAACATGCCTATGGATCCAAAAAGGATAAAACTTTATTCCTTTTGATAGGCTCTCAATATTATATATTCAGTATCATTTGGAAAGTAATACACTTGGTATTTCTTTGAGAGAATGCAAACTCATCTCTTAGTAACCTGGGTAAAAATTACAGTTTACCTGTATAGGCTGTAACATTCTGTCTATGTTAAAGGATTCAGAATGCCGGAGGTTAAAACTCTGTTCTAGGAAGCCAGAAAACCTACAGCTCCTTGTCAGCAATTCAGCAATTAGTCTGGTCAACATCCTTCAAATAAACCCCTGCTGCTTTAGCAAGCCTAATTGGTGGCAGGCGGTGGAGATAGCTATTATGAGATTTTTGGAAATGAAATATTAGAGGGAAATCCAAAATGAACAACAACAAAAAACAGCCCAGCTCTTCTGGTACTTCCCTACCACTAGCTAATCCTGAATGTTCTGCAAGAGTAAACTATTATTTACGAATTTCCTTCTCAGTTCAAGAATTTAACATAAAGACTATGAATATTATGGTAATATAATGTTCTTAAAAGACTGAGAGATATGACTGCACAGGGAATTTGATGTGGAAAGATGCCCATATAGAATAAAAACAGGCGATGCTCCTTTAGCAATGGTTGTTAGGAAGGATAAGGTTGCTCCTTACATTGGGCAAAATTAGTTTTGTACTTTTAAACATAGGAATCCAGTCCTATTCTAGCTGTACACATATTGACGATGTGAACAAGATAGAGAAACAAAGTGCTCAATTGGGATAGGCAGTGTCCTCTCCCAGCATCTATTTCCCCATTACGTCTCTCGAGCCATAACATTTTAGCAGGGAGAAGGAGAAATGTTATATCCTACATAAGAAGAGCCCTGCTGGATCAGACCAGCAACTAGTCCAGCATTCTGTCTCACACAATGGCCAAGCAGTTACTACAGAGGGCCAACAACAGGGCATAGAGGCCAAGGGCTTCCCGTGATGTTGCCTCCTGGCAGTAGTATTCAGAGGTTTACTGCCTCTGAATGTGGAGGTTCCCATTAGTCACCATGGCTAGAAGCTATGGATAGACCTGTCCTCAGTGAATCTGTCTGATCAATTTTTGAAGCTGTCCGATGCCTGTGGCCATCACTATGTCCTTTGGCAGTGAATTCCACATTTTAATCCCTCGTTGTATAAAGAAGTATTTCATTTTCTCCATCTTGAATCTACTGCCTATTCGCTTCATTGGATGCCTATGGGATTTAAAGTGACTGAAATATAAATATAGTATGACTGAAGGATAGTATGACTGAAGGATACTATAAATATAGTATGACTGTGGTGGATATTGATTCATAGGGTCGCCGTGAGCTGGACGCACAACATGTATGAAGGTTAACCTTACTGGTCCTAGAACAAAATATACAAGAGTATTAGATGAGAGCTCTGCCACTGGATTTGTGGGGAATGTACACATTTTAGGAGCCCCCAAGCCAGGCCCATAACTAGGGGCTGTGGGGCAATGCCCTACCTCTGAATTCCTAGTCCCCCAACCAATAAAAAAATAAGTCTCTAGCCCTTTTGATGGCATTGTTTTTGTCCCAATTTTGTCCCAACTGCAAGTTGGCTGGGACTGAGTCAGTTAACCCCTTCCTGACTAAATGTATGCTCTTTAACTCTGTGCCATCACTTTGTCTTCCTGTAGAGTCTCAGAGTTTAGGATGAGGGGGACATGGGAATCCTAACCCACTCCTCAGGGTACACATGCCCCCTCACCATCAGATTCCTGACCTGCTCCAAGCATCATGTCATGTTTGGTTCATGTGCACTGGATCTAATTAGAGTAAGCCAGAGCACACGGATTAAGAAATAAAGAGCAGTGGTTTCAGCAGCACTGTCTTCCAGGATGGTAAACATGTTTAGAACTGCAGCTTAAAGCCATTCACACACAATTACCTATGAAATGAATACTCATTTCCAGCTAACATGCATGGAAAGATTTATGGGCATATGGGGCTGCCTTATACTGAATTGGACCACCAGTCCATTGAGGTTAATGTCTACTCTGACTGGCAGTGTTTCTCCAGGGTATTAGGTAGGGGTCTTTCACATCACCTTCTATCACATCCTTTTAGCTGGAGATGCTAGAAATTGAACTGGGGACCTTCTGCATGCCAAGTAGATGTTCTACCACTGAGCTACGCCCCCTTTTTCTCTGTAACTAAAACTTGAATTTGTTACATATGTCCATGCAAATAATGTCAAATGTAAATCCATTATATGTGTACATTTGACATATATACTTCTGTGAGATTAAACTCTTGGGCTAAAATGAATTGGCCCTAATTTAACTGATTTTTGGACCTGTGAAAACTGACACTAATATAGCTCCTAGGTTTTTTAAAAGAATTAAAGACAGCAGTGGAAATGCATGCATAATGATAGAAATAAGCAGAATGATGGAGAAGTGAAGGTTGCTATGTGTTATTTAACATAAGAATATATTGCAAAATTAGAATTCGTTTGTGGTAATTTCTCATTATCCATTCTCCTTCATTTCTTATATGGGGCCATAATTGAGTGTCACTAGAAGACTTTGGTTTGTAACTGGGTTCAGAAGCCCTTTCTCCCTCCCAAGCTGCAGATGAAATGCCTGTCAAAGTTATATGAAAATAGCTATTTCACATTCAAATAATTTGTCACAGAGCCTTTGCTTTTTGTTGTGTCTGCTTCCAATAATGAAAACTCCTGCTCTGAAAAGATAGCAGAGTTCACCCTTCACTGTGTGTTTCTATACAGCATGTTACATTTAGTATTTCATACAGTCACATGTAGAGCAGTTGCTTGCTCAAGGAACGTGGTTCCACTGCATTCACCTAACTAAGAATTGAGGAGTCCTTCACACAGAGGTTTTCGCATGATTTGGGAGCTGTATTGCAGCAGTTTTTCTCTTTATAGTGTCATGTATTTGTTGTCTTTCCGTAGTTTCCTCATCATTTCTCCATGCTTTGTCAAATCACCATTGATCCAATTTTGGGAAAGCACAGAAAAACAAAGAGAGGAAACTAGAAGAAAAAAATGGCTGTAGTTTGGCATCTAAACTGCTGAGATAACCTCTGGGTGAAAGAACCCTGAAAAGAAAAATGCCAATCCCCCCAGTGATGTTTTTTTTCCTGGAACTTCAAGACTGACTCCAATTTAAAGGCTGCAGTTTATCTAAAATATTTATCTGGCGTTGCTCATTTTCCTGCTCAGTTTCACTTGCTAACTTCAACAAAATAAAAATAACCCAGTCTTAACTATTCTTACTGCAGCCAGAAGCACAGATAGCATGAACTGGTTGCAGAAGAGCATGGGGTCAGTATCACAGTCATTCTCCAGCACATTTGTGCACATGCAGTCTGAAGCCTGCTGACAGATTTGTATTGGTGCAGGCAAGGTCTACTCTTTCTCATCATGTTGTATGTGTATGTAAAGTGCCAGCAAGGCGCAGATGACTTATGGTGACTCCAGTGGTTGCCATTGCCTTCCTCTGCAGTCTTCTATGGTGGTCTCCCTTCCAAGTACCTAACCTGCTAAGCTTCCAAGATCAGGTTATATATACCATGTCTTCTTCCCTCCCTTCTTATCATGTTACTTTTTTTTAATGACCTTTTCTCCTTGTGCAAATGTGATCTCTGTGATTGTCTGATTGAGGGAAGAGAACAGGGTGGGGACAGAGGAAGACATTTTCCTCCCCTGATGTTTTCTCAGTCAAAAAAAGCCAGCCCTGAACTGTTTTTATTCCTGATGGGAAAAAAATACAGATACCTGTAAGTTTCCCCCAGCAGGAGTAAAAGCAGTTTGGGATGGCTTTTTATTTTTCAGCGAGAAAACAGCAGCAGAGGAAAGTGCTAACCCCCCACCATTGTTCTTCATCTTCATAAAACAATCCTGGAGGCTGCATTTGCAAAATAAAAAGAAATACTTTAAAATAAAGAGGGGGAGGTTGGAATGAATGCATAGTTGAGCCTTGAGCTTGTCAAAGAGACAAAGCATGCTTTGGGTAGCTCTGGGGCCAACCCCTTGCCTTTACCCTTCAAAACATAAGCCTTGATGCATACATCACTGAAAATTGAATCTTCCAGCTGTAGTAGACAACAGGAATGACCATAAATAGTTTTTTACAAACTAGTAGGATTTTCAATGCAACAGGTGTCCAGAGCTGGTTTGCCATTCCCTGTCTCAGCATAGCAACCCTAGACTTAATTGGTGTTCTCCATCCCAAATACTAATCAGGGATGACTCTGCTTAGCTTCTGACATCCATTCCAATTAATAGTCGCATCATTCAATTAACCTAATCATTTTTAATATTTTCAATTTGCAGGAATTTCTGATCATTCACTGTCTCAGAACACATTATGTCCAGATTCCCAAACGCATCTTGGAAAACTGTATGACACACATTCCCTCTTTGGCTGGGCAGAAGCGGCACCAACTTTCCGGTAAGTTGTCAGAACACCTTCTTTCAAAGAGAGGGTCCTGCAGTTTTCATTCTGGTTTGTTGTAGTTGAAGACTAATTGATAACCACTTGAAAACTCACAATGGCTTCTATTTAGGATGGTTGCTCATTGGACAATTAAATAATATTTGTGAACTGCTGAATTTCTGATGACAAGCTGACTCCATGCCCAGTTCCTAGCTGCTAATACTGTTTCATAGCACAAATTGGTGTAAAATACAAATATAAACTTTGGCTTTAAAAAATCAGATTTGCATTTTTTACTTTTTTTACTTTAAGATAAAGTTTTGTTAACCTCCTAAATATTAAAGTTTGCCCAGATATGCTGTGCAATCCTGAGGGGAGGGGGGCAAAAAGGCTAAGGGAGCCAAGTGACCTTTACACCAGCTTATCTCCAAGTTAGGCCGGTGTAAGGGCCAGTTACACAGGTGCAGTCCCAGAGCTGCTCCGCTTCTCTTGGATGCTGGTGCAGGGCTTAGGGAGCCAACTAACTCTGGCCATGCCCCCAGAATCTCCCACAACCACACCTGCACAGGGGCCTATGCCTCAGGTGTGGTTGTGGGAGATTCTGGGGGCATGGCCAGAGTTAGTTGGCTCCCTAAGCCCTTTCAGACTGGGAACACCTCCTGTAGAGGTGCAAAGTTATGCCAACAAAAAAACAGTGTAGCCCATAGGCACCAATTCTACTCAAATATAAAAGAATCCTATGTTTCTGGCATAGAACCCCTACCACGTTACAGTGGATTCTGAGTCACCTTTTGGAGTGCACTCAGGGAGAAACTACACATCACGTGACAGACGTTTTTATTTTTTAAAAAAGAAAAGGGGCTTTGGAACGGGACGGCGAGGAAGGAACTGGTGCTCAACCTTTCCTGCCTACCATTTTCCTACTTGAAATGCTCCCTCCCTCACAAGTTCGTTCTTCCTCTGTGGGACTTTCAGATGTGTATTTAATATGAGGACAGGCCCACTTAAGGAGCCTTACAGAACGTGCGTGGAGAAGCAAAGGGGGGATATTTGAAAGCAAAAATGGCCGGTGTAGAAAAGGTCAATAACATGCATATCCTTGGCACTTCTCCACTCAAATTTGCATTCCCTGAAATTGCTTTTTATTTCCAAAAGTAACCATCAAGGCCTTTTTACATACATTTAAATGTAGTGCATGATTTTGTAGCTCTTTTCTCTGCAATCAGTAGTTGCGCTGTAATTAATCAGCCTCATTTTTAGGTGGAAAATATAGTTTTCTTAAGGAGGTATAGCTGAAATGTTCACAGCAGCATGAATTCCTTGAAGAAAATGTTCCTGATTTACATATGCTCATGGTCAATTGAACAGGGAATGTTGGCCATTCATGGGGTCATACCACCCTAGAATGCAATGGAGAGTAGAGTGCCACTTATTTGGAAGCATTCCTGTGCCAAACTCTCATTACACTCAGGAAGTTCCCTGACATGCATGTTGGTTTTTCATGTATATATAGACTAACTTAGGGGTCTCGGGATTTAAATGACCACCCATATGCATTCTGAGGTGGTGTAATCCGAGGTATCTACTTACAGATTTGAGCTGGCTCTCAGATGGATCTAGAAAAAGTTCAGAGATGTTATAGATCACTCACCTTCAAACATTCTATTCACGGGACCCAGCAAGTTGCAGACATAGGAGAGAAAGCCATGTGACATCTCAGTCACATGACAGGAAGAGAAGGGGCGATAGTTGTGTCGCCAATGCATCTGCTAAAAAAAAAAAACAACCTCTTCACCACTGAGTTTCCTTGCCTTGCTGTCCTGCTGCTCTTCTCAGTGCTCATGCGAAGAGAGGTGCCTTTGCTCTCTATGCATGCGCACTAGCAGCCGGTCCTCAAAACAACCAAGAAATGGTAGCTCTACAGGGGCTCGTGACCTACCTGTGACTCATGGCTTAAAGACCACTAGTCTAAATTACTATTGGGCTTCATTCGTTAGTGGCATATCTGTTGTTATATCTATTTCAATTACAATTCCTCCCTTGGGTAAGGTAAAATGCTCATTAGCTAATATAAGAACTAGCCAAATATAGCTAATGAGTCAGGGAAAATCTTAATGCAAGATGAATAAAGCACCTGACAATGACTGAGCCATTAAGACTTAGTTTGGTCACTTAAATTAAATATGAGATTGGCAAGAAGGAGGGACATATCATATACTTCATGGCTTTTTGGCTCTGCAATTTGTAATTTTCTTTTTCATGCAGAAATATCTGCCTAGTGCAAACCCACTGCATGTATCTGATGAAGTGGGCTCTAGTCTAGAGAGACAGTATGGTGTAGTGGTTGTCAGTCTAGGTTCTGGGAAACCCAGGTTTGAATCCCTACTCTGCCATGGAAGCTTGCTGGGTAACTTTTGGCCAGTCACACACTTTCAGCCTAACCTACCTCACAGGATTGTTGTGAGGATAAAACGGAGGTGAGGAGATAGATGTAAGCTGTTTTGGGTCCCCATTGGGGAGAAAGGCAGTATATAAATAAAGTAAATAAAATAAAGTAAATAATCCATGAAAGTTTAGACTGGAATGCACTTCGGTTAGTCTTCAAGGTGACACAAGGCTCCTATGTAGGGTTTTGGTCTTTGCCAAACACTTAATCAAGGAATGAATTTGCAGTCTTGGCTACAGGCTTTAGACAGAAGAAAATTTCATTTTCACACATTCCTCAGCAGACAGGTGTTTGACAGCTGGCAGGGAGGGCAGGAGGCACAAGATAGAACAAGCCTAAATGTAAAGGTAAATGTTCCCTGTGCAAGCACCAGGTCATTCCTGACCCATGGGGTGATGTCACATCCCGACGTTTACTAGGCAGACTTCATTTACAGGGTGGTTTGCCAGTGCCTTCCCCAGTCATCTTCCCTTTATCCCCAGCAAGCTGGGTACTCATTTTACCGGCCTCGGAAGGATGGAAGGCTGAGTCAACCTTGAGCCAGCTACCTGAAACCAACTTCTGTCGGGATCGAACTCAGGTCGTGAGCAGAGCTTTTGACTGTAGTACTGCAGCTTACCACTCTGCGCCACGGGGCTCTTAAGGCAGAACAAGCCTAGTTGTTTAATTTTGTTAAAAATTTAACTTATAAAAGTTGGTATTTAACAATTCTTATGTTGTGACTCCTCAGTTATTACTGAGCATGCTGATGGCTCAAGAAGATCAACAGTTCAATCCTAAACAGAGCCACACCCTTCTAAGCCCATTGATTTCTGAGATATAACTCTGGTTAGGACTGCACTGTTAAAGGAGAGAATAGTATCAGTCACAAACAGCCTAGCATATTCAGTAGAAATCAACTGGTTTTCTTTTGTTGAAAGAGACAACAAAACCAAAGCATGCCTTCTTTCTAATAAAGGAGTCTGCTCAGCTTTTGAGCTCTTTTGCTGGTGTTTGCAGCCGAATATTTTACTGCCCAGCAGGAAGCTTGGTTTAAACAGAGAACCAGCATGCATACTGTGTCTAAGGCACTATGCAAAGGTCAGTTTTGACCCTCTCTCATGTGTGCACGTCATTCCAGGCCCACACAAAACATACTACACAATAACATCTCTCAGTGATCCTCTGGCCCCTCAGGGACACAGTGTTATGCTTATACACAATTGCTTTATTGAGCTACACAAAGAGGAGCCTGGGATAAAGAGAAGTATTCCCAAAGCACAGCGGTGTTCAACAACAAATCTGAAAGTGGAACCCGGCTCAGTAAAAGAATTTGGCAAAGTATGCTGAAGTGGGAACTCAATTTAAAAAAAAAACAAATTTGCTGGATGGTAGGGTGGAGCTTGGAGTTCTCCAAGATATGCAACTGATCTCCAGACTACAGAGATCAGATTCCCTGGAGACAATGGCTGCTTTGGAGGGTGGATTCTATGGCATTATAACCCGCTGAGGTTAACTCTGTTTACAATTGTCCTGCAAGCTAGTTGTTTTTGGAAGCAACTGAGGTCTTTGGCAATTAAAGGTGAATTAACACTTGAGAAGCAAAATAAGGTCATGCAAGCAATATGGTGGGTGTGAAGAGTCTGCAAAGTTGGCAGTAAATGGAAGGAGGAGATGGGAAGTCAGAAAAGATTCCAGTGGTGCAAGGAATGACAAGGAATCATGCTAAATCTATTCATGAGCTATCCTTGTAACCTCCTCCATGGTATTCATGCAGATCTCCTGCATAAAAATGAGACTGCCATAATATTTAAAATCAGCTCACGTTATGTGATGTCAATGCAAGAGCTTATGAATACACTGCATTGAAGTAGAAAGAATCTAATCATGAAAATAAATTAGTGATGCTCTATATCTGGTGGTTAAAAAAGAAGCTTAGAGATACTAGCTGCCCAAATCACCTCCAAATTCAATAGACTTTGGGTGCTTTCAATATTCTACAATCTAAAAATCCCTTTATTAGTCATTAATACAATATATTCTATTAAATTACATCTAAAAGTGAAAGTACATTTTGGTGTATAGGGATCACCTTCAGTCCAGTAACTGTTCTTGTTCAGTAGCAGGTAGTACTATCAAAATTATTTGATCTTCCTGTTGGGCAATGAAGCTACAAATTCGTTGAAGTTTAAAAGAAAAAGAGAACATTAATCTGATTAAAATATATTGAGAAAATATGTTGGATCAAGACAGGAAATTCAAAGTCAAAGAAGGATTATATTAGGAATAGCTGAAGATATTTCAGTAAATTATTTGACATTTGGTCCCGGTTTCCCATTTTATTTCTCCTCAAAATTCTTTTGGGCTTTGCTTATGTTGATGCATTTTTTCATTCCCAGTGCTATCCAGGAAGCTACGGATAAGAGACCGTTTGTGCTGAGTCGTTCTACATTTGTTGGAAACGGGAAATATACAGCACATTGGCTTGGCGACAACCATGCTCTGTGGGAAGATATGCATTTGTCAATAATTGGAATACTGGAGTTCAATCTCTTCGGAATCCCACAAGTAAGTTCTAGTTAAGAAGCCCCAGCAATCAGTGGTCTCAGTTCAAAATCACCACAAGAGTTTAGTTTCCTGACAATACACAATCCTTACTTAGTAAAGTACTCCTTAACCCAGGCATATTTTTTTTGGGGTGGTGGTGTTCAGTCTTGAAACGAGCATAATGATGACATGAATAGATGTTACATTGATTGCATGGTGGAAGTTAAGAAGGCAAACCCTGTGGGTGTCTTTCTGCATGGGAACAGAATGAGAATATAAATCAGTAGCATGCCTGCACAACTGGGAACGGATCAGAGGTGAGTACTGAAGTCATTCCAATGTTAGCAACCTCTGTATTAACCCTAGTGGGCTCCAGAAATCACACTGACAGGTAGGTAACAAACACTGGGTGACCTGACGGTAAAACAGATGAGCTTATAGTACAAAAGGAGTGGAACATAATTGGCCTTTGTCTGCCTGTGCACTTCCTCCAATGGAATGACACTTCTGTTTGTGGAAGAGGGGACATAATTTCTATTTATTCTCTCTTCCCACTGTAAACCCCCACTTTGCCCCCCATATGCTTCTTCAGAAGGTCCACTAAACACCCCCCCTGAATAAAATTTCAGGAGGCTCTGACTCAACACTAAGTTCTTCTGGCCCCATCAAGCCATAACCCACCCCACCAGAATTTTGATGGTATCTTCTCAGTATGCAGAAATATTTAGTAAACAGAACTCATTCTATTGCACAGGTTTATTTATATAATTGACATGCTCACTGAAGGCTTCTGGCTAAGGATACCAACTGACCAGGGAAATAAATATCTTGTCTGTTTAATAAAGGTTTAATGGGTCATTGAAGCTTTCCATTGCATGGGCACAAAGACCATTGTTTGTTGATTGCTGCAGGTCAAACTGATGTTAAAGAGGGACCAGTTAAAAAATTGGTAACCCTACCTATCTGGCCCATTAGTTCCAAAGGAGGGAACAGCTCTTCATGTTTGAAGGGATGTAAATCCAAATCTGATGCTTCCATCAAAATGAATGAATATATCCAGCATGTGGATCTGAATTGAGGTAGTTGTGAGTTCTCCAAGGTTTGAGCTAGTGAAACCTTGTTAAAACAGCACTATGAGGGTTGCCAACCTCCAGGTAGTAGCTGGAGATCTCCCGCTTTTACAACTGATCTCCAGCTGATAGAGATCAGTTCACCTGGAGAAAATGGCCACTTTGGCAATTGGACTCTATGGCATTGAAGTCCCTCCCCTCCCCAAACCCCATCCTCCTCAGGCTCCGCCCCAAAAATCTCCAGATATTTACCAACCCAAAGCTGGCAACCCTAAGCACTACAGTTTATCTAAATTTCTTAATCCTACCAGCAGGAAAAGACGTTAGTGTTGGGAGAATTAATTATGGTAACTTCCATGCATTCGATCAAGATCACCATACTGGGGTGAAACTTTTTATCACCTAATAAAAAGACTACCTCCCCATATCAGTATATAGAGCTCCAGATGACATTTTGGAGCAGGCATTTTATCCAAGTGCAACAGGAGTAGATTCCCAGCCAATGCTCCTGCAGGGGAATACTCACTGATTAATTCTGTCTTGACAGGTAGGTGCAGATATCTGTGGCTTTTACTTTGATACCAACTTTGAACTGTGCTTACGCTGGACACAGCTTGGTGCCTTCTATCCACTGGCGAGAAACCACAATGCACTTGGCCAACAGGTAAGCAGGTAGTGTTTAGAAATGCTGCAATGTGGCCTTCAAACAAACATGGTATAGGGATTCTCATAGGAATAGCTTCATAGTATGAGAAATGAATTTTTTCATGCTTGTAAGTCTTCCAAATGAGCAAACCTAGAGGCGGCCCTAGCCAGCCATTTCTGAAATCAAATCAAAAAATCAGTGTGATTAATTATCATAAATCTTTTCAGTATTTAAAACGTTTTGTAATAATTTGGAGACAAAATCAAGTTGCACTTTTTTGTCAGAATGTGTAATGACTTCACATTATTGTCACCTGCACGTTAGTAAACAGTGTCCTCCAAATTCAGCCACTTACCACTTTCTTTTTGTAAATAGAAAACTACTTGGGACATAGGACAACTCCAGATACCTATTATTTTTGCCACTGGGGTGTTGTTTTTTTACACTAGCCAGTGGATAAAAACGTACTATAAATTTTTGCAAAGGCAAGCTAATCCCAAGGAGCATTGAAGAAAAGTGTTATAATTATCTGCAATTTGCACAAAGTTTGGGCTTCATTCAAGAAATTTACCTCACCACAAACAAATCAATATAGAACCCTCCCTAATACCAGCAATATTAGTGCTTAATAATGATTATTTTCCTTTACAGTTTATGTTGATGTTTTAATATGTTTGGAGTCAAAGTCTGGGTATTGTTAAACACTCCATTCTGCCACCATCATGGATTTGCTTGGTGAGAGTAGGAATTTGGTTTGGGGTTGTGAATGCATCCACAATATACTTTGTGAGTTTGTGTACATTTTTCACAGAAGCTAGTTAACATGGCAAGTCATTATCCTTTTGAAACAAATACTTCTTTCTTCTGACCTGAAGAAACACATTTAATGTGTATGAGCTACCTTTTGTTTATGTAAAGGAATATGCAGCTCATGGGAAGAGAATTTAGCATCCTGGTCACATCAGTGCCTTGCTGAGCACTGCTGATATTGTGAAGAAGCAAATACCTGCACACATCTATTAACTCTGCCAATGTTAATAAGCAACTTTAACAATAACAAAGGAAGCTTTGATTATGGCTGAACAATGCCAGCTGATTGAGAACATAGAAGTGTTCTGCTGTCAAATTTAGTTGCCCCAGAAACCAACAGTTTAAGATATAGAATGAAGATGTTAAGAACCATAAATATGATTAAAATGGTTAAAAGGCCTTTGCTTTCTCTAAATGGTAAGCTTTTAAATAGCATTTCAAAATTTATTACATTTTTATCCTATTCTTCTCCCAAGGAGCTGTTTGTATGGTTCTTTTCCCACTATATCCTCACAAACAACCCTGAGAGGTAGATTAGGATGAGACTGAGCAATCAATCCTAGGTCATGGCTGACTAGGGTTGCCAAGTGCCCAGTGGTGGCGGGTAAAATCCTGCCAATCCACCGGGCTGCCAGCCAACCAGCTGAGGGCTGGCAGGCAGTGCGTGCACGTACATGCGCACACTGTGTGCGTGTCACTTCCAGGTTTACCCGGAAGTGACGTGGACACTCTGGCAACCTCGGCTAAAACTCTATGGAAGCCATAGAGTTTCGTCTGAGATTGCCAGAGCGTCTGCATCACGCGGGGTACATGCGTGTGCCGCTCCAGGTGTGCGTGCTTTGCGCACCACAGCCGCAGCCTCGCAAAGCTCCCATCGGTGGAGCTACGGGGCGTGGTAAGACTATGGCTGACTGCGAATTAGAAGCTAGGTTCATCTTAGGTCATCTGTGCAGTTCCACATTGGGACTATGCTCGTGCAGGCCAGCTTCTGGAGGATTTTTCTAGCATTATTTTAGACCTTAGAAACACTCTGGGGGAACCCCTCCCCTTTGGAGCACGTTAGCAACCATTTTCCCACTCAAACGGTCACATGCTCTGAGAGGAGCAGCTCCCTTTTTCTCAGTTTGTTCTTTGTATGAAGATGTCAAGGACTGATGACACTCTCTCTGTCTTTTGTGCTTGTGCAAATTCTGCCTTCAATTTACTCCCAAAGCCCGCTTGAACTGTGCCACATGTTTGAAGGCTAGCTTGTGGGAGAAAGTACTATCTTGCTCCAAGAATCCGGCAGCGAAAACATCTGCCCCGGTGGAGCACTCCCAAACCTTGCTTGCCAAATCCCCACTGGGGACTGACCATCACTTGAGCCTACCATCAGTCGTCTCAGCCCCATTAGTTCCACAAACGGAACTGATCCAGCATTGGTCCTGATCGCCAGCACTATGTGCATCCAAACTGCCTCCCAAAAAGTGGAAGGCAAAGACAAGGCATAAGGAAAAGCATCAGTCAGTTCCAAAACTGGTTCCGAAAGAACCCAGTTTGCCAGTTCTGACGGGCCCATCGATGGAGCAAACAGAACATGATGAACTGGCTCCACCTTGACCCTCTTTGATGCATACACCTTCACCAGTACTATCTATATCCAAGGGTGAAGTTGAACCGAATTGAGAAACACCTTCTGTTCTGACCCCCCCAACCTTTGGAACCTTCGGTTCTGTGGCATTTCTAAGAACATAAGAAAGGCCCTACTGGATCAGACCAAGGCCCATCAAGTCCAGCAGTCTGTTCACACAGTGGGCAACTAGGTGCCTCTAGGAAGCCCACAAACAAGACGACTGCAGCAGCATTATTCTGCCTGTGTTCCACAGCACCCAATATAATAGGCATGCTCCTCTGATACTAGAGAGAATACGTATGCAGCATGACTAGTATCCATTTTAACTAATAGCCATGAATACCCCTTTCCTCCATGAATATGTCTACTCCCCTCTTAAAGCCTTCCAAGTTGGCAGCCATCACCACATCCTGGGGCAGGGAGTTCCATAATTTAACTATCCGCGCATCCGCCTCCCTGGCAGCATTATCCTTATTATTTTCCCTCACCATTCTTACAAGAATGGGGTGACTACTCGATTCAACCCGAGCGTTCAGAACCGAGACACTCTTCATCCCGGAACTGCAGGTTTCCACTGGTGCAGGTGTACTCTGAAGGGGAGGGGCTCCTCCAGAGTGTTTCTAAGGTCTAAGAAAATGCTGGGGAAATCCTCTGGCTGCTGGCCTGCGCGTGGGCAGTCCTAATGTATGCCTGCACAGAAGACAACTCAGTGAACAACAGTTACAGGTAAGTGCAATACAGTGTTTCTCTCAGATATGTCCAACGCTCTGTACAGTATACTACAGTTTCATGTTTCCTTAATCAAGATCCTTTCAAAAGCATTCTTTGTTTGATGTCTTGGACAGTTATTTAACTAAACATTCTTTAATATACTGAAAACCTAAAACTGTTATCCATCTGAAGTTGTCAGGAAGAGGTTGTAGAGGAAAGTCGCCTGGCCTCTGCTGGGCTGTCCTCTGTAAAGGTGATCCCAAAGTTACTTCTAACCAAAACACTGAGCACAGGAAGCTTTCCTGAGCTCAGCGGGTAAGCTGCCACCAGCCCTTATTCAATCAGTTAGCCCCAGGCAGAGGATAAGGGCAACCTCTGCTTGCTGATACCAAATTAGTGCGTAAAACTCACCCTGCAAGGTAGGAGGCTCTGCAGGGGGAGAATTTACACAGACAAAAGTTTGGGTGTTAGTAGGTGGACCCACAAAACAATAAGGCACTCAGATTTAGACTTGAAGCCTCCAAAGTCAAAGAACACAACCAAAATATAGGTTAAATATTTATTCCAAAAATTTGTGCTCGTTACAGAAAAGCAAAAGGCTAATGAAGTGGTTTAAGCAGAAAATAATAGGTTTAACACAGCTAACTACACAGTAAGAGTCTTAGGTTCAAAAGTTTGGCAAAGCTTTAGGCAAGTTTCAAATAAGGTTTACCAGTTCCACAAAAGTCATAGCATCTTGGTATAGCATCCAGAGTTGTTTCCATAGTCAGTCCAACAAAAAGTCCCCCTAAAAGGGCAAATCAAAATGGGTTTTTGATGAAGCTGATATGCTGCTGCATATCCCAAGCATTCATAGATTATGGCTATCAACTGGCCATTTTTATCGTCGTAATCCCAAAAGAGTGACGACACATTGTCCAATGAGACCGAGAAGAAATCTATAAACCAGTAATTCAATGACGTGTCAAACATTGCCCCAGTCCTGCATCAGGATATGTCAAAAGGTGAGCTTGAGCCTGCAGAACTCAATTCACCTGGTACTCGTCAGTAGGGGATAAGGCCTTGTCCGACAGATTTGTTGCCCTGGTGACTAACGACCTTCAATTTAGGGAGGAAGAAAGGAGATTGTAAAGGCCTCACAGCTGCATCTTATTTTCCCCCCCACACACACACACAGGAGTGAATCTTTCAAAAGTGAAACCGTTCCCACAGCAATAAATTGCAGGCTGGAATGTTTGCATTCCAACCGCTCAGAGTCTAATATCAATCTAGAGTAGGCCAAAAGCCTGAACCAAAGAAATTATAACAGCAAGGAATTATGGTGACCCATTTCTTTGACAGAGGTGAGCAGTCAGCTTAAATGTTTCACCCTAAAATGCTACTCTTTCACAGGCACAAGACCCAGGTTCATTTGGAATTGAATTTGCTACAATTGCTCGATCGACTCTGCAGATTCGATACTCTCTCCTGCCATATTTATATACTTTATTCCATGAAGCCCATGTCTCTGGAAATACAGTGGCCCGAGGATTAATGCATGAGTAAGTTAACAATTGCTTTTTCTTCATCACAGATACGTTGTAAAGTAACCAACTACGCATTATATTTTCCTTGCATCCTATCCAAGTCCACAGTGGATCCTGGTGATCAGATGTGTGTCATAGGTTTCATGCTTGGAACTCAATACCCAGGCATGCAGGAGACTAATTTGGACTGAGAACAAGGTGCATGGGGAGAGGGACTTTAAGCCTCCCCTCCAGTATCATTTTTCTGACCTGAAATGGTTCTGGAGAACCACTGGTTTCCCACAAGGAAACTTAACACGTACCCAAAGTTTATATGCATTCTGCAGGTAAACAACCCAATCGTTATATGCATTCTGCAGGTAAACAAGGCAACTAGTGGCTCCCCATGACCATTTCAGGTTTGGAAATGGTGTGGGGGGAATGGCTTCAGCACCCTTTCCCAGTGTGCTGAGTTCCAGTTTGCACAGGGCGTCCATGAACCTGAGAAATGAGTTCTTAGGACAGAACTTGCAGTGCATATCAGACAGTAAGCAGCCAGGGACCTGGATAGGATTCAAGGATCATATAATATGTAGGTTGGCCCAAAGTGTTAAAAAGGCTTTTGGTCAGCTCTGGTAACAGAAAGAGTCTAGAATGTTTTTTTCCTTTCTTGTGTTCTTGTTCATTTAAATAACTGCATATGGGATAAAGGTGTTTATTGGCTTATTTTCCCTTCCTACCATGAGCAATGTAAGGAAAACCCAAATGATCAGTAGTAAAGCATCCCAATGTCCCTGAAGATGTCTTGCCAGGGACATTGGGACATTCAGGGAACAATCAAGTACTTTTATAAAGCTCAGACTTGGCCCTGTAATAATTTTCTGGATTCCCACCACAATCCCTACCTACACTTCATAGCCTCTTCTTGATTAACCAAAGCCTGACCCCTTTTAAACTTCTGATTTATTTCTGCATCTTCTATCAAGACTCTGTTCTTCCTCAGGAGGGACCTGCTTTCCTCACTGACTGCTACTCTGTGACCATACCCCTCCATGTAACTCTTTTTTTTCTTGGCTTGGGCAATTTCTATTCTCTGGTTTCCTCATTCTCATTTAAAGGCAAGATTCCCACACCATTCATGCATGTTCTTTGTTTATTGCAATGATGCAGAAGATCGTTATACTAAGTGTGGTCTTCTTTCACAGCAATAGCAAATTAACACAGGTATATGATATTGGCAGGAGCCCCGTGGCGCAAAATGGTAAGCTGCAGTACTGCAGTCCAAGCTCTGCTGACGACCTGAGTTCGATCCCAATGGAAGTTGGTTTTAGGTAGTCGGCTCAAGGTTGACTCAGCCTTCCATCCTTCCAAGGTCGGTAAAATGAATACCCAGCTTGCTGGGGGTAAGGGGAAGATGACTGGGGAAGGCACTGGCAAACCACCCCGTAAACAAAGTCTGCCTAGTAAACGTCAGGATGTGACGTCACGCCTTAGGTCAAGAATGACCCAGTGCTTGCACAGGGGACCTTTACCTTTTTATATGATATTGGCAGGCATTTCTTACTTTACCATTCAGAGGTGTTTTTTTTTTATTTAATTGGAGCCTTTTTAAGTCAACAAAACATTGTTTGGGGGGCTTCAAATAGAATTGTCAGAACAAGGGCAGACAGTATAGCTAGCTTTGCTCAGATTTGTCCGATGTAAGGTGACACTGAAAGTTTTTTTAAAAAAATAATGGAATAACTAAAGTCATGTAGTATTTGATGAAACTCAAATGGTAAGGACTCATACAAAAAGCAGTGTGGAAACCTCTTAAAATTGTATCCACATGGTAGTTACTCTATGCACTGAGGTGTTTAGCTACAGGAGCTTTCCATGGAAACCAAACCCCATAATAGCATTTTCAGTGCAGTGTTGCAAACTACCAACAGGGACTATTTTGTGGTGTAATGGAGACACAACTGCATGGCAACGTCTGGCCTATTCCAAGAGCCAACTTCATGGCAGATAGTTTTGCCCTAACAGCAGTAATCAAAGGTAGCCATTTGATGAAGTGATTTGAGGCAACTCACTCCTTTGGGTACCCCTAAGAGACAGCAGGTTGGGGGGGAGGGCGAGAAAAATATCAGTCATCACCTTGGACTTTTCACCTGAGGTACCAAAAAGGATAATGGCACGAACAGTTGCAGATCAGACAGCATTTGCCTTTACGTCCTTGCATATTTGACATAGAATTTGATGGTTGTTGGTTATTTTCAAAGCAAATCTTGACCTATTCACATGTGGGAGATCTGAATTCGGTCATTATCTTCTATATATTGAGAACTGAAACTGTTGATCTATGTTCATCATTTTCCATTGAGGGCATTTTTAATAAACACCCTTTCTTTGTATAAAACAAATGATAACTTATGGTTCATTTCTTTCTCAGAAGACAAAAAAACTTGTTTGGGTGAGTGGAGGAGAGGGGCATGATATGTTTCTTCTTCACATAGAAGGCCCATGAAAAAGTGCTGTCTTTAAACCTTTTCCATCAGGTTGATCTCTGAAACTTGTTTTGCCACAGATAAGTAGAGCTGGGTGCCTGAAGGAAGCCCTCGAGCACATTTTATCCATTCCTTGCTTTAGCTTCACAAAGACTGTCAATTATTTTAGAAAACAGAGTAGCTTAAATTTTGGTTTCTTTTTCTTTATTGCTGGCTTCAATCCCACTTAACCTTTAAAACTTTAGTGGTGCCATATTTTTATTTCCAGAAGACTATGTGGCTCATTCTGTATATGCACAGAGCAGGATGAGTTGCAATGTGTCACATGGGTATGAAAGCACGAGAGTCGCAGGTCTATAGGCGGGCAGCCAGCCAGCTGGAGCAGAGCAGAGCTAGAGCTGTCCAGAGACTCAGAAACAACAGCAAGAACCAGAAAGATGAGTAATGTGGCAGAGTGTAGAGCCTGGATATCTAGTTATCCAAAGCAGGGAGCAGTCCTGGCTAGTACACCAGCTGGTTTATGGATCTGGCCACTGTGTGAATAGACTGCTGGACTTGATGGGCCTTGGTCTGATCCAGTAGGGCCTTTCTTATGTTCTTATGATCTGGTGCACCAGCAGTGATCAGAAACCAACTGAGAGGTTTTGTAGGGAATGGATAGATCTGCCCTTCCTATCACCAATGGAGGAACTCTGATCCTGCCAAGACTTAGAGGATAGTGCTCTTTTCTTGAATAGGACTTACTTTCTTGAGTAAGACTCATACTTCGATCTGCCAAATGTGTACGGCTGTGCCTCATTCAGGTTACTGCTCGGCACCACCACCTTCTTTGCTCCCATGAGGGTTTCGGAGTGTGGACTGTGATGGTTCTGGAGGCAGATGGTCCATTTAGGCAATCACTGATTCACTGTCTGCACTGACTCCCTCACTAGTGTTGTGAATTGGACCTGAGGCCTTTCTCTGAAGATCTTGAGGCCCTTGAAACCACTTTGTGACAAGGACTGAGACATTCTGTCAGTTCCTAGAAAGAATACAATTTGCATTAAGTGGTTGAATTTTTAATCCTAGGTTTACAGCTGACCAGGAGACTCATGGCATAGACACTGCTTTCCTTTGGGGACCCGCTCTTATGATCACTCCAGTTCTTCAGCAGGCAAGTATTGAGTTCCTCAAAATGCTATAATGCTGGATGATGGTATACCATTTGTGATTTTTGGTTAGATGCAGGATGAACTTCTGTTGCCCATGCTGAGAATGCTGGTGCACAAACACAGTCAATTATCAAAAGAGATTGGTTTTTAGAGCTAGTTAATTATAAATTGATCCCAGTCAATTATCCAAAGAGACTGACTCCATGTGAAAAGTAAAGCAGTGAATATCTAGCTCTACTCTAGTGGTTTGCAAATTCTCCCGTAACTCTTGTCTGCCTTTGGAGACAGGGTTTGGCAAAGGGAAGGAGATGGGGGGAAAGCAGATTTAAACATTTCAATGTTTTATAAAAATGTGTCATAGTGCCAGGCTCTGAGAAAATGTTTGAACCACAATCAATATGGGTGGTTATTGCATAAATTATTCTTTGGTTTGGTTCAGACAATTGTGTGGACCCATGGCTTATTTTAATTATGGTTAGTATGTGGAACCAGGATTTGGCTCATAGACAACCATTCAGATCCTTGACCATTGCTGATTTCATCGACTTCAGACTTTCTGCCACCTCCTCCACAGGGACTCAGCTGGTATCTTGTCTCAACTGAGACAAGGACAGAAGTGTCCATTTTCATACATCACTCAAAACCTTTATTGGCATAAACATCATAAATTACATAAGCGTCAGTGGTCAAAGGCAAATCTCCTCCTAGTAGCATAATAAAGAAAGTTCACAACCGAGTCAATAATAATCCTATTCTTTGTTACAATAAGCTTACGGGTTTTACCATAATCCTATTGCCCCTCGAGCAATTGCAAGCTAGACTGTAAATAAATAGTGCGAAGGTCCTTATAGAATTTACAATGGAGCAAAATATGCTCATTATCCTCAATTTTGTTCATCCCACAAGGACACAATCTCTCAAGTTATTAAGCTAACTTCAAGCCATGGTTTCTGATCCTGATTGGATGGATCGTAACAAACCATTGTTAAGGTGATCATACTAATAATTTAATTAACCCATGGTTTTGCATGATGTCTGATCCCAGCTTTTGTTTATAAAGAGAACTTCTACTTGATGAGTATCATAGTGGGTACAGAACACAGGAAACCAACTTATACTGGTTTAATGGCTCTTGTACCTACTTTCAGCCCTAATCTAACAGACCCAAAAACCTGATGAACATGTATCCCCATGTGCATGTTCAAATGTACTAGTGGCTCCATTTCTGTTCCATGTATTTCCAGGTCTATGCATACTACACAGTATGAGTCTAGAATCTGCTGTCTATGTGGTTAACAACTGAAATATAATAAACTAATAAAAGGAGGGCACACATTTTTGGGGCTTGCTTGCCTGTCAGTCAGCACACTGGTCCTGAACCATAGAAAACTATATTACAGTCATGATCATAGTAATTTTGGATGTTTTAAAAACCAGATGCTTATGACATTTCTGTTTTAAGATTTAAGCACATTATGCACTCTTGAGTTCCATTGATTTCATGGGATAGATTTAAACAGGTACGTAAGTCTCTAGCTGGAATGTAAAATATGGACTAGTGTCACATTGTAATTTACTGTCCATGGTGTATTAGAATTGTATAAAAATCACAATATTGTGTTAACATTGATGAGTAAGAAATGTATAAAGTAGTCTGTGTTTTCATTATGTTTACAGGGAGCAAGATCGGTGGATGTTTATTTTCCAGCAGCACCCTGGTTTGATTATTACACGGTATGTAGTTATGAAGATGACATCCTTTTTATATATCATTCAGTGTTTTTTATAAAATCTCATTGACCTCGAGAGAGAACCAACTTTTTGTTGCTTTTGGGGGAACTGAGAAGTGTCCTTCAATTAACTCATTTATTGCCCAGTTTTCATAATAATTTTCATTTCCATCTTTCTTCTGTGCTCTGCTAAACCATAAAAGGCTACTGTTTCAAGAAAGTAAAATTGTGACTCAGTCTTTGAGGAGGGAAAATTCATTTTTCCTCACTTAATTTCACATTAAAACTTTGTGATTTATTTGTTAAGCACTGTGCATTTAAAACCCTGCTGTGATTCCATAAGTAAGTTATATTTTAAGTAACCAGGCAATCAGTGGGGTCAGTTCAAAATGACCACTATGGGTGCTTTGACCTGGACTTCATATTAAACATAGCATATATGCAAGATGGTTCCCATGGCACCATGTGGCCAGAAACATTTCAGTGAGTTTTCATTATTGCAGCATGAGATCACAGGGTTCTTGGATGCCTACTACCTGTTGCTCGACACTTGTATATCTTGGTGATAACATCCAGCCAGGAATGGGAAGTGGCTGGTTGAGTTCAGCTAGTGATAGCCTAACTGAAAGAAGAACATCTCCAGTCTGAGACTGGCCTGGATGCTAAGCTTATCCAACTATCAACTATCTCTCCTCACACCCCTTTATGGCAAGGTGATTGAGTTGTGGCAGCTCAACTCCAAAACCTCGTTGATTGATTGATATTGATTATCTTGACTCCTTAGAACATGGTTTCTAGCCTTGTTATGCAACTTGAAACTGCTTTGGTCACCCTGATAGCCAATCTGCATTGATAGCATACGGCTAACAGCATCATCAGAGAGACAGGGGAGTACAACCCACTGATTCTCCACAGCTTTTCATCCTATCATCCAGAGTATCTGCCTGGATCTCCCATTAGGGATTGCACTTAGAAGAACCAGACTCTGGTCTCCAACTGTCTTTCACTGATAGATTTCAGAAAGTAGTCCTGGGGGACTGCTGTTCATCTTGGTGGCATTTATACTAGGGCATTTCTGCCTTTGGTAACTATTAGTACACATTTGTAGCTGCCAATTTTGGTTTCATAAAGATGTACTAATTGACTTCAGTTGACTTAAAAGGTTGTAGATCTGTTTAGGATTGCACTAAGATTGGGAGTCTGATAGACCCTATTGCTGGAATATATAAACTGAGACTGCACCTTACCAGACAGCCTTCACTTCTCTTTGGTACCTATGCCTAGTTGGAGCAGTGAGGAAATATCATGCAGGGAATCTTGTCGACCACTGTGGATCATTTCATGGAAGAAGAAAAATTTCTGAGGAACCCTAGAATTCCTTGGAGTGGTTAAAAAAACCACTGACCTCACTGTTGCGGGGTTTCTTTTCTATTATTAATGCAGGAACTGGAAAAGTAATTTAAGTGCTGCTTCTGAAAATGCTTTATACAACAAGAGATTAGCTCTGTCCAGATTGCTTTCTAAAGAATTCTTTCACTGCATCCAATATTTTGGTAGGGTGATAAAATACCAACCTCCTGGCTCAATACACATGTCAGCATTCCTGCCCCACTGGAAAAGATCCCACTGTTTATCCGAGGAGGATACATCTTGCCAACACAAGCACCAGCCATGAGAACTGCGACAAGGTAAATAACTCATCTATTTTTTAAAAAATGATCTGATTCAAGCCTGTGTTGAATTTGGAACTATGCTGAAATTTGTCAATTTAGTACACAAAGCATGACCTAATAATTTGCAGTGAGGATGAAATTAGCCCACTTTTGAACGTTGAAAATGCATGTAATGTTAAGCCACATCTCTTCCTGCTTTTTGTAATAATTTGTCAGGACTGCATGCTTGTTTAATGCAATGTGTGAATACTTTCCTCTTTTAGAGGAAGAGTAGTCTTCCTCCTAGCCATGGGGTTTCTCTCAAGTTTTAATCTCTGGATCCCATTGAGACCCAACTGTCCCTCAGCAGCATGCCAAACTGTGTTGCACACAAAGCTGCTTTATACTGAATCATTTATACTGACCTTTGGTTAATTAAGGTCAGACTGGCAGTGGCTGTACAGGATTTTAGGAGTTCCACATCACTTACTACCTAACCCTTAACTGGATATGCCAGGGTTTGAACCTAGGACTTTCTGCATACCACACAGGTGCTCTACGATTGAGCCACAGCCCCTCTCCAAGGCAATGTTCTTCCTGCTTTGTTTAATATGGAATGCTCACATTTGGTTTCTCAGGACCATGATCAGCAGTTTCCTGTCTCAGTTTGAATAAACTCAAATTAGTGCTGTGGCAGTAATTTGCCCTGGGTTGGGGGTTGTTTCATGGATCACATGGGCCAATTTCCCCTCAATACTTACCGTATTTCTACTTGCCATCAAGAGGGTGTGCAGTATCCTATACCACATTTGTGTCACCCCTGTAAATGTTTAACTTTCTACCACAGCCATATTGATAAGTTTAATATAGGTATGTGGGAAAGCATGGGGGGGGGGGACACACAATCTGGAAATCTCCCATACCCCACTCAAATATTCCCCTTTAGAGTGTAATAAATTATCAGGGGAATAAGCAGCTATTCCCCTTCCTTTGAGTGACTGTTAACTGCTGTCAACCTTCTGTGTTCTTGGAGCAAGTTCAGACCTCAACAGGCTGTTTTTGATTCCTCCACCCCTTTCTTGTTGCTAATTTACACAATATCTCCCTGAATACCTGGGCAGTCCTCCAAGTATGTAGAAAACCCCACCTTGTCTATGATTGGCCTTCACAATTTGTATGGAGCCCTGTCACTTAACTGCTAGGGTTGAATGAATGCTAAATAATTGTAGCAGGTATCAGTTTCCTTAATAGTGTAAACAAGAAAGTCTGTTCTGTGATTCAGAGGTACCCTTGGGTCACAGTTCTGCTACTGTGACAGTGGGGTGGCTTTCACATTTCAAATGATTAGCCCTTGCCCTCTTTAAATTCACTCTGGGTCTCTGCATTCACATGGGTCTCCCATTGTTATCAATGTCAGATGGGATAATCTGCAAATGTACAATTATTTTCTCTTACGTTGCTGCCTCTGGGATCAAGAGCTCCCATTTGCTCATCTTGTTTCTTGACATTCTCTTACCTACATTTTATGTCAATAATGCTTTTAACCAATAGCCGCCTAAATCCATTTGGCCTCATTGTTGCTCTGAATGAACAAGGGGAAGCCTCAGGCTCTGTCTTCTGGGACGATGGTGAATCCATTGGTGAGTGAAAACTGTTGTAAGGCAATTAGTGTCTTCTGGTCTTCTCAGGCTGGGCGTTTATGCTGTATGTTTGGAGCAGTGTCAGGTGAATGGGGCTGGTGCTCAATCACTACTTTAAGTCAGAAATGATTCCTTTGAAAACATCCAGGGCCGTGTCCGCACTTACCATTTGCGGCACCGGCTTCCGCGGGCTTTCCTTGCATGTTCCCACTGCAACTCACCCGAAGGATTCCCAGGACGTCTCCAGAGCACAGTTTCTCCGCAGTAAGAGGATCCGCTGATAAGGCGAGTTAAAAAAATAAAGCGTCCTCCACACTCGGTGCCTTGAAATGGGAACATGCAATGCGTCCTCAATCCTGCTGCCAGCCCCAATCCTTGCACTCGCCCCGCCTCCCTTACTAAAGCTGAACCAATCGCAACCCTTGCTTGGAGCACCGACTGGGCATGCCTGGAAGCTTGCCGGTCTGGGGATTTTCAAGTGCAGCGGGGAAAGGAGGCGAGTGGGAACAGGAATTTAAAAGCGGTCTGGATTCTTGTGTACTGGATGCGAGTAATTTGCAAGGTAAGTTGCTAGTGCGTCAACGGGCCAGGTGATGCTAGCATAAAATTGGTATCCAAAGCTGTTATATTACTTTATCAAATAGCTAAGTGCTTCCTCCCTATGTGGTTAAAGACCCACACATTTGGAACAGCCATGGTTACAATTTGGGGTTCTGCAAACCTAGGGGAGCCCTCAGGTTTGCAGAAAAATCTGCTTTAAAAAAAGGAGCGAGGGAGGAATCCCCACATGTTATATGTGAAGCTGCATTATGCTGAATCAGACCATTGGTCTATCTAGGTTAGTGTTATTTAGTTAGACTAGCAGCAGCTCTCTGCGATCGCAGGCAGGGGTCTTTCACATTACCTACTGGCTGATCCTTTTAACTGGAGGTGCTGCTGCTTGAGCCTGGGACCTTCTGCATGCCAGGCAGATGCTCTGCCACTGAACCATGGGTCTCCTCCATGATCCCTGGTAAAAGTGAGATATACACATGCACGGACATTGTCAAAAAAGGGTTGGCATATTGGGTTGCTGTTTCAGTCCAAAATGGTACCTGGCACAGCAGCAGTGGCCATCATAACCAGTGCAAGGATGGGGAGGAAGTGAGAGGGGATGCAGAGCCAGAGCAGGGGAAAGGAATCAGCAGGAAGGAGAGGGGGCTGGATCGGGGGGGGGGGGAGCAGGGGCTATTTTCTTGTCCTCGCAGCCCCCCCTCTTGTTTTATGCAGCCAGCAAAAACAGCTGACATCCACAAATTCCTTTTCCTTAATGTGTGAAAGAAAGAAAAGAAATTGGTGAAATAAAGCTTGAATGGGCAAGCATCCAAATTGGCTTATTGCGTTTGTGGTTGGGTATTGTTCTCAAATCAAAAGATTCTTTCTTGGGAAACCTGATACTAACCCCAACATTTTGTTTTGACAGACACTACAGAGAATGGAATGTATTTCCTGGCCAAATACACATACGCAGAAGTAAGTTGAAGCAAGGAGCGGTGGACAGAAACTGGGCAAATGAGGGATATGTTCAGCAGGGGTGGGTAGGAGAATGGCTAGTGCTGCCCAAAATGTAGTATAGTATAGTACAGGCCAAGAAAACAGAGAAAAGAGTGGAAACTGGGCAGGGAAAGTGGCAGTAGATTACAGGTGAAGAAAGGAGAAATGGACAAGATGGGGCAGAAACATCCTTTTCCAAAGGGAAGAGACCCCTATCCAGATGCTCATGTTAAGAATGTTCCAGAAACAGCTGCTAAGCAGCAGCTGCCAGCAATCTTGTGTTTTGAAAATACCCAGTGAGTCATCTTTCTAGTTCAGCTCTCTAATACAGGACACAGAATTGCATCCCTGCCTACCTTTCTTTTGGCTGTCTTCGAGGAAGAGGATGCCCTAGCCTTTCCCCTGATTGCAATTCACTGCAGTTAATTTCTCTAATGGTTAGGAAGCTTCTAGAAACGGTGTCTTTGCAGATAGGAAAATGAGTAGTTTTCTTCTTTTTGATACCCTCATGAATATCTGAAAACTGTCCATGCATTTCTCCTTAAAAGCCTTTCCTCATCAGCTTCCTGTTGTTTGTTCTGGTGGCAAACATGACTGTAGTTATAAGTCAGCTTGCAGAGTATATCATTAGCAGATATTTTGCTGTGAAGCAATAAAATCCTGGACATCAATTAGATACTAATGAAGTATTTACTGATGGATAAAACAGAGAAAGATCTAGGCAGAAGCCATTTGCCTTTTAAAAATAAAAAGGGGGGGGGAGACACTCCAAACACTTGCAAAGATTTTCATGGCATTTAGTCCCCAAGAATGCAATTAATAGGAGCAATTCAGAGGAACACAATGACATTAATATTCCTGTGGTGCTGTTCCCAGACCTGCTGCTTCCAGCTCTGACAGTGAATGGGAGAAGAGACAACTGTTTTTGTGTGTGATTATCTCTACAGACTTATGTCAGATCCTCCTTGTACTACAGCAGATGCTGCCCAGTGTTCCAGGCTTCCCTTTTTATCTCCCTGTCTTAGAGAAAATGCCATCATCTCAGTGGAAAAGTGTATGTGTGTGTGTGTGGGGGGGGAGATTGTGCTCCTTTTTGCTGGTATTTGGTGTATAGCGAATTGAGGATGTTAACTACAGAAGGACAGTTAACTGCTTTTATACTCAAGTTGGAAATCACTTTGCATTTGATTGCCGGCTCAGTAATACATCCACTTTTCATTGCATTGGCTAGATTTCCATCCATAAATTTAGTGCCTGAATTCTGGATGTAAAACAGAAGTCTATGAGAGGCCTTAGGCTACTCCCCATATTCTTAATTGTTTTTAAAACAATTCTTTAAAATAATTTGTCTCCTTTCATAATTGATTTAAGCTCTTTAGAGATTACTTTGTTCCATTCTAATGTGATATATTCAACTTTTCTGTGCCTGCAATTACCTTAATTATATTTTGAACAATGGCTCCTTTGTAAGGCTATTTAAGGAAGGGTTCCTTAAATTTATTGATCTGTTCCTATCCTACCTTTTTCTTTTTTTTGTAAAGAAAAATATCCAAGGCAACTAACAATTCAATAACTATAAAATACAAGCAAATAAATATAAACACACAGTAGGATTTTCTTCTAATTAGTTGGCCAGTTAGTGGAGAAAGAGGGGGAAAAGGAGTCAAGCAGGTCAATAGATGGGGCCTTGCTAACAGTGCAATCCTAAGCAGTGTTACACCCTTCTAAGTCCATTGACTTCAGGGAACTTTGAAGGACACAACTCTGCTTAGGAGGTGCTATTATAAGACCTGGGAGTCAGCCCCACTGAATAAAATGGGAGTTATTTCTGAGAAGACCTGCTGCCTCAGTCTCCCTCTGCTGCTTTAATCCAGCCAGGCAAGTCACACATTCATTTAGCTCTAAGGTCTCTTTACTGCTTGAGAAGCACTTAAAAGCTACTCAACCATTGGTAGAATTTCCCCAGGGGGTAGTTTTTATTCCTGCTTCAGCTTTTAGTGCTCGAGAGTTGCTCTCTTAAAAAAAACCTGGGAGCAATAAAGGCATGAGAGTATCCTCTGCTCAGTGGCTGTCTAGACTGGGTGTGCTTGTCTACCAACTCTTGGGCAATGCAAATAAACTAGGTGCAGGCATCAAGGGCACTGTGGGCACTGGTCGTGTGAGCTGCACAGCAGATGTGCAGTCAAGTCCTCCCCACCAAAAGGGTTGCACAGTGTTGTGGATAGGTTGCCTTTGGGTTGATTTCAGTTCAGTCCAAGCTGTAGCTGGGATCCACCGAAAATATTCAATGATGGAAGTCCTTCTGCCTAACCTATATCCTTCTGCTTCAGCCCAAAATGCCCCCTGAAATGCTCCTTATTGGTGGGCAAGGGACCCCCATGAAAAGTATGAATTGGAGGTTTGCTACAGTAGGATGAATCTGTGAAAACTGCCCCCCTTCCATCAACATAAATCTTCTGTGGGATCCAAGCCCATGTCCCTGACCTTTTCATTATCTTCAGACTCTGGTGTTTCCTCAGAATTAGAGCTCCTTTGCTTCCTCAATCTATTGAAAACAATAGTGTGTTGGATCAAAAGGGACTATTCCATTAGCAGAACAGCACTTCCATTGATGGAGGAGGGGAGGGTGATTTCCATCAATTTCACCCCTCATTGCAGACCCTCACTTCCGCCTCATGTGGTTCTTTACCTCCCCTAGAACAGAATTTTAGGGGTCTCACTGAGCAGGAGAGAGAAAGAAGGCCAAGTCCTGCTCTACCAGCTTCACTCCACTGACAGTGCTTTGGATCCAATATGGGAATTAGCTGCATCTAGCAGAACCTGTCATGATGATAGATGGCCACGGGTAAAACTATCTTTGATGTGGTAGGTCCTTGCTTGGATCTGCCATCATGTTTGTTTTTTCCTGAAGCTGGAGGCTAACGATTTGATCAGGGAGTAGTACTGGGATATATAGTGCTGGGATATATAGTGAATCAATGCCCCAGTCTTAATCCCTTCAAAGTGCTGTTAGCTTCCCATGGAGAAAAAAAATACATGTTTCTATATTTTCCCCATATGGCCTTTACAATATATTCAGAAATTTAGATTGGACAAACAGAAAAACTTACAGACACCATCCTGTGCAATGCCTGCAGGTGCACTGGGTTTCCTGCAGTGTTGGATCTCGTGCATCATGTGCTGGCTAATGTTTGGGCAACAAAAAAATTCTTATGTACAAACATGCTGTAAAGTATGTACCAATTGCTCCAGTGTGTAGCAGTTTGTATGTCTACATTTCTGTGCTGTGCCATCAGTCTGGTGCCAGGATTCAGACAGAATGTTTTCTTTTGATGGACTTGCAATCAGGTAGAACAGGATGGTTCTTTGTATTACTAAGAAGAGCAATGTTTAAAAGCTACATTCATTTCTTGTTATTCTGTATCCTTCTATAAAGCCTAAAACACTTCTGATTTGTTTTAGGGTCACCTGACCACCCGTATTGTTCACAACAACTACCGGGGGGTGGATTCTCTGACATACGACACAATTCATATCCTTGGCGTCACTTCAAGACCTAATGCTGTTGTTCTGAATGGAAAAGGCATCCGCAGCAATGACATACATTATGGGGGAAATGGGGTAAGAGTTGTGTTTATGAATTGATAAGACATCTACTTTAGAGTAACTGATGAGATATGGATTTGGAGTGGGAACAGATTGAAGATGGTGTGGGTTTGTTTTGGGGCTCTAAGAAATGTATCTCTTGGTATCTCTTTGCTGTGGGGGTCTCTGCTATGGGAGTTGTGGGTAAGCTTCATTGAGCTGCGCTATCTCTTAAAGTCTGTGTATTGGGAGCATCACTCAATTGGAATAGATTTATGCATACTCCTGGAATTTACACTTCCTCATGTGAAACAGGGCAAAGAAAATTATTTTTTTGAAATTTTAGTGACAGTTATTCATGGGTGAAAATGTCTCTAAAAATCCCCAAGTTTTGAATATGTCGCATCCAGGGGACAAAACAGCGGTAGCTTTGCTGACTGGCAAGTTACTAAGAGGATGGATTACTAAAGGGAGAGTGTAAGATAAGGGCTGGGCAACTGATTCCTGTTTTTATTTTCCTCCTATTGTGGCTCCACACCCATTCCCACTGGCTAATGGAAAGCCAGTGGTGTGAACTTGTGTGGTAGTCACTGTAGTGATCCATCCCAGCTCTCCTTGTCCTTGATTATCCAAGAGGCAGTGGGGGATCTGCATGTTTTTGAAGGAGTTAGCTCTCACTTGGCCCCTTTTGGGATATTTGGTTAATAGAGCAGAGTTTGCCCAGTAATAGAAGCGTGATACTGAGTGCAGTAAATAACTCTCCCAAGAAATATATTGCAAAAAGTAAACACTTATATGTATTCAAGTAGATTCAGTTCACCTTTAGGTTGCAGAACGAAAGGAGAGAAAGTAGTCTAATCTAAAGAGTACCTTTTCTATCACAAGTGGCCAGCTAAACGTAGTATTATGTGTATGAGGGCATTGTTTCTACAGGAGAGACCTGTAGTGACATGACTCCATGCAGAGCCATGCGGAGAATGAGGAAAAACAAAGGATGAAGATAGAGAGAGGGAGGGGTCACAGGGCAGCTCCCAGGTTAAGACAAAGAGAGAGACATCCCAGTCAAGGAGATAACACTTATACACACTTAGAGTGATGTAGCGCCCCCTAACGTCCAGGTATGCTGAGTCGCATACTTCAACACTTCCCTTTTGTTGTATGGAGTAGAACCTGCCACTGTGTGTGTGTAAAGGGCCGTCAAGTCGCAGCCGACTTATGGTGACCCCTTTTGGGGTTTTCATGGCAAGAGACTAACAGAGAGGTGGTTTGCCAGTGCCTTCCTCTGCACAGCAACCCTGGTATTCCTTGGTGGTCTCCCATCCAAATACTAACCAGGGCTGACCCTGCTTAGCTTCTGAGATCTGACGAGATCAGGCTAGCCTGGGCCATCCAGGTCAGGGCAGAACCTGCCACTACTCATACTTAATTGCTGTCCTTTGCTGTCAGCTGTTGGAGGCAATGAGTGGTGAGCTGTTATACACACGCACCCTTCCTTGCCTGCTAACTCTTTAGCCAGTCATGTTATTTGGTCTATTCATGGATCAATGGCCAGGCACCTGGTTGAGACCTTTTTGGCCACAGACTGAGATCTTTACTTTTCTAGGAGCAAAGGAGCATAGGAAGCTAGTATCAGAACATTAGCAGGCATTCTACGGAAACTAATAAAAGAACCAAAAACAATACAGCTTACTAGGTTGTACAAGTCACTGATTTTACCTTGACTTTCCTTTCTGAGGTATGGGCACAAGCAAAGATTGAACTTTGAAACAGAGGCTGGTCCAAGCACACTTCACACATCTTCACAGAGTGTGTTAAACCTCTTAACTCTTGCTATCCCAAGAGAGAAACACCATGAAGTCTAAAGAGTAATCAGTATAGATCTTGGAAGCTAGGCAGCATCGGCCCTGGTTAGTATTTGGATGGAGACCACCAAGGAAGTCCAGGGTTGCCATGCAGAGGCAGGCAATGGCAAACCATCTCTGAATGTCTCTCTCCTTGAAAACCTGACAGGGTCGCCATAAGTCAGCTGTGACTTGACAGCACTTTCCCCCACCATGTGCTTCAAGCCATGTCCTCTCAAGTGAGCCATAGATGAAAATTAGGGATGGAAAATGAGCTGGTGTGGGGTAAAAATGAGTTGGTGATGACTGCATCTGGCATACAGGGAAACAGCCTACTTTGAAGGACCCAGTTGCCCAGAATCCTTCAGGATTTGCTGGAGGAGCCCAGGTTGTATATTAGGTAAACCAAGCTTGGCCTCCCTGCAAAGTGCTAAGATTTAGCCAGCATGTGAATTTATCTGGAGGCTTGTGCTGTTAGCAAGTGTAGCCACTACAGCAGAAATGGAAGACTTGTACGTTCATTTACTGGAAAGCTGACTGTTTAGAAATGGCATTGTTTCTGCGTGGCTATAAAATGGTAGCCCTCTACAGATCATTAGGGCATTGTGTTACAACAGCTTAGTTAGGGCTAAGAAAAAAGCCTGGCCTGCAGCTGGGGTGTTTCATTATAATTCTCATACAACACGCACACATCCTGCCAGAACAGACAATGTCCTTTAGCAACTGGGAAAAAGAAATTAATAGTGTTAAGTACATGTTGTAGGGGGGAAAGGCAAACAGTCAACATAAAGCAGTTTGAATGAACTAGGCTGGCACATTAGAAGTCTCTCTCTCCCTCTCATTATTTTTAATACCAAAACAGCAATGTGATAGTTATGTCTTTGAAAAATGTGGTTTCCATCTAGCTTCAGTTATGACTCTCAGTTGATCTGAGGGTGGAATACACAAAGGATCATATGGTGCAAATTTTCCTTACGGAGAAAGGCCTTGCCTTACAGAATGTAGAATTTACAGCCATGAGATGGGAAGGAGGCCATTCGGTTTAAAAGGGGGTTGGACAAATTTATGGAGGATAGCCAAATGGAAATTCTGGGTGGAGATGCAGGGGAACAGTCAGCAGGGGAGGCTGGTGGCTAGTAAGCCCTGGCTTGTGGGTTTCTCTATGGCATCCAACTGCCCACTGTTGTGAACTGGGTATTGGACTAAATGGACCTATTCAGCTGAGGCTGCAGGTGGAATGTGGAATGTGAAGCTGCTTGAAGAACTGGTCCAAAGCATTCCTCATGGATTGGACTCAAAAGGTTGCTACTGAAAACCAGTTGTCATTAGTGTGGAACTTATCCTGTGGAGTTCTGCAAGGCCATTTCTATTCCCCATGCTTTTCAATCTCTATGTAAAACTTGTAGGGCAAATAATTCATAGCTTTGGGGTTGGTTGTCATCAATATGCAGATGATTCCAAACTCTATACATCCTTATCTGAATCTCCTGGTGATGTGCTAGAGGTCTTGGACAAGTGCTCGGCTGCTGTGGTAATTTAAATAAGAGTGAACAAATAGTAAACTCTGAAAAGACAGAGGTAATGCTGGTTGGAAAGGTGGAGTTCTTGAAGGACATTGTGCTCCCCACTTTTAATGGAGTTCAGCTGACCCTTGTTGACTCAGTGAAGAGCCTTGGGGTTATACTGGACCCATTGTTATTGCTGCAGAAGCAAATTAATGCAGTTGCAAAAAAGGATTCCTTCCAACTCAGCCTAGCTCATAAGATGGCCCCATACCTTGATACAGCTAATCTGGCCACCTGGATCCGAGCTGCAGTGACATGAAGACTGGACTACGTTAATGCACTGTACATTGGTTTCCCTTCAAAATCAACTCAGAAACTGCAGTTAGTTCAGATTGAATGCCATGGCTCAGCTATTTTATCAGGAGATAGATGGAGCATGCATATGACTCCCATTCTGCAGACACTCCACTGGCTGTCCATCAGTGACTGGGCTCAATTTAGTGTATTGGCTATCACATACAAAGCCCTTCATGGCCTTGGGCCCTCATATTTGTGAGGCCACCTTCCCCCCCCCCATCCTCCATCATGACAGCTTTGCCAACCTACAAATGGGCAAGATCAATAACTGACCATACACATGCCTTCTCTGTTGTGGCCCCTACCTTATGGAATGGCCTGCCTTGAGTAGGGCTTTTCTACACAGGCAATAGAGTTGCACTGTACAAAATGATCCACAATGTTACTTGGATAAATTATTAGGGTCTGTGGTCTATACTACTGTGTATAGCTTGCTGTAAGTAGGATCCTACAGGTGAATTTGCATCATTTAATGTGTCATGTTAATACTTATGCTTCAGTTCAGTTCTGTGTTGAGTTTTCTGGTTGGTGTTGCAACCCTAATCCTATTGCATTGTTTATTGAATGTCCATTCCTGTTGATTGTGTTGACTGTGTAATATGCCTTGACTCCCAGTGAGAAAGGCAGACTATAAATAACACACATAAATAAACAAATATGAAGTAACTGCCCCCCCCCTCCGATGTGGGATTAGCGATTCAGGAAATCTCAGTGCCTCTCATGTCTGAAGAAAAGCTCTGGGGAGTAGGTAAAAAAAAGGTAAAAACCTTCCTGTCATGTGGACTATTGTATCCAAAATCCCTTAAAGTGCCCTATTTCACTCCAAATATTTCTCATGATTTAACGTCCAGTGTGTTCAGACCCAATGGCCCTTAAAATTATTCTGCCCTCTGATGGGCCGTGGCGCAGAGTGTTAAGCTGCAGTACTGCAGTCAAAAGCTCTGCTCTCATGACCTGAGTTTGATCCCGACGGAAGTCGGTTTCAGGTAGCCGGCTCAAGGTTGACTCAGCCTTCCATCCTTCCGAGGTCGGTCAAATGAGGACCCAGCTTGCTGGGGGTAAAGGGAAGATGACTGGGGAAGGCACTGGCAAACCACCCCGCAAACAAAGTCTGCCTTGGAAACATCGGGATGTGACGTCACCCCATGGGTCAGGAATGACCCGGTGCTTGCACAGGGGACCTTTACCTTTTTACTGATGGCCCATGAAGCAATCCAGAAGCAAAAGCAAGAATTCTCTCCCAAGCTCATAGTCCTATTTAATCAGAGATAAAATCACCAAAGGCTCAGGCAACTTTTGATGGTTTTTGCCAAGCTTTCTAGATGGGAAATGTAGTCAAGATAAAGTGCTGCAATATATGACAGTGCTTCTAATGTCCTCCTCATTGAACAAGTTGGTTAAGCAAAGCAAGTGACAGGACATGAGGTCCTGCCTAGAGGAAACATGGGGGGGCTCTCTTTTTAAAAGGAAAATGTCCGAATGCGTAGTCTTAATTAGTTTAAAGCAGTGACAACTCAAGGAAAGCCACATTAGCCATTACCATCAACCAAAAGAGGCACATGACAGTTGTATTCCCTATGCACCACCCTACCACACACACACTAATAGAAGAATATAATAAATAACTATTAATATTACATATATAACTACAAACAATAACCTTTTTAATTACATCTGAGCATGTAGAGCTGTCTCTCCCCATCACTGTTGAACCCTTTACTTTCCTTACTGCTTTCTCACTCCCTCCTCAGCATGAGGCACAGCAGCTCAGGTGAGAGAGTAAAATTGTCAGGGTGCCCAGAGGAGAGCAAGCTGGCTGTGGAGAAAGGGGAGTCAAGCCGCACACAAACATCCATGATGGCTTGTTCTTTTCCTGGGTGGCTCCTGCGGTGATGGTGATTTTACTATTTTCTCTGCATCCAATGTGTTCTCCTCCTTAGATGAGAGCGCAGAGGCCAAGGGAAAGGGTGGGGGGTTGTTGGAGAAACTGGTCCTTTTAGTTCTATCCATGGCATGAGGCCCACACTTTAGGGAGGCTCGCAGCTTAGCCATCCTCTGGTCCCTCCAGCGGTGGCTGTTTCAAGTTGGGGACTACCTAACAACCAAAAGCCTCACTGGGCAATAGTTTTGCCCACTTTCAGGAAAAATGAGGTTGGTGCCATATTAGAAAACCATGGTCAGAATAGCCACAGGAGGCATGTCAAAGAGCCATGTG
This sequence comes from Euleptes europaea, assembly GCF_029931775.1. NCBI lineage: Eukaryota > Metazoa > Chordata > Lepidosauria > Squamata > Sphaerodactylidae > Euleptes > Euleptes europaea. The sequence goes on from NC_079314.1 coordinate 48,874,465, forward strand.
TGGCTCCCAAGCCACCTAGTGAGCACCACTGGTTTAGAGGAAACGAGTTCCCGCCACCCCTGCAAGCAGCAAAAGTGTATTACATTAAAGTGGGGAAATGCACATCAAATCCCAATAACTTTTGAAGAAAAATCAAGGGTATGGCATTGTTTCTTATTGATAAAATATTTTCAACTGCTGTGACAAAAACATTGTGAACAGAAACATTGTTCATTCTATTGTAAACTGAAATTAATACCTCCCTACAAACTCTCTTCTGTTACTTATAGTTGCATAGGAGAGGATGGGAAGGAAACATTCAGCACTTCAAAATGTTACATTAATTTGAACAGTTTGAATGAAAACATGCTCTATCAAAGCTGTGCTCTGAGCATTAGACACAAATCTTAGAGCTGGGTCTCATATTATTGGGATTGTTAAGGCTAAAAGCCACCCTCCCCGTCACAACCTCCTCACTTCAAAGTTTACAATAATATCCTACGTACGAGTAGTAGCAGGCCTCCATTTTTCACTCATAATCTCAAGGCTCAAAAATTGCATACTGTGCAAATTATCCAAAGATGATGCTTTGCCAACAGACAAAGCAAGGATGCATCTTTAGAAATAATGTCCAGAAGGAGATATATGGTGCAATCCTTAACAGAGCTGCATCCTTCTAAGCCAGTTGACTTCAATGGATTTAGAAGGTTGTAACTTTGTTTAGGATTGCTTTGATGGTTGATCACAATAAAATTAGTCCTGGCAATATAAAATAAATAAATAAATAAATAAATAAATATTTACTTGCTTGGAGGTGTGTGCCGACTTATGGCGACCCCTTTTGGGGTTTTCATGGCAAGAGACTAACAGAGGTGGTTTGCCAGTGCCTTCCTCTGCACAGCACCCCTGGTATTCCTTGGTGGTCTCCCATCCAAATACTAACCAGGGCTGACCCTGCTTAGCTTCTGAGATCTGATGAGATCAGGCTAGCCTGGGCCATCCCATTGCTTGGAGGACTTAGATTTATTATGGTTGTAATCCATCTTTTACATTCTGCAATAAACACTGAGAATCTGGAGTCTTCCAACTATGGGGCTCAGTAGAGAACCAAATATGGCTCTTTTAAAACGAAAATGAAATCTTTAAGTTAAGGTATACTGGAATAGTAGGTGGGATGCTAAAATAACCAGTATGTGATAGGAATGTCTGGCAAATACTTTGATGCAATTAAAGAGCTTCTTAGAGATGCTTAACCGAAATTATAGCTGTCAACAGTAGCTGATAATACAAGTGGAAACCACACAGATTTATGCCAGCACACTAAAACAATCATGCAGGGTACTCCTGGGCGTGCCACCTTCTAAAAAAGGGCTTGCAACAACCAGTGTTTGAGAAATGGAAACTTTAATCAATGTGTCAGTTATCAGTAATGTTAAGCTTCAGTTATGCAAATAGGCCTTCTTAGACTGGCTTTTTGTTGATCTCTTGCTCTGAATTGTTGACAGTTTGGCTCTTTTATGATTAATTGTTAACCCTGATTGTAGAGATTGTATTCACCCACCTCTTGTTGTATGATTTACTATTCTTCTTACCAAAATGTGTTTGGGCTGTTCAGGCAACATCTCGCAGACAATATATAAAAGTCCAAATTGCTACCAGCCACAACATAAATTAGAATGATTAAAAATAAGATGAATAGCTATTCATTTTTCATGTTGAATTTCAGTAGTACTGTGTTTTATATATTCAGCTGGAAATGCCCAAAAATTCCCAAACGGTCATTAGAGTTTTGCAGAATATAAGAATCTTGTTGAATAAAATGAGGACCAAACTTTACTTTGTTTCTGAACTCAGATTCCTTATACTTCCCTGAATGGCCCAGGTTGCAGGTATTATGTTGGTTGACATTTAATGGACATAATTCCGTTACATTAAAGTGTTTTTAGTCATACTGAGTTCCACTGGGGAATTATGAGACTTTAAAGAGTGTGGATGGATTGTACCCGAATATACCTAATGATAACTATATTGAAAGTGATTTCACAAGTCACCATACCATTAATTTGTTTTATTTCTCTCTCTTTTTAAACAGAAACTCACCTTACATATTTATGCACCACTTGGTGAAGAGTTGGATATTATACTTCAGTGAAATAATGAGGCTAAGAAATCATTTGTTATATAATTAAGTCTAATTTAATGTCGTTATAGTTTTTTAGTTCAATAAATACAAATCTGTCTTGCATATCTTCTGGGTGTAGTTATTTCTGTTAAAATGTGTTGCTGTATTGGAGAAGTGTACATCACCAAACCATTTCAAACTGAATATATTTTGATTTCAAAGGAAGCTGTTTGAGAGAACAGCCATTTAACAGCGCCTCACATATAAATCATATTCCCTTGTAGGGAGGGCCATGTTATGAAAACCATTTCTAGTTTTTTCCAGCATTCTGGTTGGATTTCTATAGCCCAAGGACAATCAAGAGGACTATCAAAAGAGATGCTCGTGTTCTCACCAGGCAAGATGAGATCTGTGCTGATTCATTTCCATATACAAGTCCATCACTTTATATTACAATAATCAGATGATGTGCATGGCTTGTATAAGCAAACCTAGGCAAATAATCTGGACCGAGTCACCATTTTGAGAGGAGAGGAGAAAATGATATTGAACAGGTCTGGACACAACATTTGAAGAAGATACTGTCACCTATGTCCTGCTACCTAGACTAATCTTAGTAGGGTGGCAGCTCCGGACTGTAAACTGAGATTTGGAGAATGGATCCTGAGGGGGAGGGGTTTGGGGAGGCGAGGGACCTCAGCAGGGTATAATGTCAGAGTCTACCTTCTCTGCAAAGCAGCCATTTCCTTCAGGGGAACTGATTTTGTCGTCTGAAGATCAGTTGTAATTCTGGGAGATTCCCAGACTCCACCTGGAGGTTGGCAACCCTAAGAGAAATATCCAAGCAGCAATCTGAAAAACACTTTCCTGAGAGTAAGCCTTATTGAATAAAACTTCTGAGTACACCTGCTCATGGTTGCTCTCTTTCACCTTAACAATATATTTTGAAAATTTTAAATTTATATTGCAGCTTGAATTATTGACTTGGTACTTTGATCAGCTGATTATTGTTCTGCGTATTCTGTGTCAGTTTTTGACTCAACTGCAAAGCTTCTTGATTTTTCTTGCAGTACAGTTTTTGAAGACTGTGTAAACAAACACTTTAGTCCCAAAGATCAGTAAAGAAGGATGGTTTGGACTATATCATGCTTACTTGCCCCATCTTAACAAAATACCTGTCAGGATCAGGTGTCTGTCCCTAGCATCCCATAAGCAAACTCATCCAGGCAGGTAGCTCTGAAGCAGTAGTACTTTATTAGGAGCAAAAAGACAGATAAAGGACTGACTGCCTACAGGCAGGTGAGGCTAGTAATGGTGAATACAGGCAGGTTACATGCTTAAAACACTATGGACTGAAAAGGTAAACATTGCTAGGCAACCCCAAGATAAGCGGTTCCCAGGAAGACAGACTAAACATTACCACAGCTGCAGAAAACAGGATGAGTGAAACTGTACACAGACGTTCATTGGCATGAGAACCAAGGACTTAACATGGGGCCAGAACCTGGCCTAACTCATGTCAAGAGCCTTTGCTCTAGCTAAAAGGCAAAGACCTGACAATACCCATGCTTGTTAGAGCTGCACATTAAGATACTTTTTGTACAAATATCCAAATATTTTATAAAAGTTTAAATAAATAATAAAAGTATTACAAAACCAGCATTGAATACAATATAATCAGCAAACATAGTTTTTTGCCAGCAAACTTTAAGATTATGCCACTGCAGTGGAACTTTTTACAGAAGGAAATTGCTTCTTCATTTATAAAATCTAAAGGTGGTACTGCAGATTTTCTCTATTAAGAGCATCACAGTTGTTGTCTCATTATCTGAACATCTGGAAAGAGGTAGCCACATTAGTCCAAAGCAAACCCCCAAAACATCTGAAAGGTCATTTCCTTTCTGTTGAATATACCTTCTTTCTGTGAGTTAAATCTAGGTATTTTCAAAACACACACAGGTTTCAGAGAGCCACATTGGCCCAAAGAGAAGTCCAAAACACGTGTAATACCTCCAAGTGTTTGGAAGGCCTTAATGAGCACATGAAACTGTCTTGGCCTTTCAAGTTTGGTCTTGTCTCCTCTGGTGGGCAGCAGCTCTCCAGGGTCTCAGGAAGAGATCTTTCATCTTACCTACTGCTTGATCCTTTTGCAGATGTCAGGGATTGATCCTGGGCCTTCCACATGGTGTCCGAATGCTATATATACCACTGAATCACGGTCCTGCTATTACAAACACTGGTTATGATGTGTATGTATAATGTGCTGGAGAACTTTATGGAAGTTACTGGAATGGAGAAGAAAATCTGCATTGCAAGAAGAGCAGAAGAAAAGCAACAGGAGGAAAGACAATGGAAGGAGAGAGAGAAAATAAAAGATTTCACTTCAGCTGCTATGGATAAGCTGGAGAGACATCAAGAACTTTCTCTGTTATCCTGAAGTCATGGATTAAGGATGGTATCCTTGGCCACAAGTAGGTTGTGCATATTGATATACCTGAAACAAAAATAAACCCAAAATTAGCCATTTCGGCAATATTCGGGTTTTAGTTTTACTGAATGCCAAAAGCTGGGAATCTTCCCGAAGCCAAATAGGCCTTGTAAACTTTACAATGCTTCTCTATAGAGAAGGGGGTTGACCCCTTTGGGACCCCATAAAATTGGACCCCCTGACCCGATCTTCACAAAACTTCGTGGTTCATGCAACCCCTTGAAGCTACCCTGAAAATTTGAGAACTCTACCTCCAAAAATACCCCCACAGGAGCTTCGAAAAATTTCCATAGACTATAATGAACCCGAATTTTTTTGGGAAACCCAGAAACAAAGCCAAATACCATATTTACCAGTCTGAGTATTCGGCTTATTTCAGGTTTACTGAAAAAAATTGGGCCCAATAAGCCTGAAATTTACTGATTTTTTTTTTTTGCACAACCCTAGCCACGAGTGCAGCTTGGTGTATAGCTGCTTCAGCAAAGAAGGCTGGCAAAGAAGGCAGGATCTTCAAGCCAATATTTTAAGCATGGAACCAATTGATTGATGTAGCACTAGTTCACTTTCTGTTCTTAACATGCAGCCCAGAAACTGGGAGAAGTGCAGCTGTAAAGTGGGTCAGTTCCAAAAGGGAGATTAAAATGCGACTTTGAGACTCCTGTCTGAAGTGCTTCTGTGTCTTCATGACAGGCTCCAGATAAAAGAATGTAAAATTCACTGGCACTGGAATAATCTTGCAAAGTTTAATTAGCTGTAATTAACATAAAACAGACTAAAAAATTTCTGTACAATTAATTTGAATAATATTAACATATAATGCATATCCGTACCCTTGAGTCTTCATGGAACATCCATAAAGCAGGACAAAAAGATAAGGCAAATGAGGTTTTTAATGAAGATGAAAGAAAGAAATGAAAAATAAGCTGCAAACTGTTGTGGAAATTATTATATAATCCACAGGAGGAGGAGGAAACATATATATTTATTCCATGTCTAGGCCAGAATAAGTACCAGTGTTTTCAGCCAACAGTTACTGTGGGATTAGGTTTTATCAAAGCAGCTGAAAGCTTCCCAAATAAACAACCCCGAGAAACATTCAGTGGCTATTTATGTTGCATTATCATATAAACACATGAAGCTGCCTTCTATGGAGTCAGACCCTTGATCTGTCAAAATCATCTTGTCTACTCTGATTGACAGCACCTCTCCAGGGTCTTACATCACCTTCTACCTGATCTTTTGAACTAAGGATTGACTCTGAGGGGTATTCTTCATGGAGATTTGCTGCTGTTTCGATGCTGATTTGCGTCGGAGGCAAATTTTGGTTATTCACTGCAGATCCGTGTTTTCCCCCACTGAGCAAAATAAGCCGGGTTAAAAGAGAGGCAATCCAAACCACTTCTGAGCCGTACTTTCCAGTAGAAGAGCGTTTTGTTGCTCGGATGCCCATGAAAAAATGTTTGCTTCGCTCCCCGGGACGTCTCCTTTCTCCTCCACCAAGAACGGTGATTGGCTGGGGGAGTTGCCACTCTAACAGCATCGCACCGGCAGGAGGGAGACCCAAAGCAGACTGGCTGCCCCTCTTCAGAAGGGTGATGGGGGTTTTGGCTTGGATTTGCCGCTCTCAGGATGGCCCCCCCAACACACACACACATAGGATCGCACCGGCTGGAGGGAGACCCAGAGCAGACTGGCTGCCTCTCTTCAGAAGGGTGATGGGGGTTTTGCCTTGGATTTGCCGCTCTCAGGATACCCCCCCAACACACACACACATAGGATCGCACCGGCTGGAGGGAGACCCAGAGCAGACTGACTGCCCCTCTTCAGAAGGGTGATGGGGGTTTTGGCTTGGATTTGCCGCTCTCAGGATACCCCCCCAAACACACACACACAGGATCATGGGAAGAGTGGGCGGGATTAGGCGGATTTGGAGCGGTGAGTCATGAGAGGCAGCAGACGTAAGCAGCGCAGAGAAGTGCGCTGTTTCTCCCGTGAAAAATTGAAAATGCATCGGGATGGGGGGAGAATCTGCGCTGCCATGAAAAAGCTATTTAAATCGGTTTATTGTTTGCTCCGATTCGAAACCGAAGCAAAATCCACAGTGAAAAATACCCCAGAGACTTACTGCTTCCAAAGGAGATACTCTATGCCTCAGCCTGTCCCTTATATAGCCTTTTACACTGTGCCTTGCCAAGTACAAGAGGAATGTCCCTGCCCGGGTGTACTTACAGTCCAACATTTAGCCTTAAAATAAGGGAAAAATTAAATCAAATACTGATGATATACTTCAGAGAAAAAGACATAAATAAGAAATTATAATTAGTACCTGGCAAATGTGTCCCAACCAATTTGGCTGGCTTTGAGCAAAATGCTATTGTTTATTTTTTTAAGTATTAAAATTTCTCACATGCACAGATATGTAAATAATGTAGTGGAGACTGTTATCAGCCTCCTGGGAGGGGTAGAGAAATATATGTTGTCTAAAAACGGTTTGCAAAGATGTGCAGAGGTCTTTTTTTTTTAATCAGCATGAAAATAGTCAAATATTTCCTGGCAAAATGCTTATATATTTTCTTCAACTTAAAATAGGTAATATATTCTGCAAATTTGCTCTAGCATGACTGACTGCAAAATTTCCTCTTCATGTTTATTGCTTTTGCTGGAAGCCTCTGGCTCTGGCTGCAATTAAAGGAATTTTGAGGAGAAAGTGGTGGCTAAGGTGACATAAATTAGATTGATGCATCCAGTGAAGAGGCTACAAATACCTTGAAGTTGTCTTTATGTGGAAGCAGTGAACATGAATGTGGCTGGTGTTAGGCTCTTTAATTTACCATTGATTTCAATGGCAGAGGTTTAGGGCAGTGTTTCCCAACCTATGGATTGGGACCCACAAGTTGATCACGAAGCCTCTGCAAGTGGGTCATGGGCCAGCCCTCCCTCATGGCTGCTCCTGCTCTTTCCATTGCTCTCTTTTTTATCTTGGAAATCAATATCAGACCCTAGAAACAGTATCTTCCATTGTTGCTTCACTGAATATACATGTTGATCAAGTAATATGTGTCCTGATGGTCACTAGAGTAACAGAGATTCTTAGAAGGGATTAGTGAGAGTAATGGCGAAGGAGAGGGTGGTCAAAGGTAGGAATGTAACCTCTATATGTAGGATTGCCAGGTTCCTCTTTGACATTGGCGGGAACTTTTTGGGGTGGAGCCTGAGGAGGGTGAAGTTTGGGAAGGGGAGGGGACTTCAATGCCATAGAGTCCAATTGGCAAAGTGGCCATTTTCTCCAGGTGAATTGATCTGTATTGGCTGGAGATCAATTATAATAGCAGGAGATCTCCAGCTAGTACCTGGAGGTTGGCAACCCTAACTATATGAAAGGCAATGTATGTCAGAATGCCACTTGCTTTGGGTTCATAGTGGGGGCAGCTGTGCCCTTTGTGCAGCGTTTGTTGGTTTCTCAGAAACATCTGGTTAGCCACTGTAGAAAACTGAACGTTGATCTAGATAGGTGCCAAGGTCACAGTTTGCCTAAGGTGTCAAAAAAACCTTGGGACAGTCCTGGATGGGTCACCATACCAAAAAGGTTGTGAACCACTGATTTAGGGCGTCATCCTAATGCTTTTCAGTAACTGTTTAGGATGGCAAATAATATCCTGTGTTGGTTGTCTCAAGCAAGCTGAGCCAAGCAGCAGCACTGCAGGGGCCCCTGCTCAGACCCAGGCAACAGTGGCAATGACACTGGGTAAAGGCTCATTGGCGCTATGGCCCAGGTCTGAGTAGAATGGGCTCTGCAAAACTACTTGGCTCACCTTGCTCCCAGACTATTTTAACATTCTGGTCCACCCTCATTCACTGCAATTACAGATAGATCATCAATATGATGTGTGAACTGTACCTTCATCATAAATAGGGTTGCCAACCTCCAGGTAGTAGCTGGAGATGTCCTGCTATTACAACTGATCTCCAGCCGATAGAGATCAGTTCACTTGGAGAAAATGACTGCTTTGGCAATTAGACTCTATGGCATTGAAGTCTCTCCTCTCCCCAAACCCTGCCCTCCTCAGGCTCCGCCGCAAAAACCTCCCACCAGTGGCAAAGAGGGACCTGGCAAGTACTCACTCCACTCCATCAAAACAATACTGGAAATGTTTAGCATGATTCCTCCCCCCACACAAACACACACTAGCAGGGGCTTGGATTGAAGCTTGAATTTTGTGCCTTAACCAAAGCTGAGCTCCCCTGAAACGCCACATGTCAGTATCTGCCTATTCTATTGTGCTTGACAGTGGCAGAGCAAAGACAAACCTATGCAGATTGCTCTGGTTTTGTAAAATTATTGCTAGACTTGGAATCAGGCCACGTTCAATTTGAATGTGTTGTTTCCAGAACAAAATGTGTTAACCAGAATATTCTTTTTTGCCTTTAACACACCAAAGGGAAACTATACAGAACTCTCAGTGTACTGGGAGAAAAATGATAACATATGTGTAAATTTGTATGGAAAAAGGCTTACAGCACAGCTCAGAGGCGGGTAATTCCACAAAAGTCCTATTAGAATGGAGATGTATAAGCTAGCCTTCCATTTATCTCCACAGGAGTTACCTAGAAGAACATTTTGGTGTATCATATCCATGGCCACATACATGTGTAGGAACATTTCTTTATCTCACCAGATTTCTCATAAAGTTGTCAATGTATTTTTTAAATCATGGACGGCTTAATCAGTCTAGTGTATAATTAAAAAAAAAACCAAGCAAACTATATTCTGCACAGTCAAACTAGATGTGTGCACAGGGAGCAGCAAAAATGGGGAAATAACCCCCCCCCCAAAAAAAACTGTTTTGACATGGGAAAATTGTTTGGGGAGAAAGAACCTCCCCTCCCTTCGCAGAAGCCTTCTGAGCCCAAACAGCTCTCCTTTATTTTTAAAAAGATATTCCCTGCAGCTGCTGTGTGGCTGTTGGAACCTGAGCTGGGTCTGGGCAACCCAGACCCAATCCTTTAAAAATAAGCACATCTAGTTTGGCCCTAAACAAGTGAATGAACCGGAGATGGTTTGGCTGGTGTTGTTCGGTCTGGTGACTGTGTTGTCAGAGTGAATATGGGGACAGAGTTGGCATCTTGGTTTATTGCAGACCCTGGTCCCAGAACCTGTGTTAGGAAGTACATTATTGTGGGAGAGATGTTTTCCTCTCAGCCACCACAACACCAGTGGTCTATTACTATGGCTGCCTTCAGTGTTGCAGCTGGGCAGTGAGAAAGTGCTCTGCCTGTGGTGGCAGACAGATGCGCACCTCTACTGCACACTAACTTCCACAGAAAAGTTATCTTTTTGTACGCTACTTCAAGTGAAGAATTTGCCAAGTCAATCATACTGAGTACATGATGATGATATTCATACAGTCTGGTGTGATTAGGGGTCACCATGGGGTGACCATTTTCCTGTGACCCCCATGAATTGGAGTGAACATGGGGAAGACATTCGCTTGTGTGATCTTGGGATTGATTTACACTTTTACCAGCATGGTGTAGTGAAGAGCCAGCGTAGTATAGTGGTTAAGAGTGGCAGACTCTAATCTGGAGAACTGCGTTTGTTTCTCCATTCCTCCACATGAAGCCTGCTGGGTGATCTTGGGCCAGTCACATTTCTCTCAGGATTCTCTCAGTTCCATCTACCTCACAAGGTGCCTGTTGAGGAGAGGGGAAGGGAAGGCAATTATAAGCCACTTGGAGACTTCTTAAAAGGTACAGATGGCTATGGCTTCTCTTTTTAACCTCTTTTGTTATTTAACCACTTTGGCTACTTCCCACTTCCATTCCTAACTGTTCCATTGTTTTCATGACGGATTCCTTTCTTTATCTGGAATTCACAATGTGTTCTATTTTGAGCATCATTATCAAAAATCATTAACACGATGGCTACTTTCCCGTACTTCTGTCACCAAATTACTGAAAGTTAAATAATACTACCTTTTACACTGAAATATGTAGCAGTCCATCAACATCCCACTCTGGAAAGTAATAACAATTCTCATTAGCATGATTCATTATCCTTCATTTGCTGTTTTTCAGCCAAACAGCTAGATTTTATATACAGGAACATAATAATTGCTCAGCATGAAACACTGTTTTACTAGCACACATGGAGCAGATTGGGAGGGGTATCTCTAAAGAATAGTATAAAATTGCCAGGAAGCTCCCCTATTTCCTTCTTAGCTTTTTTTTTTTTTGCCTCTATTGATGGGGCCAGGATAAGGGTTGCTGTGTTATCTTAACCTATCTCTCCCCATTCCCTCCAGTGGAACTAGTGATGCCAACCTCCAGGTGAGGGCTGGAGATCACTTGGAATTACAACTGATCTCCAGATGACAGAGATCAATTTCCCTGGAGAAAATGAATGGCTGCTTTGGAGGGTGGAGTCTATGGCATTATACCCTGCTGAGGTTGCTCCCCTCCCCAAACCATACCCTCCCAAGGCTCTACCCTCAAATCTCCAGGAATTTCCCAACCTGGAGCTGGCAACCCTAAGGGGAACTGATCTTTGTAGTTGGGAGATCCATTGTGATTCTGGGAGAGCTGCCACTGCTGCTGGGGGGGAGGGGGAAGGAAGCGGGCGGGAGGCCAGGAGAGTGATGGGGACAGAAAGAGAGAGTAATCAGGTGAGGGGGAGAAAGAGATAAGAGGTGGGGAGGCAGAAAAAGAGAGTGATGGGTGGGGGCAAAAAGAGAGAAAAAGTGACAGTCATGGAGGAGAGAGTAAGAAAGGGGTGGTAGGAGGGAGAGAAGGAGGGGGAGAGGGGAGGAAGCAAACGTGGGGGGATAGAATAGCTGCTCCCGCAAGTTTCTTGTGGGTCCCCACTTGTCTTTTACCTAATTCTTAAATTATTAAAAAACAAGTTCTGTTCTGCATCTCAGAATGATCCCATTTATTTGGAAGCAGAGCATTCCTTTCCGCTTCCAAGAGAGGGGGGGGGCGGGTTTCTGTAAGCACATTCTCCACACACATGCACACACTTACACCAAACCAGTAAAGAGATTAAGCAATCAGGAGACAATTAAAGCCAATTAGAACCATTTTGCAGCTGTGAAAGGGGACCTTTTTGTTTCAGGAATTTTGTCCTTATGGCATGCATAATGAGAAGCTTGTGACTAAGAAAATATGTTTAAAAAAACCCAAAGCTAGGGTGAAACACTAAAAATAAGGCATTGGTTCCAGCTTTTTGGTTTTATCACATACTACATTTTTTAAAAACTGGAAATGCATTAATTGTGTCATGCTTTCTCAGTGCATTTGTGTCATGTGAGTATAATAAGGTTTTGTTCCCGTTAAGCCAAAGAAACCAAATCTGTTTTTGTAGAAACTCCGATTAAGCATATTGGCCACAATCCGATAGGTTAAACCCGCCGAAATCAAGGGGCTTAAGTACACCTAACTGTGTTGGACTGTGGCCGTTTTGATCAGTTTAATGACCTGGGCTTCAAGCCTGTTGTGTATATGCAAATCCTTCACTCCCACATTTTCAAGGGTTCTTAAACATGCGAACCAAGTGTATTAACATTTAAATAAAGGATCTACTTAGCGGGGCTGGATAATGTTTCTATGAAAACATTTACTCAGCTAACAGTTTATTTTCATGTGGAACTGGATTTATAGACATATCATGCTTTCATTTCCATTCATACCAGTTTCATTTCAGCTGCAATTATTGCATGCAAATTTCAGTTGTAAAACTTAATGCTGACAATTGGAGATTAAAAGCTCAGTTTTCAAAACATACTACTAGTGTAAGCTGCATTCTCTTCTATGGGTACAAATCTCCCTGTGTATTTATTATGAATCTCAATCTCCCTATTTTTTTTCTTTGCTGTCAAGTCACAGCTGACTTATGGTGACCCTCGGGGGTTTCAAGGCAAGAGCTGTTCAGAAGTAGTTTGCCATTGCCTGCCTCTGCATTGTGACTGCCTCATCCGAGGCTCACCTGGACTTATACCCCGCCATTAGGGTTGCCAGGTCCCTCTTGGCCCCAGCGGGAGGTTTTTGGGGTGGAGCCTGAGGAGGGCGTGGTTTGGGAAGAGGAGGGACTTCAATGCCATAGAGTCCAATTGCCAAAGCTGTCATTTTCTCCAGCTGAACCGATCTCTATCGGCTGGAGATCAGTTGTAACAGCAGATCTCCAGCTAGTACCTGGAGGTTGGCAACCCTACCCACCGCCAGTGGAATCCCAGCCTTGGAAAGGGCCAGGACTGGGCCAGGCAACGTGAGCGGGAGGCAGCCGCACTGGGAACCGGCGCAAACACCCCCTCCCAGAGTGACCAGGCCTCGCCAACTCCCTGGCCCACTGATCAGCTGATCGACGAGATGGTCACAGGGAGGGGAAAAGGCACCTGGCAGCAGGTCCAGCCCATAGCCTCCACCACCCTCACAAAACCAGCAAGCCCCCTCCCACTTTAAGGCTCAGGAGGTGGAAGATGTTTTATTTATTTTTTTAATTCGACGAATAAGCGGATGTGGAGGAATTGTGTTCTGGAGACGTCCTCGGAATCCTTCGGGTGAGATGAAGTGGGAACATGCAAGGAAAGCCCGCAGAAATCGGAGCTGCAAATGGTAAGTGCGGACATGGCCCTGGATGGCCCAGGCTAGCTGGTAGGGCTGTTGATTCGGTTCGGCCCGAACTGAAAAACAGCCGAATTTCCCCTGATTCGGTGGTTTTTAGTTTGGGACGAACCGAACTCAAAAATGGCGGGCAACCGGAGGGGGGGGGTCGAATTCAGCAACTTCGGGAGTTCCCGAATAAATCCAGCCAATTCGGGGAGTCAGAAAGCAGCATAAACGTCAGTAAGCAGCATTCTCCTCCCCCGGCCAATCGGTGGCCAAGCTGGGTCTTCTTCTGGCCAGTCAGTCAGGACTGAGTACTGGAGGAATCAGCTGATGTGTGGGCCGGCCGGGGAGAGAGAGGGAAATCCTCGGGTGTGTGTGTGGGGGGGTGCTTGTGCACATTCACTCCTTTCTGTGGCTGCAGGGGGCGTATTTTTTGGAGTACAGACCCCAAACTTTCAGCAGAGATTCAGACAAGCCTTCTTAAGAGACCACCCAAGTTTTGTAAACATTGGGTCAGGGGGTCCCGAGATATGGGCTCCCCCCTTTTTTCTTTCCATGGCTGCAGGGGGTGCATTTTGGGGGGTACAGACCCCAAACGTTCAGTGGAGCTTCAGATGAGCCTTCTTAAGATACCCCCCAAGTTTTGTAAACATTGGGTCAGGGGGTCTCGAGATATGGGCTCCACCCCTTTTACCTCCCCCCCTTTTCCATTTCCGTGGCTGCAGGGGGCGCTTTTTTGGGGATACAGCCCCCAAACTTTCAGCATAGCTTCAGACAATCCTTCTTAACATACCACCCAAGCTTTGTAAAGATGGGTTCAGTGGGGCAGAAATATTGGCTCCCCCTTTTCTCTTTCTGTGGCTGCAGGGGGCGCATTTTTGGGGGTGCAGATCCCAAACTTTGAGCGGAGCTTCAGACAAGCCTTCTTAAGAGACCACCCAAGTTTTGTAAACATTGGGTCAGGGGGTCCCGAGATATGGGCTTTCCCCTTTCCCCTTTTCCCTGTTGGGATGAATGGGATCCTGTATGCATCTCCTCCAGAGCAAAACGTCCCGTGCCTAAATGGAAACGTCTTGGATTACCCAGTCCTCCCCAGCCCCTCCTGATGGAACAGAAGACAGCCACAGTAAGACTCCTTTGGGGGCTTTAATCTATAATTTTTCTCCTGTGTGTGTGTGTGTGGGGGGGAAGCAGAGTCTCTGTGTGTGTGGGGAGGGAGCAGTTTCTGTGGGTGGGGGGGAAGCCAATGGGGGCTTTTGCCGGTTCTGCCTGGGGTGTGTGTTCCCCCTCGAGTCTCTCTCTCCCTGGTTTGAGGGGGGGGTTTCAGTTGTGTGTCTTCAGGTTTTCCCTCATTCATAAAAAACTTCTCAGCTGTTTGTCGGGGCTGGGAGCTTTGTACGTGGGCGGCAAGCTCTGCTCAGAGATGCACATTAAGGGTGGGGGGACCCCTTTCAGGGCCCATATCTCAGCCCCCCCTGACCCAATCTTTACAAAACTTGGGGGTTCTTTGAAGCTCTGCTGAAAGTTTGGGACCTCTACCCCCCAAAATGCACCCCCCAGAGCCGCGGAAAGGTGCGCTTGTGTTTTTAATGGCTTTATTCGGCCGAATTTTTTTCCCGAACTTTGAATTCCCGCCGAATTGCACGGACCCGAAGCGGGGGAGTTCGGACTTCGGCATATCCCGAATCTAAACGGGCCGAATTCAGCCGAATCCGAACTATACCGAATTTTTTTAAATTCAACAGCCCTACTAGCGGGATCTCATCAGATCTTTGAAGCTAAGCAGGGTCAGCCCTGGTTGGGATTTGGATGGGAATACCAAGGAATACCATGGTCTCTATGTAGAGGAAGGCACTGGCAAACCACCTCTGTTAGTCTCTTGCCTTGAAAACCCCATAAGGGGATGCCATAAGTCCACTGTGACTTGATGGCACTTGACACACACACACAGAGAGAGAGAGAGAGACCGACCGACCGACCAACCTCAAAAAGCCATAACGAATGCCATTCTCCCTAATGGGATTATGGTATAGATGGTTTTGATCCAATTTAGCACAGCATTAGCATTAGGGGTGTTAAAGCAATTAACATGCAAAAATAAGAATAGAGACTTTGCTGAGACTCTGGGCCTTTTGCTGAGGATCTGGCAAAATATCTGGCTTCACCAGCCTCTAGAGCCAAGCCTGCACTTGCCTCTCTCTAGCTCATGGAGTAGGACAAATTAGGATTGCCAGGTGCCCGTTGGCCACCGGTGGAGGATGGGGGCATGTTTGCCAGATCCAGATTGGGGAATTCCTGGAGATTTGGTAATGAAATCTGGGGAGGGCAGGGACCTCAGTGGGGTACAATGCCATATAGTCCATCCTCCAAAGCACCCATTTTTTCCCAGTGGAACTGATCTCTGTAGTCTGGAGATGAGCTGTAATTCTTGGGGTTCCCCAGGTTCCACCTGGAGGCTGGCATCCCTAGGACAAATGCAATGATCAGTCAAAACCATTGGAATGCTGGTGCCCTGCCCAGATAAGTATATGCTACACGTTATCCTTAAGGGGTGGGCTGTGACTCAATGGTGCATGCAACCTTTTTCATGCAACCCAGGTTCAATCCCCAACAGCATCTCCAGTTAAAAAGATCTGGTGGTAGGTGGGAAAGCCCTCTTCCTGAGACCCTGGAGGGTTGCTGCCAGTTAGGGTCAAGACTTGTCTTGGCAGTAGTATAAGCAAAAGGATCTAGGGGTCTTAGTAGACCATTCACTGAACATGAGTCAGCAGTGTGATGCAGTAGCTAAAAAGGCAAATGCGAGGCTGTATCAACAGAAGTATAGTGTCCGGATCTCGCAAAGTGAGGGTATCACTTTGCTCTGCTCAGACCTCACTTAGAGTATTGTGTTCAGTTTTGGACACTACAATTTAAGAAGGATGTAAACAACCTGGAACATGTCCAGAGGAGGGCAATAAAGATGGTGAGGGGTCTGGAGACCAAGTCCTATGAGGAAAGGTTGAAGGAGCATGGTATGTATAACCTGGAGAGGAGACGACTGAGGGACGATATGATAACCATCTTCAGTTACTTGCCCAGGGTAATGCCAATCACCACCCTGAAGTCAGGAAGCAATTTTCCTCCAGGCCAGATTGACCAGAGATCCAGGAGGGTTTTTGTTGCCATCTTCTGGGCATGGAGTCAGGGTCACTGGGTGTGTGGAAGGGAGGTAGTTGTGAATTTCCTGCATTGTGCAGGGAGTTGGTCTAGATGACTCTGGTGGTCTCTTCTAACTCTATGATTCTAGGGCAGACAATATTGACCTTTGTGGACCAATGGCCTGACTCGCCATCAGGCAGTTTCATGTTGGGTTGAAATTAAATCAAAAGAGTTTTTGATTTAGACATTAGAAAGAGTTTTATAATGGTTAGAGCGGTTCCTCAGTGGAACAGGCTTCCTTGGGAGGTGGTGAGTGCTCCTTCTCTGGAGGTTTTTAAGAAGAGGTCAGATG
Source organism: Euleptes europaea (assembly GCF_029931775.1). Lineage (NCBI taxonomy): Eukaryota > Metazoa > Chordata > Lepidosauria > Squamata > Sphaerodactylidae > Euleptes > Euleptes europaea. Next base: position 48,891,145 of record NC_079314.1, read on the forward strand.
GCCATCTGTCAGCAATGCTATTCTATGATCTTAGACAGATGATGAGAGGGAGGGTATCTTGGCCATCTTCTGGACATGGAGTGGGTGTCACTGGGGGTGTAGGGGGAAGGTAGTTTTGAGTTTCCTGCATTATGCAGGGGGTTGGACTAGATGACCCTGGTGTTCCCTTCCAATTCTATGATTTTATGTGTTCAAAGTACATGAATAAGTCACTTCCAAAACAGTTCTGTCCTTGAGCCTGCATTAGCTACTCACAGAGGGAAGCAGAGGCAGGATTGGAAGCCACATATACATCATGATCCCAATAGCAGTTGACAGGTAAAAACTTTGGCCAGAGGTAGGCCATTTTCGAAGCCTCTATTGAGCAAAACATCCTTATCATTCTATAACAGGCTTGGGCGGAGGAATTCTCCTTATCATTTCTGTCAAGTTTTGCAACTCTCATTGAATTATCATGTCAAAATGCATTACCAAGTAGCATTTGAAAATTGAATTTTAAAGAAGTACAGAAAGAAAATTCAGATTCAGTTTTAAAAGGAAGGTTAATGCACAAGAAAAAAAAGTCCTTCCATAAATAGTATTTTTGGAATGCAAAGAATCTGAGTCATGAAAGTTGTCTTTTCTTGATATGTACTAATTAATGACCTACAAGGAAGAAAACAGAGGAGATGGGGGGATGTTTGCATCCTGTGGCAGTCAAGTTCAATTATACCCTAAAACTTGGAAGGAGCAACGTTAGAAAGTAATTATTCACTGACACACATTTCATTTATTCTTGACTGGATGTACAGTTTGTAAATCATATTTCTTTTAACCCTTTCCCTCCAAAACAATTTTTTTTGTTAAAGCTAGCAAATAGGGTACTAGCTAATATATCAAAACAGGTAATAATAAGTCCCTAAATATGATGAAATACCTGTGTAGTTTTTTGTGTCTACGCCTGGCCATACAGAGGCCCTCTTCTTATGCTATGTTAGTGGTATATTGCAAACTTTGCAATGTTTCTCTATGAAGAAGAAGAGTTGGTTTTTATATGCCGACTTTCTCTACCACTTAAGGGAGACTCAAACCAGCTTACAATCACCTTCCCTTCCCCTCCCCACAACAGACACCCTGTGAGTTGGGTGAGGCTGAAAGTGTGTGACAAGCCCAAGGTCACCCAGCTGGCTTCGTGTGTAGGAGTGGGGAAACAAATCCAGTTCACCAGATTAGTCTCTGCCACTCATGAGGAGGAGTGGGGAATCAAACCCGGTTCTCCAGATCAGACTCCACCGCTCCAAACCACTGCTCTTAACCACTACACCATGCCGGTGACCCCTTCCAGACACCATAAAATCGGACTCCCTTACCCAATCTTCACCAAACTTTGGAGGTCATGCAAGGAGAATTTTGGGACTCTACCTCCAAAATTGTCACCCCCCGAACCGGAAAAGCCGAATAATTAATTTAATTAAAATTAAATAATTAATTTTTGGGAATTGCCTATTTGGCTCAGCTGATTCAAGTGGTTCCCCCACTCCCGGTAAACCCGAGCCAAAAATAAGCCGATTTTCTGCTTTATTTTTGGTTTGGGTTTACTGATATGCTCAGCCCTACCAGTGGGGTGTTACAGGGCTGTGTTCTAGACCTGGTTCTTTTCAATATTTTTATAAATGATCTGGATGATGGGGTGGAGGGATTACTCATTACATTTGCAGATAACATCAAATTGGGAGGAGTACAACACAGAAGAAGATAGAGATAGAATTCAATGAGATCTGAACACACTGAAAAAGTGGGCAGATGTGAACAAGATGCAATTCAACAAGGATAAGTGCAGAGTTCTACATGTGGGTAAGAAAAATGAAAAACATGCATACTGGATGGGGGATACACTTCTGGGTAACAGTGTGTGTGAACAAGATCTTGGGGGGTACAGGTGGACTGAAGCAAAGTATAAGCCACCAGTGTGATATAGCGGCAAAAAAGGCTAATATGTTCTAGGGATGTATCAACTGAGGCATAAAATCCAAATCGCAAGATGTCACAGTACATTGGTCAGGCCACACCTGGAGTACTGCTTGCAGTTCTGGAGGTTTGCATTTAAAAAAGGATGTGGACAGTATGGAGCGGGTGCAAAGGAGAACAACCAGGATGATCAGGGGCCTTGCTAACAAGCCCTACGAGGAAAGGCTGAGGGACTTAGAAATGTTCAGTTCAGAGAAGAGGAGGTTCAGGGGGGGACACGATTGTTCTCTTTAAGTATTTGAAATGTTGCCACTTAGGAGACCTCCAGGGAATACCAAAAAATTCAGAAAAAATGAATCCTCATATTGGTAGGGGAAGGGTTTCGGCTTTTTCAGATATTTGAATTTGTTTGGGTTTATTAAACCCAAACCTGAAAAATTCCAGCTGCCTCCGAAGTCCACATGGGTCTCAGAGGCGGCAGGCTGAACCGAGCAGTCAGCTCTGCATCACCTGAATGCTGGGTCTGGTTGAGCTGAGCCCAGCATTCAGCTCTGTGCTGCCTGCCACCTCCGAGACCCAGACAGCCAGCAGATAAGTGAGGGGGAGGAAGGGAGGAGAGGGGATTCCCCCCCATTTTAAAAGTGGTGGTGGGGCTGAAGCAGCCCGAATAATGCTAAAAAAATTGGCATTATTCAGGATCTGCTTTTCAGCTCCCTTAAATCACCACCATTTGGGGGGCGGATAAGAAAACCCAAAAAATACCAATAAGGTATTTGGGGGGGGGGGGGGTTCCTGTTCAGCTTTGCCGAATTTCCACCTGCACTCATAATAATAGTTTTAAATTACGGCAGAAATGTTACTGGCTGGATGTTAGGAAAAAAGTTTTACAGTAAGAGTTGTTCAGCAGTGGAATTGGCCGACTAGGGAGGTGGTGAACTTCCCCTCACTGGCAGTCTTGAAGCAGCGCCTGGATCCCTGAACACTTGTCAGGGATGCTTTAGGCTGATCCTGCATTGAGCAGGATGTTGGACTAGATGGCCTGTATGGCCCTTTCCAACTGTATGATTCTATGAAAACCAATATGATTCTGTATGTTTGCCCTATCAAACAGTCCTTCCCCTGTGATGATAAGCAGTAGTAGAAACAGGAGCCTTATAACATCCAAAATATTTGGCTGTGAACAGATCCCAATCCTGCTTGTCTGTCTTTCTAAAGAATTGTAGTCACTTCTGGGTTCTGTATTTAGACCTAGTCAATGAAACCTAAAGATGGATTTGGTTGACTGGAACTACTTTTTAACCATAATGATTATGCAAACTAGGGTGATCCAAAGGGAATTAGGCACTGAACATTCTTGGTATCACTGTCATACTGAAAGGGTTCCTCAAGTAACATGCTGTTTAAAGGTGCTCCATTTAAGTGCTCCACTGCTCTTTCCCCTCACTGCCTATAGTCCATCTCCCATTCTGTTGACATCCAAGCAACTGCTTGCTCAGTTCCCTTCTCCGCATTTCCCTATGGAGTCCTTTAGCACACCAGTCAATAGAGTTCAGACTTTGCAATGGTTTATTTATTCCACCATGCTGGCCAAGAAGGTTTTTCAAGCCCCATCTTAAAGCGTTTTACACTCCTCTGGGGTTCAGCTGTGCAACAACAACCTCGTCAGAGAAAACACTGAACCTAAAAGCCTCAGGAATGAAAGCCTTTCTGGAATGCACTTGTGAAGGTTGCCAATGCAGTTTAGAATGTCAAAGACAACAATTTAGTTTACATTGTGCTTGTGGCAGGAAAGTCTGCCTCCCATCTAATTTAAAATGGGATATCTTTCTAGGTAAGATAGGCGTTAATGTCCTGTGTAAAATTATTTAAAAGTGTCTTTCAGTCTCTCCTGCTGTCTGTATGACGTGAAGATTGTTCATTCAGAAAGAAGCAGAAGACATTTCTGGAAACTAAACACATGCTCTAACCAGGATATGTATTAAAGCATCTTCTTATACAATGCTCAAAAGCATCTTTGAGCCTCTCTTGATGAATCATATGTGAATGCTCTTAATGGGGGGATTTAAGATGAAAGACATTTTAAAAGCAAATTAAAACTGCTGTTTGAATCTCACATGGGAAAATGTCCTTATACATGACTTGCAGAGGCAGGAAACGCCACAAAATGGGGGAGGGAGAATTAGTGACATTAAGTTTATTTTGGGAGAGGGGAGTAGAATGGATGAAATGGTTTTTTAAGAATTGAAGTCACAGGAACTGGAGACTGGAAGCAGACATGACTCCTCAGGCTTGTGTATGCACAGGGCATGAGTTTTATGGATGATACATCAACTTGGTGGCCAGTCGTAGGCCAATGGGCCTACACTGGAGAAGTTGTACTCATGCTGTAGCTTGCAGAGAGCCACACTAACAGTTACCATCAACCAAAAGAGCCACATCTAATTTCATCCCTGACATGAGACCTGCCCCTCAGAGAGGCTCTCAACTGACCCATTCTTGTGCCAGCAGCAGTTTCAAGGTGGGAGCCACCTGTCAACCACAAGCCCCACTGAGCACGGGGCAGGTTACAAATTGAAGAACAATGCTTAGAAGAGCCACCAGTGGCATGTCACATGAACACATGAAGCTGCCTTATTCCAAATCAGATCCTTGGTCCATCAAAGTCGGTATTGTCTACTCAGACCGGCAGCGGCTCTCCAGGGTCTCAGGCAGGGGTCTTTCACATCACCTACCACATGGTCCTTTTTAATTTGAGATGCTGGGGATTGAACCTGGGACCCTCTGCATGCCAAGCAGATGCTCCACCACTGAGCCACAGCCCCTAAAAGAGCTTATGTGACTCCCAAGCCTCTGAATATCACTGGACTGGAGTAAACCTGCATAGGATTGCACTGTGCAGGAATGTTCAGATACAAAGCGCTTTTGGTGCGAAAGAATGTAAGATACCAGCTGTTGGTGCGAAAGAATGTAAGTTTTAAATGTACTTGTACTAAGGTTTCTTAATACACTGACAGCCATGTTGGAAATAGTGTTGCTAACAGGCCTAGAGAAAAATTTCCTATTCTTTTAATGAGTGGAAATGGGCTTCATGGCATGGAGATAAATATCCCATTGACCCTCTGTTAAAGGGACAGGACCATCCTGCCCAGGCCTGTTGGCATCACTGGCTGGGAATAAGTTAAATTGACTGAGGGGGCCTTTCTAATGCGTTTCTTGATATGAACTGTTATCCCTTGAAAGTCTTTGGACTTGAATGGGCTCTAAATCGAAACAAACACGATCAACAGCAGCTGATAGAAGCCTCATCTGAGACACTGGCATCATGAACTGCAGCAGGCTTTTGGAAGAGCCAAAAACTGGAGCTTCCTGTTTCTCAAGTTGCTGTGTGCATATATTTGTTAAATTCACCTTTGTGAATGCATAAACTAGCAACTTCCTTGTCGTTTCTCTGGCATCTTCCCACTGCTTTCGGGAAATAACGAAGCACTTACTGCTTGGCAAGCAGTGGAGGAATTTCCTGTCATCACTCCTGCGGCCCAATGGCGTGCCAGCCACTCCCGCAGCCTCCTTGCTCTTGGCTGCTCTTTTGCCTCTCTTTGGCGCTTGGGAATTCTTGCACAACGCAGGTTCGCACATGCATATTGTCCTGCTCCTAGTGAAATGTTTCTGCCTGTGACAGAAGCGCTAACCTTATCTTGTTAGCAAGCGTTGCTAAGTGAAGTCCCAGGAATGCATCTGTATTCCTGCAATAATATTTATTCGTGCACTTTACCTGAATTGAGAGCACGTGAAACGGTTCACGCGTTTAGACTGGAAAATCCGGAGTCGACTATTCTTAATGTGTTTTATTGCCACTGGGAAAGACTCCGTCTCCTGAAGAGGTAGCAGTGGAATCCCCCCCCCCACACACACACACTCACACAGATTTCTTCACAGTCCCGTCCCTTTTCAGTGGGCATTCTGGCTCTATTACTTTGGAGGGGCATGGTCTTTGGGTTCAGCAGAGGCGAAGAAAGCGACAGGTAGCCGGGCCAGTTAGTAAGACTTGGCGTCCAGCTGGTCGGACGCAGCAAACGCGTGAAGCGCGGGTCTTCTGGGGGCGCGGGCACGCGCGTCTCTTGGCCACTTGCCTCTTGAACCAGCGCGCTGTCGCGGTGCCGACTTGCCGACACGCTCGCCCTTCCCTCTTGGGAGCGGCTGGGGAGGGATGGCCCAGGAAACGCGCTCAGGCTGGCCCCTTTCGGGCGTGGTAGTCGAGCGCTTGGGCACCCGGCCAAGTCGTGGCTCGAGCAGCCGCCCTGCCCTCGCCTTTCCCAAGACCCACAGCCGGGTCCAAGTTTCGCCATTCGCCTCAGCCTCAAACTCTATATATCCGTCATGTTTTTGTATCCCGCCCTTTCTCCAAGCAGCCGAGCGAGCGCCGCATTTTATCCTGGCGGGTTAGGCTGAGCGTTCAGGGCAGCGGAAGGGGCCTGGGTGTGCCCGCGTCCCAACGCTGTCACTACCGTCCCCTCAGGGCTGCCCCCAAAAGCACTCTTCTGAAAGGAGGAACTAACTACGCCCTCTCTTCTGTGAGCTGAATAAAACGTTGCCAGAAAACTGACGGCGGCCAATCGCCGCCCAAGCAATGAAGGCAACTCTGAGAAGCTTTGACGTTGTGGCCGGCACGGGCGCCAGCCGTAAAAAAGGACGTTGAACCGACATGAAAAAGTGTCTGTGTGTGTGTGTGAGGGTACTCCCCAAAATAACCGCCCTCTCCTTTTGAACGGCTCCCAAGCTCCAACGAAGTTTGAGAGGAAGCCACGCCTATTCCTACGCGGCCGGGAGGGGGGAGCCGCCTCGCGCCGCTAGGGGCCGAACCGTTAGAAGCGTTTGCCCCGTTCGACTGATCGCCCAGAGTGGTCCGTTAAAGGGGAGGGGGGGGAGGAGGAAGAGGGTCACACGCACGAGTTCTGCTTGGGCGGTGACGTCACAGCACCACACACACACACACACACACACACACACACACACACACACAGTTCGCTTCTTCGCCTTGTTCCATCGCCCCCCCCCCGCCACGCTCTTCCTCCCCCCCCGGTCGGTCAGTCAGTCAGTTGTTGGTTGTTTTCTCGCTTTCTCCAAACCTTCCCTCCCTGCTTCGCCTGACCACCCGCTTGCTTTGCTTTCACTCTCTCTCTCTCCTCCGCTCGGGTGCTTGACCCAGGGAAATTCCCTTAGCGCCACCTCTTCCCTCCCCTTTCCTCTTTTCGCTTCCTCCCCCCCCCCCGCCTTTCTGCCCCCATGTTCGGTCCGGACAAACTGTTGGGGCAGCTGTCCAAGCTGGACAGATACGGGAATATGGCGACCGTGGGGGATTTTAACCCGCTCAGCGCCAGCATCCCCGCGACGAAGGTGGAGGTGTCGGTGTCGTGCAGGTGAGAAATGGACGGTGGGGGGCTCTGCTGGGAAGGGGGCAGGTTCTCTCTCCCCGCCCCTGACAGTTGTCCTGCTTGAAAAGTCCCTTTAGGGGGATGAGCAAGAAGTGGCAGCCAGGTCGGAGTGGTGCTTTTTGAGGCACTTTTAGGGTTGGAGATAGGTGTGGACGAAACCCGTGTTGTTTATTTCCTGGTGTGTGTCTAGGGGTCGGGTCAAGTGTGGTGGAGTAATGAAATCCCTCCCAGCTGTGATGCCCCTATGCTATCCCCCTCCCCCCATACAGTAGGGTCCAGGCACATGAAATTCCTTCCTCCCCCCCCCCCATGGTAGGAGTAGAAAATCATCACCACCCACTAGAGTGCAGAAATTAAACAGTAGTCTTGGGAAAGCTTGTTCTGGAATGCAATTACTGCTCTTCTTTTAAGGTGCGGAAAGACTCCCCCCCTTTTTTTTTTGGCTGAAAAATCATGGGTATAGAAGCTTAGGGTATATGAAATTAGTGCGATTTTCAACACTGCTCTCTTATTTCTGTTGGAAGTTGTGTGGTGTGTGTGTGTGTATGAAATCTCTTTCCTGGATGCAACCGTGAATTGTGTGTATGGTTCTCTGAAATGAACCACAATAAAAACACATCATTTAATATGACGGATGAATGGCTGGAAGGAGAGGGAGAGAGGGAAAAACAGGAATTTACAAATATTGGCAATTAGAGTGTTATCCCTCCCCCCTCCCCTGGTCTCCTGAAAGTGTCGGATCTCCCTTTTGCCCCCATGTTGAAAAGTTATGAAATGTCTTTCGTCTGTGCAGAAAACCCACACCGCCTCCCTGCCTTTTGGCATTTGCTTTCACTGGGTGTAGTAAGATGTGAGTTCCCCCTGGAATTGTTCCACCTGTGTTGTCCCTCTGGTGATATAATTTACCTTCTCATGCTTCCCTGGGTTTATCTGTGGATGTGAAATTTTTCTTTTTACTCTACTCAGCAGGAGAGCACCAGACATTCCTTCTGTTGACAATTGTTCTCTATATGTATGCTAGGCAGAAACTGCTTTGCTCTCTTCTGCCCCATTTGTTCTTATTGTATGTGAGTGAGGATTTGAATATGAAATCACTCTGTGCATCTCCATAAAGGCAATTTCTACACGAGTGAAGAGAACCGAATTTATTTTGGTGGTCACTTCTGTTGTTAGATGGGACCAGACTCTTTCTTTCTGTAGTGGATTAGGAAGGGAAATCCTGTCTTTTGTGAGTGAGGGAATGGGATCCAAGTCTAAAGTAGCCCTTTTTGACTCTGGTATCCCCGTTGTGTAATGCTCAAGGGTAGTCAAAATCCTTTTTTTTCCTAGGGTCTTTTATTTTAGGAGTTTCCCCACCCACTGGGTATGGAGCAGTACTGTAGAGATTTATTCCTAGTGTCTTTGCCCAATATGAGAAATTTTCTTTTGTTTTAGGAATAGGTCAGTTGAGAATCTGTAAATCTGAGTACAAAACAGCTTCATATTCAGCGTCTTTAGTGTCAGCCCGCTGTTACCAGAAGTAAATGGTAGAGAAATGTTGACTTAATTCGCTCAGTGCAAACACAGGAAGAGCCGTGTGTGTGTTACTGTTGTTTACTTATGGAGACAAAGACGATAGCGATCAGATTTCTTAATCACATTTTATCCTGAAAATTTGATTTGAAATTAGCCGAATTAACCAGTCTGGTATCTTTCCACTGCCACCCTTTCTCCTGCACCACAAAATTTTTGCTAGTTGAAAGGGTTGTTTTGTGAGTGGGTGTTGATGTTTAAAGGAATGGAATATGTAAATAAAGGGAAAGGTGGGGGGAGAAAAAAAGTGTATAGTGAATATTAGCAGCTGAAGTCGGCATTATCTGCTGGTTACTGCTGCCAACTTTATTTTATAGGAAGCTATATAGAAGCTCAGGTGATTGTAATAATTTAGCTTTGTTGTATAGCTCATGCTTGGAGAAAAAAGAAATTCTATGAACACTCATATTCTTTATGCTCAGGAACATGGGAACCCTCTTCCCTGTTAGACATACTGCCTCTAGATTCAGTGGTTTGATCCTTGATTCTGGAATGATTGGTTGGGGAACAGTTCTTTTTAAAATCTTTAGTAAATTTTCAGAGGCTTTTGCTACCAAGAAAATCAGATGGAAACAATACTGCTCCTTTTCCTAAAGTATGCTTTCTATCTCATAACATTTTTTAATGTCACACTAGTTTGTAAAATATCTGTCTGAAACAGCAGATTGTAGGTGTTTGCGATAATCAGTGGATAAATGTCATACAAATTTAGGAACCTGTGCCTGTTATTGACAAAACGTAGTATGATCCAGATTATGCTAGATGTCTGGAGCCAGGTTTGTCAGGGAAGTAAAGTCTCTCTGCTGATGGAAGATAACAGTGTGTCTTGCGTACAACATAGTACCCTTGGTTGTTTACTGTGCTGAAGTACATTATGCTGTGGAGAATTTTGTGCCTTTCTCAGAGATGTCTACATATGAAGAAGGAATATTAGGCAGTTCAGACATGCTAATGTAGGGCTGGAAGAATAGGCAGCGCATGATAAGAAACTTATGCTATTGAAATGAATGACTAGGAATTATCACTTTTATTCAGCTCCTTGCACATCTGATGATTCAAATATTGTGAAAGTCTATGAATCTGAATTAATGGTCCAGACTAGGGGTGTGCTTTCAGATATGCTGAACCAGAAAAAGGCAAAAAAAATGCAGACCTGCCTGCAGGCGCATCATGCGTACCTCTCGCTGATGGTGCACTGGTGGCAACCCAACGACATTCTGGGTGGGGGTGGGAAGACCAGTGCTAGGCAGGGTGAGGGCCGATGGGCTGGATATCGCAAGGTTCTGCTCCATTCCGAGATTCTTGACAAGGCGCACACTCCGGACAACATTTCTGCCTCCATCGACAGAGAGCGGACTGGGTAGGCAGGGACATCAACATGGGCTTCATGGTGACTGATGGCATCTCAAACATCAGGGCAGTGGCCACGAAATCAGGCCTGAAGCTGATTTACTGTGTGGCCCACCTTCTCCACTTCATGGTTAAGCATGCCTTGGGTCTGGGGTCTGCAAAGAATCCCAGGCTAAACCCTGCAACTCATGGCTTCTGGCTTCTCCTCCAGAAATGCTGGCATCTCACAGGTCACTTCTCATGCAATGTGAAGGACACCCATCTGCTGTGTGAGAAGCAGGCGCTGACTGGCGTGTCAGAGCACCACCTGTTTGGCGATGTCAGTATTCGCTGGAACTCCATCTTTGCCATGCTTGAGCATTTGGTGGAGCAGAAGGGAGCCCTCCATGCCTTGTTTCATGAGACCAAGGTGGTGCAGAAAGAGAGGCTGCTCAGCCCGGATGAGTAGTTAAAGGTCCTTAAGCCCTTTAAGGACTATACGCAGCTGCTCTTGTCTGACATGGCAATGTTAGCTCTGGTCATCCCCATGATCCCCATATGGCTTGTGAGAACTTTGCCATGTGTCTGGAGCCAGCAGAAGGATGTGAAGACTTACTTCCAGCAGTGTGCGTGCTGGTGTGGAGGCTGCAAGATGGTGTGGCATCCTGCCTTGAGCCTCTCACCCAGAAAGTCTACATGTTGACGATCATGTGTAACCCGTGAATCAAGGGCAGGATCGCCGAGTGGGCCAGGGAGCTTGTGCATTGGAGAGATAAGCTCTCCCAGTGTGCCAAGCGCATGTAAGCCCAAAGTGGCATGTTGCCAGGAGAAGCGCAGGTGGGAGTCGAAAGCAGCTCCTCTGCTGTTTGTCGCTTACTTCCCCTGCTACGCAGCATCCCTCCCCCGAGCAACCGCCGAGATGACCTTGGAGATGGAGCTCATCGGGCAGGCACTCGGCCTCTCTGGGAGGACAAGGCACATGAGAGAGAATACAGTGGCTGCAGTTGTGAAGGTGTACCTTGCAGAGCCCTATGAGTTGCAGTCCATGAATCTGCTGAAGTACTGGGCCATGAAGGAGTTAGTCTGGCCAGACCTCTCCCACAGAGGCTCCTCTCTTGCCCTCTGATGAGCATGCATAGTGAGAGCAGTTTTTTACATTTGAGCAACATTGTCAGCCCACATTGCTCATGCTTGCTCCCCTGGAATGCTGAGCAGTTGGTCTTCCTCAAGATCAACATGGCTGTATTCAACTATCCAAAGTTCTGAACTTTGGGGTTAACTGAAGTGAGCACATGCTTGTGCCTGCATCCCCTCAGAGTCTGTCTGGGTGAAACACTCTTCCCAAAATAAAGTCAGAAGAAAGAAGGGGCAGGGGAGTTTCCCAGTTTGATTGGCGGTCCACTCCCCAATCCTTGATGCCATTCTGAATCCACCTGCCTCCACCAAACCCTAGTGGATGTGTGGCACAGGGGGATGTTGGAGGTGATACTTGGCTCACACAGTCCTTGGCCAGCCACCCCAAACCGAAATTACATGCTGAGAATAATGCAGCTGCACCAGAACTGTTCTTCATCTTGTTGGAGATGAAAGGGACGTATTAGGATAGGGACCAGTGTGTCAAACAGAAATCAGCAGAACCTACAGGACTGCCACAGATAAATTGAGGTAATCAGAATGTGTTTCTGCCTAACATTCTTCTTTGCAGGGGTGGGAAGTGGGAAGAGGCGAGCCAGTGATGGAAGACAGCCACAGCACCAAAGGTTCAACCTCTGAGGCTGTGATGGTGTGCAAGACTGCAGAAAGAGGAGGATCAGGGTGCACACAGAACCCCTTCCTCTCACTTTCTGAGGTCTTCCTCTCACTTTCTGAGGTACCTTTGTTGCTAGTGTGCTTGGGTTTTGCTAGGCACCTGCACAATGGATTGGCTTGCGGCTTTGGGCTGGCAAAAATGCCCCCAAACCTTCAGCTACCTGGCATTGTGTGGTTGGACATGGGATCTGTCTGTTAGGCTTGCACTGCCAGAGTGTGCCTGAGATTGCTGGGCACCTGCACATTGGCTTGGCTTGCAGCTTTGTATGGGCTGGCAAAAGTGATTTTCCTGTGTCGTGTTTGTAGTTTTTTGACATTGGTTCTGTTAGGCGTCACAATGCGTTTGTTTGTGGTTCTACTGGATTGGTTTCTGGTTTGGTTCTGTTGGGCTTGTGCTGATTCTTGGGGTGACGGGCATTGACCTGTGGTGCTTGCTCATTGCTTGCCTCTTTTCTTTCCCCCTAGAGGAAAAAAAGGCTGTATTTTTCCTCTTGGAAACAATGGGACCCTGGGAAAATGTTTTGCTGCAATTTCATTTAATGGGAGATTTTTGCAGGGCTCTGCCCCCCCTCCCCCCGTTTTCAAGGTAGAGGCACCATATTTGCAGCACAGCTGCTGGTGACTCTCCTCAAAAGAACCCCCATGTTTGGTGAAGTTTGGGACAGGGTTCCAATTCTGTGGGCACCCAAATGTAGGAAAACTGGGTGCCTGTATGATGGGACCCCTGTCCCAAACTTCACCAAACTTGGGGGTTCTTCTGAGGAGTGTCACCAGCAGCTGTGCTCCAAGTTTGGTGCCTCTGCCTTGAAAATAGCCCACCCAGAGCCATTGGAGCAAACCATTCCCCCAGCCCCCACCTTGAAGTCAATGATGGGAACTTTTCCCCACGGATGCTCAGGTGTGACATTGGCCCATTAAAGTCTATGGGAAATTTTGCGGGGTTCTGGAGGAGCTGTTTTTCAAGGTAGAGGCACCAAATTTGCAGCATAGCTGCAGGGAACTCTCCTTAAAAGAACCCCCAAGTTTGGGTCAGGGCAGAACATTTTGTGGGCTCCCAAAGGGGGTGCCCCATTTATCCAGTGGTGTTTTCAATTGTTTCCAATGTAATAGGACACCATGACCCAAACTTCACCAAACTCGGGGGTTCTTCTAAAGAGAGTCACCTGCAACTATGATGCAAATTTGGTACCTCTACCTTGAAAAACAGCCCCCAGTCCCCCACAATTCCCCACAGACTTTAATGGAGCCGAAAAATTTCAGATAGCAAAAAAACAAAAACAAACCATACCCATTTACCAATATTCAGCTTTTTCCGGCTTTTCTGAAAATTATTTGGGTCAATAAACCCAATACAAAAAAAACTGAGGGGGGCGGGAATGGTGTACACCCTTAGTCTAGACTTGTGGAATGTACTGATGGCTATTGTAAATTAATTTGTTCTTGCTGTTAAATGTTTAGGATGTAGCATACTACCTACTGAACTAGCAAAGAGTATTGGGAAAATTGGTTCAACACTGGTGCCATGGAATGTTTCTAAATGTGACAAATACAAGGGATATAAGCAACTTGCTTTCAGTTCAGAAGTTCAATTAGCGTTCATGAAGGCATTTTCTGCCCAGATAGAATTTATCACCCTTCTCCTTACCTTCTTTCTTATCTTCTGTGGTTTATTATTCTTCCTGTTTTCTGCTTGTTGGGCATGGAATAAAAGGTGTTGAATATGATGGATCCTGTGTCAGTTGATTGAGTTACAATATGGACGTATACGAAATGTAACTTAAGTTGCTTCCTTACTAGTTCGTCTACCTGCAGCTGATGTTGGATTCTTGATAATAATGAAGTAAACATATGATGTCATTGTCAGATGGTTGCATTCCAGTATTTCCTTGTTGTCCTCCCATTTATTTAAAGAACTGGTTTTTGTGTATTTGTTTGCAGGGACTTTTCTAACTTGTTCTGCTGTGTGTACTTCTTAGCCTGTCCCCTGAGGCAGCTCTGAGACTGGTCACAGAGGTTGATGATGCATGATTGCACAGGCAACAAATTCCCTATTCCTATTTGCTCAACAGTATGGACATCTTCCATACACTCTTGACTGCAGTGGGGTGTGAGGAATGAAGAGTTTTCTTGGGCGCCTCATGAATTGACCTCTCCTTTGGATCACTGATACCCATCCACACTTGCCACTTTTGCCTGGCCCATGCTCTATGACCAGAGAGAGTATTTGCAAGGGGAAAGCCCTGCTTGTTCCTTCCATCCTCAGCATCTGCCTTTCCAAAAAGACGGGAGTGGTGCTGGAGCTAGTGAGTGCTAGCAGCCCATTTAGAGCACATGTTGCTTGATCTGTTGAGCATACTTGATCTATTTTACGGTCACCATATCTACATCTCTCATTGTTTGCACCACCTAGGTATGCTGTAAACTTCAATACAAACATGACTGCCTGGCAAAACTTACCTTATTTATTTGTTCGTTGCTCCACTACTGCAATCAGATACATGATGATTTCTGGTTGAATTGCTTTTGTTGGTCTTTGTCAAAGTTTATGTTGAGCAACTTTGAACCTTAGCAGCAAGCACCTATTCCACAGGAACAAATTGTTTCACCTTTGGTCCTTGCAGTTAGAATCATAGACTCATAAAGTTGGAAGGGACCACCAGGGTCATCTAGTCCAACCCCCTGCACAACACAGGAAATTCACAGCTACCTCCCCCCCACACCCCCAGTGACCCCTACTCCATGCCCAGAAGGTGGCCAAGATGCCCTCCCTCTCATGATTTGTCTAAGGTCATAGAATCAGCATTGCTGACAGATGGCCATGTACGGTAACCTCTGCTTAAAAACCTCCAGGGAAGGAGCGCTTACCACCTCCTGAGGAAGCCTGTTCCACTGAGGAATCACGCTAACTGTTAGAAAATTCTTCCTAATGTCTAGACGGAGTGTTAACTTCTTAATGTCTAGTTCCGAGTATTAACTTCTGAACTGCTTGCCATGGTGACCATTTTAAAACTTCTTTTTTGAAATTGTTGCTATTATACCATTTCTACCATTAATATCCTTAGTATTTTGGTTTAATAGTGTAAATCTGTTCAAACTGGGAAAGAAATTATGAAAGTATTTTTTTATTTAATCAAACAGATTGGGAAGCAAATTAATACACATAAGGAGCAGACACTATAGGCATACAGACATATTAATAGTAAGTCTCAATTCAAACAAATTGTTTTAAATATTTGCTTCTTGGCTGACGTGTGTGGGGATTGCTGCAAAAACAACAACAATAAATGACCTGCTAGCACTTCTCTCTCTGTGTGTTTGGTTAAGTTGGGGAAGTGTATGTTACCCAAACTGTACCCAGAGAAGGTGAAATTAGCTTTAAAAGGGTTCTGGAAAGGAATAATGCGAGACATTGTAGTCTCTATGTACGTGGGTAGATCTCGATTGGGGTATCCCAACATAAAATTATGAAGAAAGAGGAATGGGCTGTTAGCACCTGAGAACTGATTCCCTAAGCAATTAAACATGCCTACACACACACACCAGCAAAAAGGTGCATTTTATAAAAGAAAGAGGGAAATTGGGAGGTTTTAGGGATGAGAAATACAACCTTAAATCCAGAGCTTGAGGCTTGCAGAGGTCTGGGTGTAGATGCAGCCGAGAACCAAGGAGCAGAGCGAGGAGCTGGCAAAGCAAGGCGGAAACGCCTGCAGAGTGCAGCAGGGGTTCTCAGAAGTAGAGGTGTGCATTTGGTAAACCCGAACCAGAAAATAATCTGAAAAATATCTTTTCTTTATTTGGGAGGGGGGGGGGTTATCGGTAAAAAAATATTGGTGGAAATACAAGGAGTAGAAAAAGAGGATCTGTATAATTCCCAATTTTGGGGGCATTATTTGGGGCTGCTTTGGCCCCTCTGCCATTTCCCGCCTCCCCTCCTCACTCGCCTCTTACTTACCTGCGGACTGAGATCAGATCTGTGCTGCCTGCCGGCTGGATGCAAAAGCCATCAAGCAGTGCCACTCTGAACCCCGAGGGGATCAGATCCTCCTCAATGAGGTGGGAACTGGCAAGCAGCACTGATCTGAAGCCCGGTGGGATCACATGCGCGCTCTCTGCTGGCTCCTGCCTCCTCCTGGAGGAGGGAGCCAGCAAGCAGCAGGGATCTGAACTTCCAAGGGGCACATAACTGAATGCTGGGCTCCTTAGAGCCCACATATTTTTGGGGTTCAGTTTTAATCAACCTCAAAAATTTGAACTTTTTGAAATTCAGCTTTTCAGATTTTTCAAAAAATTCTGGGTTCATTGAACCCAAACCCAAAAAATACTTGTGGGGGGGGAGAGCTGCATGTTCCTACTCAGAAGGAAACCAGAGTTCTGACCAGCAGAGATCTGGACTGGAGATCCGAGGAACAATTTGCTGGGTTTGAGGTCCTTCTTTTATGGACAGAAGAACCCCAGGTAGGTAAGGGTTTGTCCATTCTGGCTTTATATAGGGCCAAGATGAAAAGTTTAAATCTCACTGGACTGGTTTAAACTTAACTGCTGTCAAACATCAGCAGGAAAAATTGGGGCAAATACCTTGATTAGGCTATTGTGAGCCAAATCTCCATGGGCACAAAGAGCCTGGGTAAGGTAACATGATTAATATAATTTAATTAAGTTGAAGTGAGCTAGATCTGCATGGACCCAAAAGTCTGGGTGAGGCACATAACTCCTGAAACAGGGCAGAGCAAATTAATGACTTGAGTAACCTTCTTGATTGAGTAAAAAAAGGAAGAAGAGGAACCAAGCGTTGGTTAATGAAACAGCAACATCTTTGACATTCTTACCATTATTCATCCCTTAATACTGCATAAATAACTGTACTCACAAATAAGGTAACATAAACAATGTAGTTTTCAACATTAAAATTCAGGTTTATGAGAGAAAAAGGAATTTTAATCTAAGTTGATGAATTCTTCTATGATCCAAGTTAATGGTTGTGCAAAAAAATATTTTGGGCCCAATTTTCTTCGGGAAACCTGAAATAAGCTCAATACCCACACTGGCAAATATGGCCATTCGGCTTATTTTACTTCCATAGCAGGTAGAATGGTGCTTAGGCATCTGCTGATTACTAGGGGAAAAGCAGGAAAAATGAGTGTTTGCTTGGAAAAATTCTTGACAAATTTTAGTTCACATTATAGGTCAAAACTAGCACAGTTTCTCAGGTCAAAGATGGGTGGTGGAATATTTGAGGAATTTCTGCACTCTTTAACATACTTGATTTGAGTTTGGCTTCTTGTTAGAAGAACCATTCATAACCTCAGGAAAGTATATTTATGATTGCAGAATGCAAGCTTTTTATATTAGCTTTGCTTCCTTAGTTGAAAGTCTCTTCACTCCCTGCATCACTGTTGCAGATCGCTGAACAGTTTTCTCTACCTGTTGTATACTTTACTGGTCTGACTGAGTGTATTAATAAATTTGATTTGATTTGACCTGTTGTATACTGTATTAATTTACTCACCAATGTCTTGTCCTGCACTGGTTGTGGGTGTTAGTAAATTCATCATACAGTTTCATTGAAAGAATGTTTAATCCCCCAAATGCAACAGTGTTTAATCTTATTAGATTGTGCTGGATGTGGACAGTAAGGTAATGAAAATTTAGAAAATACTCCCAAATTTCCACAAAGACAAAATAGACACAGTGATTTAACAGGTCAGAAAATCAAAAACAAGAATAGTCCTAGGAGTTGGAGTGTGTATTAAATGCTCTGGGAACTGTCCATGTGTGCTTTTACGATGCACATTATGATTTTAGAATTTTAATAATAAAAAGTACAGGTGTGTAAATAGCCATTTGTCTGGTTACCAGTAGTGAATAATAGTGCTCTTCAGGGAATCAATAAACAGTGGAGGGCATTAAACTAGGTTTTCCTTTGTTCTAGGTCACAAATGACAGTGGCCTGAATTCTGTTTCTTAAGAATATGTTTCATTTAATTTACTAGTGCTTATTTCTGAGCAGTAATGTAGGTTTTCTGGACACATAATATTTGTTTCTACAAAACCTTCCATTGACCTAAATAAGTTTATCTTATTCTCAGAAAACAAATTCACAGTGGGTAGCCATGTTAGTCTGTTTGCAGTAATCAAAAAGGGCAAGAGTCCAGTAGCACCTTAAAGACTAACAAAAATATTTTTCTGGTAGGGTATGAGCTTTCGTGAGCCACAGCTCACTTCATCTGAAGAAGTGAGCTGTGGCTCACGAAAGCTCATACCCTACCAGAAAATATTTTTGTTAGTCTTTAAGGTGCTATTGGACTCTTGCCCTTTTTGACTTCAGAAAACAAAGTTTTAGAATGTATCTCATGTTAATTTTATGTCTCAACAAATAGTTGAACCAAAATATTTGATTAGGAAAAATAATAAACCAGGCATGGTTTAAATGTTCAAATAAATCCAGATATTGTGTGGAAATTATTTTTAATGGAATAATACTTCTAAAAATGTGAATACAGTATTGTGTATATTTCCTTGACATTATTAAATTTAAGGGGGAGAACCAAAGGCCCTGAAAACTGCTGGCACACAAATTTTAGGACACTCAAAGTGTTATAAATAAATTCTGGGGATCAAAAGGGAAGTTGATCAGGCTTTCCTTCTGAACCTCAGCAATTTTTACAGGGTCTTTATCGAGCTTCAGGTTCACTGAGAGAAATAAGCCAGAGACTCAGTGTTCAAGAAAGCAAAATACAGTGCGTTTTGAATCAGTCTCCAAGAAATATGTTCCCTGGGGCCTAGCCAATTTGGGAATAAAATTGACTGGTCAGGAGAACTGTAGCAAAGGAGATTTTTGCCCTGTATTTCACAGCCCTGATCTTTATACCCCTACTTTCTGGGTCTTGCAGGCATTTCACCACTCTATGGAGCAGTCATGAGGGTCTTGTGACATGTCCTCATGGGATGATCTTATCTCCCATCCTTTAGTTTATGCAGCACAATTTCTTCTTGAAAACATTGCTGATACCCAGACTCTTAAGCCCTGTTTCTTTCTCTCTTCATCTTCTTCTGCTCTTGGAGGGGGGCTTCCATCCTTGGGCTGAGCCCTTTTAACCTGTTTGTAGATGCCAGTTTCTCTTATCCTCACCGATTTGGTGGTAGTCACCCATTGTTGGGCCTTATGTCCCCAATGCAGGTTCATTCCCCAAGCAGGCTTTCCCTTGGGTAAGGTGAGTGATTTATCAGTTACAGTTTTGCCAAAACAGCTGCCATCTCCTATGACACATTTTTTGCAGTCATAATTTGGCCTGAGTCCCCGATCTTGTGGGTACCCTTCCCTCAACAGACCCGCCTGTTGTACAGGCTTCTCGGATGGCACCTCCAGTTTGGACTGTGAGAACAGCAGTGAGCAAGAATAGCATGGTTTTGCAGTTTGCTTCAAAAGAGAAAATATATGTGTTTAGTAGGTTAAAAGTCTTTAATCTAAATCCTGATAAAACAAAAAGGGGCCTCTAGATAGATTTCCTATCTATCAAAAGCACTGTGCATGATATGCCTTGGGTGGTTTTCTAATCTGTCTCAACAAAATTTAACTCACTTCCACGAAGGTCTTTTGGCCATCACGGTTTCACTATCAGTTTCTGTAGCATTGCTTGCATTATTTGTTAGTTCCATATCTGTTTGGTGATTACAATATGAGAGACATATAAAAAGAATTATAGCTTTAGTTTTGTCTTGACCTGCATAGCAAATTAGGCACATTCCTAGCATGGTTTTATATTTTGGTTATTATATGTATTTGTGGTTTTATTTCCCTCCCCTACTGACTTACAAATCAATAAAACATGTACTCTCTCTCAATTCCAAAGAATAATCATCTGAAAAACTTAGTTACAACAACTATGAAACTCCCAAGTTTGCCTAGTATTGTATTGCCAATGGCATTCATTCATTGTTTTTTGAAAAAATGAATGCTTTGAAATTGAATTTTTTTCCATCCAACATATTTGCTTCTAAATATATACCCACTGGTTTGGGCAACATAACAGGTGTCTTGTAGATGTGTGTTAATAATGTTTGTTGATGTATTTTTTCCATCCAAATTAAAGTCATTGACAAAGGGTTGAAAGAGTATGAAACTGAAAGCTCAGAACCAGAACTTCTAAGGCTTCATTCAAATATTCTTCTTAGACTCTTTCAGATGGTAGGTACATGTTAGAATGTGGCATGCTATGAAAAGTGAATGAGACAAGCTAGTATATTACATAGAAGGCCAGGTTCATCTTTGTGGCTTCCATGCAGTCCCACATGGGACTGTGCATGCGCAGGCCAGCCACAGAGGGGATTTTTCTTAAGATTTCTAGCTCTTTCCATAGGCACTGTAGTGCTTCCCCCTCCCCTCTGGCACACACTGGCATTTTTTCAGCCAAATCAGCACGTGATAGAGGTGGGGAGAGTGCTCCTCCCTCAGTCATCTCTTCACCGTTGTGGAGAAAAGACCTTCCTAAGTGTAGCTCTTAGAGTTACCTCGGTTTTTGTCGGTAAGAGAGATGCTTTTGTTCAGATAATATGGCCCTCTTTAAGATAAAGAAGGGAGGAAGTTAGATACCTTGGGGGTGGGTTTTATTTTTTGATGCCCTCACACTCTGTATGGCCAACTTTAACACCATAATGGGCAGGTATCCCATGTTTTTCTGGGAGCACATTTCTTAATATCTTGACACCTTGGTGGACGATAAGAAAACCTTGGCAAAAGTAATACAAGCAGAGGGTTTTGAATTAGGAAAATAGCAGATAAATGCTGCCAGCATGTGGCGGATTTCATGAGTAGGGCTATGGCATCTGCTGTTGTAGCATGGTGACACTGCTGGTTATGCTCTACTGCTCTGCTCAAGGACACCAGAATAGAGGTTGAAGATTTACTCTTTGATGGCAGAAAGCTGTTCAGTGCCCAAATGGATGAGGTATTGGATAGAGTTCGCAAAAAGAAGCTCACTGCAAAGACTCTGGGCATTACTGGCTCAACCACCCGGGCCTTCAAACAGAAGTATTTCTCCAGGCACATTTCACAACCTCAACCTCAGAGGCCTTACAGATTTCAGCCCCAGCAGCAACAGGAGACCCCATTTAGGCCTCATTATGGGTCAGCACAACAGTCTAAGAAGCATCAGGAGCAGCAAAAGAAATAGCCCCCTAATTCCTCTAGAGTCTTTCCCCTGTCCTTTCAACTTTAATGCACAGTCCATTTGAACCTATGGCAACATGTGACCTTTCTTTGCTGTCATACAAGACAGCATTTTTATTTGCCATCACCTCTGCACGCTGTGTTGGGGAATCGAGGGCCCTCAGTTGTTCACCTCTCCCCTTTACTACGTTTCATGGGGATAAAGTAGTATTGCACATTAAAGTGGGTTTCCTCCCTAAAGTTGTCTCTAGTTTTCATATGTCCCATGACTTTGTTGTTCCAGTGTTTTTCCCTCACCTATGAGCCCAGAGGAACATAAGCTGCACACATTGGATGTAAGAAGGGCCTTGTCATTTTATTTGAACCACACCAAAGACTTCTGTAAATCAGATAATCTTCTGTCTGCTTCACTGAACCATAGAATGGGTGTACCACCATGACTGGGTAGTCTCAGCCATTAGACTAACTTAGTCATTGCCCAAGATAGACTGTCCCCTTCCAAGTAAGGACCACTTGGCCAGGGCTCAGGCTTCTTCAGCAGTATTTTTAGGGAGAGTCCTGGTGCTGAACATCTGTAAAGCAGCTACGTGGTCTTTGGCTTTGATATTTGTGAAGCATTATGCCATCAGTGTTGATTCCAGGAGTGATGTGGCTGTGGGGAAGGCAGTGTTGCAGTCTTTGTTTCACTAAGGATCTTACACCCTCCTCCTGTGGTAATTGCTATTCTCTTATGTGGAACTGCACAAAAGCCATGAAGAAGTACTTACATGTAACTTGTTCATCAGATGGTCCCCTGGGCAGGCACTCATTCCTCCCTTCCCCACTGTGGGATCCTCCACTGTGTTGGTCCTTCTCCACGGCTGTGAAGGGAGAACTGAGGGTGGAATGCTCTCCCTACCTTCACCACGTGCCAGTTTGGGTGGGGAAACGCCAGCAGGCATTGGGGAGAGCACTCCAGGACGCATGTGCGGTCCGTCCCATGTGTGCCAGCACAGAAGAAGACTTAATGAACAACAGTTACAGGTAAGTGCAACCATGTTTTAAAAGGAGTGGGCCATGTCATTTCCGGGTGTTTTTTTACACATTTAAACTGGATCTAAAGAACGTGAGAAAATTACATTAGAATTGTTGAAAACCTCCTCTGAAACTGCATATATCAGCTCTTTGCAACCAAAATTATATTCAAATAAGTGTGCTGGTCCTGTAACAATGTATTTTTCCTGTCCGTATTGTTGCTATACATTTTTGCTGTATTTCTGCTGCTCACTATTATATATTTTAGAAATTAAAGTGCCAATGCTGTTCATGCAGTGAGGGAATGTATTTTGCAAGTGGAACATGTAGCAGTCTCTTTCTCTTGATCACCAGTAATTAACTGCCTTTCCAAGGCTGCCAAACAGCCAAGATACTCCCTCTGTATATCTTTATTGCCTCAGTTGAGATTGACTTCAGATGGCCTGTATTGTGTGGGTTTTTTGATAAATTGCAGTTAAGCTGTTCCTCACTCTTTATTGCCTCAGGCTCAGGGCCAAATCCATATTGCACACAATTGTGTGTGAAACAGGACAAAAATAGTCAAGGGAAAGTTGCACACAATTGCATGCAACATGTAGTTTGACTTTGATTCCTAGGAATTGCCCTACTGTATAAAATCCATAAAGTGTTTAGTTCGTTTAAGGCTTAAATGCATACATGTTTTTGTCTTGAGCATTTGTCCTGTCTTATATATTGTCTTGAACCTTAAATAAAAGTTTATATTTATATATTCTTACTCAGAGTAGGAGGGTGTGCTTGACTGACGGGTGGTTCCTTCCACTGGGATCGAAGGGACAAAGCACAGCTTCCTTTGACCACCAGGGGGAGGCTCTGTTTCATAGTGCTCTTAAACCATCTTTCTGCTTCACAATGCTCCCAGACCACCTTTTTACTTCTGCTTTCTGCTGACCTCCTTCTCCTCCTCATTTCCTCACACTGAGTTAAAAAAGAACTGTTAAAGGTGCAACAATTGTGCCTTACTTCAGGTGATGGTCATGAGCCTATACTCTGAAGAAGCCTAAGAAAAAGCCTGTGATTCCTCAGTGGAGTGGGAAATTTTGCCAGGACAGAAAGTGGTTGGGACTTAGGGTAAGACCATAGCTCTCACAGCACTTATCGCTGAGACTAAATCTGAGGAGGTCTTGCAAGGTGCACCAGTAGCCGATATTTGTGCCAGGAGACAATTAGCACTATCTAGTGCAGGGCAGTTGTCATTGCTGCAGAACAGTAGGTTGAGTTGCCCCTCACCTGTGACCCCCTTTTACCTAACCCCCTGTGGGATAGGGAAATGTCACTTTCTACTTCACTGAGAGGTAAAAGAATGGTTATAGCATTTCATTGTCCAAGAATTGACCTCTAGACTGTCAGATGGACAAACAGGCTTCACGCTACAGAGGGAAAAAATGCTTCAGACAGAGCCCCTTCCTTCTGAATCTCTTTAAAGGAGCTCATGCAACTCAGGAATGACTTCAATATTCTTGCGCAGCCAGCAAGAACAAAAATATCATCCTGGCTGGCCAAGGGAGCTCAAAAGGCTGCTCAATCGAGAACCTTGTCTAGGTCATACTTGGGATATGGATCAGATGTAGGTGGCATGCTGCTTGAATCTGATGATTCACATTCTTTCTCAGACTGGGAAGAGAGGAAACTGCTTGTGGGGGAGTAGTCAACACAGGACGTGTCTGCTTCCTCAGAAGGATATTTCCTTTTAAATTACCAAAGTAATAAGAGTGCTATAGCTCTTTGATCCCCTCAGAGGAGAACCTTCAATCTGGGACCCAGAATATTCTTAACGGGGCCAGGAAAGGTATTTCCTAGTGGTAAAGGACTGGATTAAATATTTTCCTTCACAGATTATTTTATGCTCCCTGCCTGGTGCACTCAAATTATAACACTGAAATGCTCAAAGGTTATGTTCTTTTTGTAGCAGGGTGTTTTTTATTCTGGTTCCGTTGGTGGATATCTCACTGGCCACATCAGTTACCAGTGCAGAGATCCTGAAAGATGAAGAAGGGTCTTTAGGAGCCACATCAGACTGTAGCAGAATGATGTGTACATGTAAGGTACTGATGAGTATGATAGCCATGATCAAAAAGCAAGGGAAATGCATTCATAGGATAGAGGGAACAGCTTGGCTGCTATAGTCATAGTATACCAAAATCTGTGGCTAAACAGCTGGGTGGTGGATTCCTTGCCAGATCCCCTTTCAAAGTAAATGAGCTAAATCTAAATGATATCCATGTTGGAAAAGAGATTAAAGTGTTGCTGTGCCCATAGATGGGAATTTGAATGGAAAAAAATTCTGATTCAAATTTAAATATGTAAATAATGTCAACAAAAGAAGGCAGATACTCATAAAGCCTGGACCATGTACAAGCCCTGGGGTTTGTTCATGCTTCATATCCTATATTAGCCCATCTACTGTGACTGGTTTGTAGCAAAACAGCCCTGACAACTATAGGTAAACAGACTACCTATCCAGATGTGGGGTGGAAAATTTTCTCTGGCCGTGCCTGCTGCCTCTAGTAGGGAAAAACAATGTACAACATCTTTTCATTTTCACTGTTTATTCACAAAAAGCTCTCCTCAACTTTGGGCATGATTTCAGAAGATTGCTGATAAAATCCAAGCCTATCACTAAGTGTCACGTGGTCTCAACCCACCAGTTACTTTTCTGGAAGGCCCTGCAGAAATTTAGAGACACTTATCCATGGTACTGATGCCGCATATTCATGGGTTACTTCATAGAGTTTCTTCATTGGCCCTGGTATCTGACTTCTCCCACATTATCTCAGCCAGCAGGTACTGGATGCTGTCAACCACCTTCTCTTGAGAAGCATGTTCTGTTGCAAACAAAATTCTCAGGAGTGTATTCAGTATTTTTCAGTCCCAAAAATGAATGGAGAGTAGCAGGCAGTATTGGATCTTATATCAGTTATCACAAAATTTGAATGGAGATACTGAAGTGGAAGCCTTTAAACCAGTGGATTTCATGGTTTAGGGAGTACCTGACAATTTAACTTGCACATTCTGATTGTACCATCTAATAGAAAATTCCTCAGTTTCTCCCACTTCCTAGTCAAGTTTCTGTCTTTCAGTCTTACCTCTGCCTCAAGGCTCAGTACCTAGTTCATGGGTGCAGTGATAGCCTCTTAAAAAGTAAGGCATCAATATTAACCAATACTTGAATAGATGCCACTTGTGAGCTCTGTCTAGGACCAAGACAACTGGGATGTTGCAGTCACATTACAGGATCTTCATGAATACTGCTTAAAATTTATTTGGGATAAATCTTTTAATCCTATCAAAGTGTGTTCAGCACACATCAACAACAATAAATCAACCCAACTGGCTGAATTGTCAACATCTGGACCTGGCAGATGGGTCAGTGAAGCTGTCAGTATTCCAGGAGATAATATTGCTCTGGCCCCATAGACTTTTTACATCCCTCCCTGCAGAACTGACAAGATGATTCTTTACTCACTTTTGAGGCAGGTTAACTTGATGCTATGGTAACCCTGTGGCTTCCTGGGCTTCTACATGATTTTCCACTAGTTCATCTCATCCCCATGATCATCCTGAAGGTGAGATTGAAGACACAAGTGGCCCTGCACTAGCCAAGGAAGTGAAAGGCAGCATAAATTGCAAATTCTAGGTTCTTGTGTCCATATTTTAAAGGTATGCTATCAAAAGAAGCATGTATAATTACATAGAACCTTTTAAAGACCCTTTTCTGGATAGATTCTTGAATGCCTCTAAGCTTGTTTGTTTTTGAAGTTCTAAAAGTGTGTCTTAATTTAGTGTTTTGGCCATAATCAGTCATGCTTCTTTAATGTTCCCCTGTAATGCTTACCCTTGCTTGACTTGGTATGATAAAGGTTTTTGTCATGCTAGTTTGACTTTCCCCCTCTGGAAATGTGCTTTCCTGCTTGCTTCATCCTATTAATTTCATGCTCTGTGGGGCTACAAAATATTATGTGGCAGCAAGAAAAGAATTAAGGTGTTACTACTTTAATTGATCTGCCTTAATGGAAGGTAACTTGAATTTAGGGAAGTTATTAATGTACGTGCAAGCAATAGCATAAATGCATCAGGGTTTTTGGAGAGTTCCCTCTTTTAGCTTCTTATACCAAATTGTTTTTCACATTGGTATTTTTTAAAAGTGCTGCCTAGACATTCACTGTGACTCGTTTTGATGAAGGGAAGGCATGCATATCTGTAGATCACAGCCTGTGTACTTCCACAAACAGAGTTTGTGTTCAAATCTCTAGTTTTCTGAAATAAGATTCCACATACAAAACTGTGAATCTTTTAGGTGCCGCTTCAAATGACACAGTTCTATTGTTAGATATTTTATTATACAAAGCAGGTGTATAGCCTAAAATTAAGAAGAGAAAAGACATAATGGTCTGTACTAAGAGTGACAACTTTTTGCCCTTCTGCATATGTTTTCATACCTATATGAAGATCTAGAAAAACATGACATTTCTAGGAGACAAGAAAAATGCTTAATTTTCAAGCAGCTGGGATTTTAAAATATTGCTTAGTGTCTTTATACTTATAAGGAAACCTTAGTATTTATAAAGGGACTATAGAAAATATGAAATTCAAGATAAATTTAGTAAGGCGACTAGCCTTATTTCCTCCCCTCCAGCTACCCTTCCCGCTCCTCCCAGAGCCTCTCCGATGATCAGCTGTTTTTCCCAATCAACTGTTGCGCGAGAGGCGGCAGGGCGCAGTTTGCAGCCTGTTTTGTTTTTGTTTCTTCCCTCCTTGCGGTGTTCGTCTGGGGCTGCTTTTTCCTCCACCACCCCAGTTGGAGCTGCCACACAAACTGGATGTACGTCATCACATAGATGATGCTGATCTCCACCCCCAACTCTGCCTCCCAAAACCTCCCACTGGTTGCAAGGAGGGACCTGGCAACCCTATGATACCTTTTGGCCTTAAATGGTTCCCCAGGCAGTTAAAAATATTGGGCCAGATGTTTACAACTAAAGTGATGGAGGTTTAAATGTAATGTTAAACTATTCTCAAACCAGTAATATTTAATGGCACACCAGTTTCACTGGTGATTGCAGAGAGAAAGAAGTTAGATGTTTGTGTACCTTCTCTTGCCCCAGGACATCCTGCCTATTAGTGTGCCTTAAGATCTGGAGGTGCTGATGCTAAATGGCAGGTCCACCCATGGACAGCCAGCTGCTATACACAGTCTAGTCCTAGATGAGAAGGCTGTCCTGGCTTGCATTACCAGGACCTGGTTGCATCAGGCAGGCAAGGTGAGCTAATCCCAATGATATCCTCTGTCTTGGGATCTTGGTATGACACCAGCCTAGATTTGATTAATAAAGAAGAAGAGGTCTATGGGAATTTCATCTTCTCCAGGTATCCTATCTGCCAGAGCTTCAGTTTGCATCTCAGGACACTACCAACAATATAAAGACCACTACCAACAATACAAAATATTGAAAATTAGATGAAATAATGAACATTAAAACAAAGTACACAAAAACTACATTTAAAAATTAATCTAAAAACACCTTATGTCCCCCTAGCAGGCTATTTCCCCTTTACCTTGGCTCAGGCTGCCTCCAAATCTGTCTGGAATAATTGGGGGGTTTTGCAACCTTGCCAGAAATTCAGGAAAGATTTTGCCTTCCCAGACAATACAATTCATGGGGTGACACTAGAATCCTTAGCTGTTAGAGGTTTTCTCCCCCCAAAAAAGAGGTTTTCTCCCCAGAAATCCTTAGTTCTCTGTTTTTTTTTTCATTACTGTTTCCACAAAGCACACTGTATTCAGAGATTGCTTAATGGCATGGTGTCCACTACAGCCGTTTTGCTCATGGCTAAACTCTTTGTGCAGCCTTTCCAATTATGGTCCTTGTCAAAATTCAGATCTGGTGTTCCCTCTCCCCACCATTTTTCTATATCTAGAAATGTTATAAAATCCCTTTTGTGTTGGTCCCAGGATGTTAATGTCTTGGCCGGCACTTCTTTTTGACTTAGATAACATGAAGTGATCCTTACCACTGAGCCTCTCTAATGGGATTGGGGAGGAAATGTGAAGGCCTAACTGTGCATGGCATTTGGTTACAAGGGGAGAAGAAGTTGTATATTAATGTTCTTGAATTGAGAGCCATAAGGTGGGTCAATGTGCAAGGGTGCTAACTCACTCACCCTCCAATGGCTACCAAAAAAACAAACCTTTACAGACAATAATGCTAAGGAATATGAGGCTCAGGGCTCAAAAGGCCTTAACATCAGATGAGACGGTACCAACAACAGCGACCATTGTGGGACTAAAATGGGCTGAGGGGGATACATATTGAAAAGACCCTTTAGGGAATTATTTAGACAACCTGTGAGAAAACACTGAACCTCCACCTTTGGGGAGATGACAGGCTGAAATGGCAGCCAAGTGCACCTTGATAGATGAGTGTGATAAACAGAATTCAAGGTCAACAAATGATCTAGAATAATAGATAAGGAGGCATGTGAAGGGGGATACCTGTTTAGATAAGGCCCAAATTGAGAAATGTTTCCATTTATTCATATAAGAACGCTTTATATACAACTTGTGAGACTGAACTAAGGCATCTTGGACTTTGAACACATTTTTATTTTGAGGGGAGGAGATAACACGTTTGAAAAATTAAATCCCTGGAATTAGCCCTTTGTATTTTATCTATGCCACTACCCTGATGCTGCTGACTCTGCTTTTCTTCTGTTGTCCACGCATTCCCACATCCCACATGCACTTGTTAAAATAAAATAATGCTTGAAAAAGTAAAAAAAAAAAAAGGTTGGCTCTAGTTGATTTGTTTCAGTACTTCAGAGGACATATGATGCTGCTGTATGAGGAGGCTTCTTCTGTGACATGTATGGTGATTACTCTGCATGCCTGATGTGGATGCATGTATAGAACTACTCTATAAAAATTTATGAAGAAACTCTTGTTGGTGTGAACATCAGAGCTTTCTTGCTAACAAGGAAGACCTAAGTCAGGCTAGCTCTTGTTAGGCGATTCCTTCTTGCATTGTGAATAAAGATCAGTTGCATATCAAAATATATTTTCATAAATCTGTTGTGATCAGTATTTTGATCCAATGTACCATACTACTAAGCTCATGACACAAAATATATTAAGATCAGTGTTTTTCAATCTTAAGGAACCCCTTTTCAGATCAACGTCTTTGTCATGGAAGTCCTGTATGAATGTCATACAACTTGTACATGATTCCAGGGTATGTTCTAGAGTGCATACTCACACAGGACACTGGCCAGGTACATTGACACTAAGCAGTTCCAACAATTTTGCTAACAGCAAACATGAACCAAAAAGAAAAAAATTCCAAAACAAACTAATATCTAGTCTCATTAAACACTGATGAGAAAAACGTCTTATAACATCCTCTGACTTCATCAGATATATTATTCCATGGACCCAGGGCAACTACAATAAAAGTTCTTCTCTTTGCAGTCAGAGTGTTGAAATCATGAAGTCTGCAAAATGGGGCCTGGTCTACCAAACAGAGAGTAGCACAGGAGCTTCTATATAGAGAGGCAGCTCCAGTAATTGCTGGAGACTTAATTGAGTTTAGGATATATGAGGAACCATTGTGGTTGACCTTACACTGCTTGAATATGCTCATGCACCACAGTATTAATCAAGAACAAGACACTGCATTTGATGAAGCAGTTGAAATAACTTCAAAAGCAGCCTTACAAAAACCATGCTAGTAATCCTTTCTGGAGGTCACAAAGCATGGTTCTGTGTAGAACTGGAGCACCTAAGACACTAGGTAATCCAAGAGCAAATCCACATGAGTATGCTTTGGCTTGGAAGCTTTTCAGATGGGAATGCCTACAACCCATCATTTGGAGGCATTCTAAACTGCTCAAAGGCTCACAGATTCCAAATCAACATGCCTTATTTATTTCATTTAAACCCCACCTTTAATCCCAATGGAGACACTCTCCTTCAATTTATCAGACAACCCTGTCAGGTAAGTTAGGCTGTGTGTGTGATTGGCCCAAGCCTCTATGACAGAGTGGGGATTCAAATCTTGGTCTCCTAAATCCTAGTCTGAAACTATAACCACCATACCAGCTTCCATTTTTCATTTATCCACTTTGAACCTGTTCTACCTAATCCGCTCAGTCATATCCTGAAAGCAATGGTTTAGCATAGAAACAGTAGCTTCTTGATGCTTGTTTAAAGAATGATAGAATTTAGTGTCATCAGTATATTGATGACTCACAACTCCAAAGTTCCAGATGAAAGTTTATAGAAACTTCACAAAAGTGTTCTATAACATGAGTGAATACATTGAGCTCTGTGTGACGTTGCATACCTTTACCAACTGAGCAGAATTAGTGACATTTGTAGGTAGTGCTTTTTCATAAACAAGTATATTTCTACAAATGAATTCACAGTGTCTATAAATGCATCACATAAGTTAGAACTTAATCTTGAACACTTTCACTCCGGAAATGGTTTCAAGAAGGAATCTCTTTCCCCCCTCAAAGTATAGAAAAATTAAAGGTATTGGTTTAGGAAATTTATTGTATGTTAAGTCTTTGATATGTAAACGAAGGAATAAAGTCAGAAGGACCTCATGTGGTGTTAGAAAAATGGCTAATTTGTCAAAAAATAATTTTAAATGTTTTGAAATTAATCTTAGTCACTACTTGCACATTTCTGGATCTCATGCAATTTGCCTAACAATTAAAGAGAGTTATATTATGGAAACTTCATTGAAAACCTATGCATACTGTGTAGCAGTGGCCAAAAAAATCAGACTGATAGAAGGACATGATCATACAGGAAATATTATAGTGCCATTTTACAGCTCCAGTAATGCATGAAATGGCATGGTCTTTATTCACTTGTAATTCATTACTCAAGATCATTCTGTCTTAAAAGAATCAAATTGATATGCACAGACAAGTCCTCCAATATGTTACGAATGTAGTTAAAAAAGCCTTACAAAAAGGTTTAAAATATAGGAGTACTTCTAGCCAACTTTGGTTCTCTAGCCGTAGCCCTTCCTTGTTTTGTGAGATCTGCTATGGAGATCTATGATCTGCTTACATCTAGGTTATATTACTGTAAGACACTATACATGGGGCTGCCTTGTGGCAAGCTAGGGTTCTGTCAAGTGCTGACTACTGGCAACATATCTTTGAATGATACTCAATAATTTCTCTACCTGCCTGTTATTTCCAGGTTCAATATCAATGGCTGATCTTATAGTGAAGCTTTAAATGGCCTGGTACTAGAATACCAGAAGATTTACTTTCTCATATATGAGCATGCTTGAATTCCAAAATTCTCATCATAGACCCTGCTTCATGTTCCCCCTGTCTGTGAATGTGAGATTGGTGGTTATGAAGTTTAGGGCCTCTTCTGTTGTGGCATCTGCTTTAAGTAGGGCTCCCAGCTGCCCAGTAATGGCGGGCAATCACCCACCAATTCATGCTGCTGCCCGCTGAAACTCAGCTGGTCAGTGGGCTGAAGCAGGCCAGTGGAATGGGGGGAGCGATCTCTGTCCCCTGAGTGATGACGTCACTTTCAAGTTTACACGGGAGCACTGGCATCATTCCAGGGTGATGCTCTAGCACTCTCCCCAACTCTATGAAAACCATAGTTTTTTTGCAAGTGCTAGAGCAGTGGTTCCCAACCTTTTTTTGACCAGGGACCACTAGGACTTTTTTATTCAGTGCAGGGACCCCAAGGTTCAAAATAAAAATTCCGAGAATTTGAAAATAAACTTTAATCATAACTGTTAGTTAAACATTAAACTTAGAATAATATTTGAATATATTTTTTATAATAGAGAACTTTTAATTGAAAATCAATGTGATTTTTGAGCTTGCATCCTTTTTACAAGCTGGGCAGTTCTGGGGCTAATACTGTTGCTCAGAGCTACACGAATATCATCACTTGCTTCCAATCGATTTCTGGTCTTGTTCTTAATTATAAGCAAAGCAGAAAACCCTTGTTCGCATAAATAAGTTGTGGAAAAGAGCATAAGATATCGCAAGGCGAATCCCCTAACTGTAGGATATGAAATTGCTTTTTTACACCAGAACTCTTCAAGAGAAACTGATTCAAACGCATCCTTACAGTGCCTATCATTTTGGAATTCAGTGAGCTCTTCCTGGATTTCTTCTGCAACCTCTTCAACAGCAATACCAAAAGGATTGCAAATCAGCTTTTGGGTATCTTTTGATTCGGTCTGGTTATATTCCGGGAAGTAATGGTGGAATTCCTTGACCAGCATTTGCAGATGACTTCTGATGTTGTCTTGTATATTCGCGGTGATCATGTCATCTTTACTATCATCGACCAGTGCTTTTATTGTCACAAACGCAGAATAATTGTTTTCGCCAACTTTACCTCCCCACAATTGAAGTTTGCAAATAAAGGCACGCAGTTTGTCTTCCCACACCTGCTAAATTTATGTTTCCAGAACCTTGCAACTGTAAGTTTAGTTTATTCAAATGTGAGAAAATATCCACAAGATAAGCCAAATGCATCTGACTTTTCAAATCAAAAAACTGCTCTAGTAAATCTTTAATTTTCTTCTCGGCTAGAAACAGCTCAACCTCTTTTCTTAGTTCAAATAACCTTCCCAGCATATTGCCTTTCGATAGCCAATGAACTTCGGTGTGGAAAAGAAGAGTCTCTTGATCGGAGTCCATTTCAGTGCACAGTTTTTTAAAAAGGCGTGTATTTAAGGCACTGCTTTTAATAACATTGACCACTTTTATGGCCATTTCCATGGTATTAACAAGGCTTTTAGGAAGAGTCTTGGAAGCTAATGGCTGACAATGTATATGCAATGAGTTGTTATTGCGGAAGGAGTCTTCTGTTTTATTAATGTTGCTAGACCGGAGCGTGATCCTAACATGGCTGGAGCACCATCTGTACAGAAGCCGGCGAGCTTTTCCCACATAATGCTATGTTTCTCAAAATACTCTGCTATTATATTAATGACGTCGTTTCCAGTTTCTGCGAAATCAATAATTCCTCTTTAATAGTGTTGTTGTCGTCTAAAAAGCGAACAAATATGAGCAAGTAACTGCAATTAGAAACGTCTGTCGATTCATCACACTGCAAAGCGAAACATGGCGAATTTTTTATTTTCGAAACAAGCTGCTCCTCGATGTCATTTGACATAATTTCAATTTGAGCTTTTCCCGTGTTGTTCAATAGAGGTATTTCTTGTATTTTCTTTTTGGCTTCCATCCCTAAAACTTCTTCGACAGCTATCATCAAACAAGGCTTGACGAGTGTTTCTCCTATTGTGTGTGGTTGTGTGAGGCTCGCTTGCACCCTCCCGCGGCCTCCCCGCATGTTCCTTACTCGTCGCGCGCCGCTCCCGCGAGCCACCACCGCACGCCGCTGCGCCTGCAAGCCGCCACCACGCCACCTGCGTAAATATTAATTTATTATGGGTTTATAACTTTGTTTCGCGGACCCCCGGTTTAGTTCTCGCGGACCACCGGTTGGGAACCAGTGTGCTAGAGCATCCCCTGCGCAATGTCGGCTTTCCCACATCAACCTGGAAGTGACATCATCATGTAGGGAGAGCAAATTGCCGCCCCCAAACCCACCTCCATAAAACTCCTGCCAATTTGATTCCTGTGGTTTTTGACTCTGATTTGTAACCCCTCTCCTTTTAATGATTATTGCTGTTTTATGCTGATTGTGATGCATGATACATGAGGTTTTGGTCTGATGCATTTGGCAAAACTTTTGCTGATTTTATTGATTTTTGTGTTGATTGTACTTTTTGTTTACACTAATGCAATGACATAAAAGAATGAGCAATATGTTACAAACACAGTTCTCATTTTCTACAACTCTGCTCAGATACTGATTCTGCTGAGTTCATGGACTTTTTTTGCTGGAAAACTCAAATAGTCTATGATATGTGAAAGATGTATCATGATACCGTCTAAAAATATTGCTTGTTAAATGTTGAAGTATACAAATCTACTGATGGTCTCAAGAGAGAAAGAGAATGTATTTGCTTAAAATTACCTTACAATTTAAATCTTTTAATTATGTAATGATTTCATGTTAATTATTATTGTGTGTGTGTGTAGTGCCGTCAAGTCGCAGCCGACTTAAGGCGACCCCTTTTGGGGTCTTTAACAGAAAGATAATTTAGTGGTTTTTTTTTTCATTCACAGAAACCTTTTGGACAGAGACACGTTTTCAAAATCTGATCCAAGTAAGTATCCTTTTCATCCTTGATTATTAGAATTTGGTAATGATGGGAAAAAGCTCTCAGCTTTCCTATTTATTTCTTATAGTTAAATGTTTTTTTCCCCATATTTCTGTCTAAACTTTACAAAGAACTGGATGAAAGGTCTCTTTTTGTATACACTATATTATTCAATAATAATTGTGATCATGGCATGTAATACTTGTGTAAATAAACCTGTACTCTAGTACTTGAAAGCCATGGCTGTAATGAAACTTAGTTTTCTTGGTGGTAATTTTCCATACTGCCAACATTGTTACAGGTTATGGTGATATGCACATTAGTTCTGAATACTTATTTCATAAGCTTTTCTAAATATTTTACTGAAAAAGCTCTGAAAAAATATCAATATTTTTAGTTCTCCTTATTGCTAAAAACTGTTTTGAGCCTGCTTAGGTAAGATGAGGAGACTGGGAGAGGTGACATGTTTATTCCATAGAATTAAATTGTTGAAAGGCAATGAGTTATTTCCTCTGAAATTTCATTAGCCTTAAAGCTGCTCCACATTGAAAAAAAGGAAGTCAGTTGGAGGAAGAGTCTAAAAATTAAAGGATTAGTACTCTATCTAATAGAGCTAAAAATCCCAGAACTATTATACGATGAAATAATTCACCTTCTAATTATAGGGTTGGATCCTGCTGAAAGCTTCCTTTTTTCCAGTTCCTCCATCCCACCACATATCTGATTCCACCTTTATCTTGTTCTGGGGATCACCTGTCCCCAAGAGCAGCATTCTGGAAAGCATATTGGGCTGCCATGGGAAGGGAAAGGCAAGATAGTCTTGCTCCACTGACAGAAATCCCGTCTCTTACATCAGTGGAGATATACTGTGGGTTACAAACCATGGCCCACTAATGCTGTTCTGGAGGCACACATGATACAGCCCCTTATGGGACTATGCCACTTGAGCAAACAAGTGAGACATTGCTTATTTGAATACTCCCCCCCATACATTGTGCTCATAGATGGCATATGAATGAAGAAAGGTTCTAGCCCCCCTCCCTAGTTTTTATAACAATTTTCATTTGATAAGAACACCTCTGATTTGGTGCTTTTTATGGTGGTGCTGGATATGGAGCACTATGATCATTGTGAACTGTCTGGGAATGAAAGAAATTAATTGGACAATAACTCAGTATGGCTGTTCGGGTCAGTTGGGTTCTGTCTAGACCTAGTTAGGGTCACCTACTGGCTATACCACTATACATGCCAATGGGAACAAAGAAGACATTTCCCCAAGATTATCCACTGCTGCAAAACATCTATTCTTGATTTTGTTTTGAGAAGTTCTATATAGAATATTTATAAAATAGTTTTGTTCTCAACATTGCTAATAAGTGTTTTTAATCTGCTAAGCAATGTATAGAATATTTGCAGTGCAATCCTCTATATGTTTATTCAGAAGTAAGCTGCACTGAGTTTGGCAGGGCTTACTCCCAAGTAAGTGTGCACAGGATTGCAGCCTAGGCTTCAGCCTGATGAACCTGCACCGCAACTACCCCCCCCTTGGATTGTTCTGCCCATTGATATATGACTAGTATCTAGGCATAGTATGTTCTACTACTTTATATCAGCATTGTTCTTGAGAATAAGTTAGACATCTCATCAGACTTGCAGTGCCATCCTAAGCAGGTCTGCTTTATCCTACTCATTGGGGTTAGTCTCAGGAAAATGTCTTTGAGATTGCCCTGTGGACCTTTTGTTTGGCTTCATACATATGGTCATGCAGATCAGGGGTCCCCAACCTTTCTGAGCCTGTGGGCACATTTGGAATTCTGAGAAGGCATGGTGGGCACAGTGAAAAAATGGCTGCCCCAAAATAGCTGTGCAGGAGGCAGAGCCAGTCACAAAATGATTGTCACAGCTTTAACTTCAGTAACACAGTGTATATCCCTGTGCTGTGGTAGCAGCTTCCACCAAAGCAACATTTTTAAAAATCTGCACAGCCAATGAAATTTCCAGTAATCAATCAGAAGCCTTGCTGGGCAAAAGCCTGACCTGGCCCCACCCACCTCTTAAAAACATTGGCGGGTGCTAGAAAAGATGTTGGCAGGCATCACATAGGGGACCCCTGATGGTGATGATCAGTTCATCTGTTAATACCCACTTAGAGTTTTAAGACCTGTTGTTTAGTTTTACTCAAAAAACATTACAAGCTGGATTGCTTTTCTGTATAATATTTGAATGTTCTGTCTAAAACCCTTTGCATACAAATAATAATTTAATTATACTATTAGGATATTTAGAATAGCTTTGTAGAAGAAACTTAAATTGGCTTCATATTTCTCTTTTTCACAGTCTGTGTTTTGTATACCCAAAGTATGGGAAATAAAGAATGGAGAGAGGTAAATATGTTGTTACTAATATATATGTATAGCAAATGCTTGTTTGTATTAGTAGAAGCTAAAACATGTGGCTTAGTTCCAATTAAAAAATGAAAGCCATAGGTTTTGTACAAGACTCAGGATCATGTTTTTGAAAATATGTACTTGTTACCAATCTTGTTGATTTAGTTCTGCACCGCTACTGCCATTATAAGACGTTGCTTGTGTCTAATAATGAAGGGTCAGTTCCGTGTTTTAAGGGACCCTTGGTGAGATGCCATCAGGTGGATGCCATGACTAGGCTAATAGCATGGGTGAGTAGCGGTGCAACTACACTTGGCTACCATTCCTGCTCTGTTGCTCACCCAAAACTGCTCAATGATGGAGTGAAAGCCCAATGATGGAGTGAAAGCCACAGCATCTAGTTGTAGTTGCTGTCACCACATAATCATTTTTGGGTGGAACATGGTAAGGCTGAGAGACAGGAGTGCCTGTGATTCCTACCTGGGATTGCCTGTCCAGCTCTCATTGTGAGAGTAAAGGGAAGAGTAGAAGGAACCACGGTACCACATGTGTATTCCAAAGGGAGAAGATAGGAAGGCCCTCTCCTCACTCTACTGGTGTGTAAATGGTGGTGGGAGAGAAATGTCTAACAGAAAAAAAGAGTCTCAGTTGGAAACTAGGGGAATCATCTCATTCTATTGAAAGTGGTGGGCTTTGAGTCCAGATCAGTATTTTAAAGATGAGTCCACAAAGTATTTTAAAGTTAAGTCCACAAAGACTTAACTTGAGCATAGTGGGCTTTCTTAATTTTCCCCAAAATAAAGCTTTATACAGTAGCTAGCTTGACTTTCCAATGTAACACTGTTCAAACTGACTGTCATACTGAAAAGAGGTAAAGGGGGAAATGGCACTCTGGTGTACTCTTGTTGGTCTCACCCCTGGAACACCCAGCATTTAGCTGACTTGCCAGGGGATGGGACCCACAAGCAGCAGTGCTGACAAACTGCCGTCAACAAGGTGTATTATTGACTATGTTGCTGGCACCCAATTAATCTGGTATCAGCCCTTCCACCAGGCACAACAGAAGATTGGTTCTTGTAGGTTATCTGGGCTGTGTGACCGTGGTCTTGGTATTTTCTTTCCTGATGTTTTGCCAGCAGCTGTGGCAGGCATCTTCAGAGGAGTAATACTGAGAGACACTGTCCTTCAGTGTTACTCCTCTGAAGAATCCTGCCACAGCTGCTGGCGAAACGTCAGGGAAGAAAATACCAAGACCACGGTCACACAGCCTGGATAACCTACAAGAACCGATGAATTCTGACCATGAAAGCCTTCGACAACAGAAGATTGTTTCCCACTTCATCTGCTGAGGGTGGGGAACTAAACTTGTTGGATTTTTCCACACAATGAAGTGTGGCATATGTCAAAGTCAAGCTGAAATAAAATATTATGAGCTACTTTGAACCGTGAGGAAGGATGGGATATAAACATTTTAATAAAAAGTAATAAATACATTAGTAAAAATTCCTTGCCTTTACTATAGTACGGGGAGAACTGTAAGTGGCAGAGTAAAGATTAACATGGGAAGCACATGGCAGTAGTTAGAGTGCAGGCTAACAGCTTGACCTGTGAGAATTAAACATGCCTAATGTGACTTCACTGCAAGAAAGTTTGCCTAATTCTGAATACAATTGAGTGGTTAAAATCAGACTAGACATTATGGAGGAAATCCAGATTACCAATCTCATTTTATCTCATTGTTGATTCAGGGCTTGAGGAGGGGGATTTACAGAAGATAAGTGTTGGGCTTGTGAGGAAGCTTAATCCTTCTCTTGCTCACTGATTATTCCCTGCCCTCCCCTGGTCTGTTCTGCTCCCCTGCCTGTGAAACTGGAAGTGAGCCCTACTGGAGGAGAAGCATCTGGGAGAGGGGTGACTTGCATTGGAGAATTGGCTGATGTGGGATACTTTTCATCTACTTCTCCTCAAAAGTACCCATGCCTCCTTTTTCCTCATCGTAATGGCAAATGTGGAATTGGGACAGTGTATGGGCTGAGACACTGCAAAACATGGCTCTTGGCTGGCCAAAGAAGCCTGGGCTGGTGTAGAATTGCTTTTAGCAGGGTGGTTTGCTTGTTAGGCAAGGGTATCACTTCAGGTTTTGGAAAGGGCACTGAGAGATAATCTCTCAGAGATTTATCAGGGTGTGGCCAAATTTACAGTAAGGGGCAAACACCCACAAAAGGCCATATATTTTAGCAACATGTTGATAAAAACGTACATTTCTGTAGTTATTTCTGAATCATCATACATGGTCATTGGGCCTGCCTTCACTCCTCCCAAAATGGGGCTCATGTTTTCAGATATATGAATAATTTCCAGTAACTGTCCCTTTTGCTGGCTCTTGTTTTTCTACCAAGAGCTGCTGGTCACTGTGGTTTTCTTTTCTTGAAAACTGCAAGTTTATATGCTGTAATTCATAGTTGCTGTTAGTGCAAGCAGGTGCCTGATACGTTGCTTTCTATTAGTAAATGTGCAATGATATGCCTTTTATAATAAAAAAAACATTTCTCTTTCAGTTTGGTAGAACAGAAGTAATTGACAATACTTTGAACCCAGATTTTGTAAGAAAATTTATAATGGATTACTTTTTCGAAGAGAGAGAGAACCTGAGATTTGACTTGTAAGTTTATTCATTAATTTTTATTTTGATTAACAGCATTATGGCAACATAGTTAACTAGTTAACAAATGACAACCCGACCTCTTATTAACATTGTAAATATTATATTATACTGTAGCAGTAAAATGTGCTTGCAGCCAATTAATATAATGGAATGTTACAATCACAAATTCAGCTCAAGAGGCCTTGGTTTTCATCACCATGATAAGATGCCATATTGTAAGGTTATATCTAATGTGTTCACAATTTTAAGTGAAATTGGCTACTTTTAAAAAAAAGAAATTTGGTATTGTAGGAGAGATAACATATGAGAATTGTCTTCAAATTCTGGCAATCTATATTCATTGCATGTTCTCAGGTAATACAGTCTGTATGTAGAGATACATTTTATTATACATAGCCACAAACCATGGCAATATTCATACAGTGATCAAAATATGATATTAAACAAATGTAAAATCCCATGTATCAGATCATTTACAAAATAGCAAAAATAATATTACTTGCAGAGTAAAACTATACACAGACAAATATGCATAACTCTGTCATCACCTATAATCTAATTTTGGTTACAGCTCATAGACAATGTACTCCACTTCTGGCAATATCTAGATATTTGACTCCTTGCAAAAACAGCACATTTTGTCATAATGTACATGTAGAACACTTTTTTCCAGTCTTGAGGTTAACCATTTTTTGATTTTCAAATATAATGAACAGTCTAAGAGAGAATGTGGCAGAACCCCAATTGAACCAGACAAATATATACAAAAGCATGAGTTTCTTTGATAGCAACCTGATCAGTAGTGATTGAAATGTTAAGGTAATGAAATCCCAACCAATGTTCATAAATGTCTCTTTTTGTATTTTTTTGTGATGTAGTTTCTCGTGCAGTCTGCTCTTCTTTCTTGTAGGGAGAAAGTACTCCCCAGAAATCCACTGATGATGATTAGGTAGGCAGGAGGACAATAGGCAGTGGGAAACAGAGCTATCCTTTCCACTTTTCAGGTTCTTGTCACAGCTCCTGACCATTCTTTCCTCTTGCATTGAACAAAGTATAACCCACTGATTATAATGGAGAAATTTAATAGGAAAGCTTTTAAGTGGGACAAGCTTTCCTCCCCTTTTCCCCAGTTGCCGTTGTCAGGAGCTGAACCCAATCTCTTCTGTGTTCCCTGACTTCACAGAAATTGGTAAGAGAAATGCAGAGTTAGGGGGTTTTTTTTGTATGTGGAGGGACCTGCCCCCTCACCCAAGAGCTAGTGTTGTCAGGAATGAAGACAGGATTTTCCATTTCATCGTTAATGGTTTTGCCTGCTGGAGCCCTGTTAATTTTCTTCTGTAAATATTAATGGGAGCTGTTTAATGTTGTAGAATTAAACAAGTTGTCATACTGATGGGCACTTCATCCTCACTTTTTAGATAGTAATTCAAACAACCTCTGTGTATTGAACTATTTTGGTTAGAAGTTTCTGTATTCTATTCAGTGTTTTCCTGTTCTTTCACTCTGGTCTTTAGTTATGTATGTGTCATATTGCCATGTTTTAACACAGCATCTTAAAGCAAAGCTTTAGATTCTTGGAGTATTCCCTCTTATGCTATGTCTAAATATATGTATATAGATAATCTGGAAAACTTGAGAAACCTTTTGATACTGTGAAT
Organism: Euleptes europaea; assembly: GCF_029931775.1. Lineage (NCBI taxonomy): Eukaryota > Metazoa > Chordata > Lepidosauria > Squamata > Sphaerodactylidae > Euleptes > Euleptes europaea. Next base: position 48,932,387 of record NC_079314.1, read on the forward strand.
GCATTTTTGTTGTAAATGTATATATATACACATACATAGACTTAACTGTATTGTCTTCAGAATGTTAAAAACATTAAGCAAAAAACCCCAACAGATTTAACAATTTAATTGTAAGAATTCACATGTGCTGTTCAGCCTGATAAGGATCATAGGTTAACTCCAGCTTCAGGAAATTCTCTAGCCCGTAATATCTGCCTCACGTTTGGGGTGGCCAGTTATCTTTATTAGTTGTTGTCCTCTCTGCCAAGGTGTTCTTTTTTTATGCAGAGTATGGGCGGGGGGGAGGGAGAGATAGCTGAGAGAGACAGACAGACAGACACCCTTGGGCTTTTGCACACTTATTTTGTTCATGCAGATGTTTATTTTGTACATGCAAATGTGTGTTCCTTTTCATTATAGGTATGATGTTGATTCAAAGAGTCCCAACCTGTCAAAGCATGTAAGTACCAATTTATTACCTTGAAAATGTGTGAAACTTTAAAAATGTATGAAATTTTAAAATATGTGTAGTATATGTTGGTAAGGTCCTTGGTAGTACATGGGCGCATGTTATTGCTAGTTGATTTTAGCGTCAAGCAGATTTGTATAACCTGATCATATTGTTATCCTTTCAAGAGATTCAGTACCAAGGGCTGCTGTGTCATGCATCTCTTGCGAGCTGTGGCTGCAATGTACCCAGGACATTAAATCAATTCAGATGGTGCTACATAACTACCAAATGTCAAATCCCATAGCTCAAATCACCCTCATAGAGGACAAACAAGTGATAACGTTGTGACACACCCCAACCAATGTAACACAGTGATGGGATCAAGCATTGCAATAAACTCATTCCACTGATATTGGCAAGCTCATGAACTGCAAAGGGAACAGAAGAAAAAAAATATTAGAGGGCATGATGATGGCCTTCGCTGCCGATGTTAAAACTAGGCGACAAACTTGCTATTGCACACTTCACATAATGTGCAGTAGCAGCAACTCTTTGCAGCACCACAGGAAAGGACTGGTCATTTCTGACACCTCTCATAGTGAATTCATTCCTTTGGACTTAGTTTCATTTCGTACAGGTTATTTCTGGTTTGGTTGAGCAAGAAAACCTACTGTGCTTGGACCAAATGCTTCCATTAAACCAGGAGTTCCCAAACTTTTTTTATGCCCCACCCCCTTGGTTCTATAACTCATCCCCAGAGCCCCCTATCCTACCCTATAAAAAAGCATTATTCAGAATAGCGGTTTTCACAACCCACTAAGGAAGACCATAACATTTCTGTGGGCATTTTGAGAGCTTTTTAAAACTGTTTTTATTTTATAAGGAAGTGTAATTTCTGGAGATCACAAAATGTAGTAGTTTACTTGAAACATTGGCAGAATGCAATAGAATATCTGTCTTGTTTGGTTAAAATGTTTCATCAAATGCTTGCTCACATATACATTTTCTTCTGTCTCTATTCTCCACTAAGAATTCTGTCTTCCCTTCTTTTGTCTGTTGTAACTGCAGTTTAGCATTGTTAATCATGGTTAATGCTAACAAGAGTTATACTGTAATTAGATTTTGGAACTGCAGGTTGCAGTAGGTTTGCAAACTATGGTTAGCATCAAACAGAATTGTAAGGAGGACAAACATGCCAGAGCAGAAAGAGACAAGAAGGGATCCCATTGTTATGAGATGTGCAACTTTATGGCTGCACTGGGCTTTATTGAACAAATTATATTTTTCTTCCCAAATCCTCTTGTCCAATTGCCATAGCCATAAATCACTAATAGAAAGAGTACATTGGAGAAATCTTATGTCCAGGGAAAACTTATTGAAGCTTTATGATTTTACATGTTACTGGCTTTCAGGATTTCTTAGGACAAGTGTTCTGTACCCTTGGAGAGATTGTTGGATCACAGGGAAGCAGATTAGAAAAACCAATTGTGTAAGTATATATTTTAAAGCAAGTTAATGCTGAACTTGGGTTTTTTAACCTTAAAAAATGGCTGCCAGCCTTTCCTTTGAGATTCTCAGCTCCTTGCATGCTTTGGTGCTTGACAAATGAGAATACTTGACACCCACTGGATGACAATATTTTTATCCATTGATATCTATTCTGAATTTAGTTGTGATAGATTTGTATAAGATGTGTAATTATTTATATCATATACACATGCCATGAAGTACATGGTAAAATCTACAAATACAGCCCAAGAAAAATAATGTTGTTTCTTAATCATCCAAGTTCCAAAATGGCAATTATTGACCTATTGGGATGTTTGACTTGTGTTGATAGATTAATGTGTTATTTTTTAAAAGCTTTATTTGTATTTCACTCAGTAGTATAATCCCATCTTAATACTGTTTTGTTCCAGAGGAATTCCTGGGAGGAAATGTGGCACCATAATATTGACAGCAGAGGAACTGAACTGTTGCAGGGTAAACACTTCTGGTTCATTTTGTTGAAAGTATACTTTTTGGTTCGTAGTTAATATAGAGATCTGTGACAGACAGCTAATTGCTGATGTGTTGTCCCAGTTTGGGAACCTTGATTGAGAGCAGGTTAAAAAAGAAGTGTACTGTTGGCAGTTGAGAGTGGCAGTTAGAGGCTGGCAGCTAGAGTGGAATGATAAGTGTTGTATAGGATCAAGGAGGATCCCGAGTGAGGGAAGTGAAACCAGTAGTCCTTCCCGAGGGAAATAGTTCCAAGGAAAAGGGTGATACACATCAAGTTTTAAAAGAGGAAAATTGGATCCTGTGTGTATTGTTCCTGCCTTCACAAATTTTAGAAATTTTGTTTCAAATCAGTTTATGACTTGATGGCGAACCTTTTAGAGACCAAGTGCCCAAACTGCAACCCAAAACCCACTTATTTATCGCAAAGTGCCAACATGGCAATTTAACCTGAACACTGAGGTTTTAGTTTAGAAAAAACAACACATACATTATTAACATCTTTTGCCTTAAAAGAAAAACACAATAACAGAGCTTTCAATGATACAAAAACTTTTTATTGAAAGGTAAAAGTTTGCATTTGGCAAGCTTTTGAATGTTTGTTCAAAGCCCCAAGCTGGGCGGCGGGGAGTCCAGGGAAGGCAGACGCGACGGTGCCCACAGAGAGGGCTCGGCGTGCCAAGTCCAGCACGCGTGCCATAGGTTCGCCAACACGGATCTAAGTAGTGACTGCCAAGTGATATCTCTCTCAACAGTTACAATCGCCTGTCAGTAAAACCCATCAGCTACATTCTTACAACAAACTATCAATTGTATATAGTTATAAGAAGCTTCCCTCATTCCTGTTGCCTTTTCATTCCAAGCTTAAACCTGAAACCTTCCTGACAACCTGCCTTGACCATTTTCCCAAAAGACAAAAATAAAACTATTTTGTGTTAAGAATTCTTATCCATCTCTCATGTGCCATGTTCAGACTATACTAATAAAGGGTTTATCTGTTTCCTCATCTTCCTGAGTTTGGGACAGAATATAATGAGATTTTATTTCCTTTGTCTGGGGCAGGGGTCGGCAAACTCATTAGTCAAAAGAGCCAAATATCAACAGTACAACGATTGAGATTTCTTTTGAGAGCCAAATTTCTTAAACTTAAACTATATAGGTAGGTACACTGTTTATTAACTTAATAAACTTTAATTAAAGTTTTAAGTCTTAATTAAACTATAGGTACACTGAATAAAACTTGATATCATACTTAATAGTGATCTTATTTACTGATAAAAATTAAATTGTAAGTCCCTGCCATTTCCCCCTTCCGGTCTGGAGTCCTCGTCTGGAGGCCTGGTCTACCGCCATAAAAGCCTATTGGTAGACCTGGCCTCTGGCTGAGTCCCATTGGGAGGCCAGGTCTACCCATTGGCTTTCTTGGCAGTAGACCTGGCCTCCGGAGGCCCATAGAAGCCAATTGGTAGACCTAGCCTCTGAAGGGGGACTTTTTCCCCTCCTCGGAGTCCAGGTCTACCGCCAAGAAAGCCAGTGGGTAGACATGGCCTCCCAGTGGGACTCAGACGGAGGCCACGTCTACCAAAGGAAGCCTGCCCCACCCAACAGCTGATAGGCGGGGGTGCAGGAACCGCCGAGCAGCCCGCCCAGCAATGCGCGGCTAGAGGGGAGGGGAGGCTTTAGCCTCCCAACCATTGAGGGCAAGGGAAAGGGGGATCTGGCCATTCTCCACAACAGGGGGTGGGGGAGAGACAGCGCGCCCGCTCGCCTGCTCTATCGCGCTCTCAGGCGCGCTGGCTCCGCAGCCCGGCTGCCGGCGCGAGCAGGCACGAGAGCAGGGGCTCCGAACCAAGTTTGGAGAGCCACACTCAACGGGCCAAAGAGCCGCATGCGGCTCGGGAGCCGCAGTTTGCAGACCCCTGGTCTGGGGGGATGTGTTGGAATCTCCATAAGATCATTTGCACAGCAAAAGAACTTAAGAGTTGCAAGAGCATGCTTAATAACACTATTTGAAAAGCTGATGGCAGGGCATTTGTGGTGAAAGGAACTGTTCTGTGTTTTCTTTTTAAAGAATTGCAACTATATAAAGGCAATACTAAGTCATAGTTTTTCACCATAGTTTTAGATAGTAATGGAGGAAATTGGGTCATTAAATGGCAATGATTTTTTGTGAAGTGGGTTTAGGGCCTGACTGAAATTTTTGTTCATTTTTGAACTTGCTAGATAGTCACAGCCATCTGGCACACACATCCTCTGCTTCCCGTCCATAAAATTGGAATAACGACCATTTGCCTCCACTAGAATTATATATATATATATATATAAGCTTTAGGCCAGTGTAACTGGCTCCACAGTATGTACTCTGAACAGTGTCTGATCAGTTTAGTCAAAAGCTGAATCTGTTCCACTAGATACAGTGCTACAAGCTCATTATATGTGATATAGTCAACTTGCAGCCAGAAGGTGAAAGCTCCATGAGCCTATGAAAAACCACCATCGCGAGAGATGCATCTGTAGAGCAAATGGATCATCTGGCAACCATGCATATATTTTTAATATAGGCATGAGTGCTCTTTAATAAATATATTTCTTTGTTTAATTGTATTTTATTTCACCCAACCTTTTGGGTACCCAACTTTGTTTTTGGGTTGGGCAATTTCCCCTCTATTTTGTTCAAATGGATCATGCTTATATTGTTCAGTAGACATGGTGGGTAGCATAAGCAATAACTTTCATAATGGCAGTCTGAGTAAAAAGGTGAGGAATACAATTTGGGGCCCACTTGGGAAAAAAATGGGGAAATCACACCTCATTCTCTAAAATTATGGTGCACAATTTTGCAGCTGGGGCAGCAGGCCTTGTGCCATTCAATACAGCATGGGGAGGGAGAACTAACTACCTTCCTGTGCTGTATGGGAGGAGCGTTGAAGGGAATATTGGGGCGGGGGGGGGGGGTCTGCAGTCTCCAAACCTATTCTTCCATGACCATTTAAACTGTCTGGGTCTGCTGCCTTTGGGGAGGGATTAGTTTGGTTATTGGAAGTGTTTTCCCTTCAGTTTCCAGTTAACTCACCCATACTGCCCACAGTTCTTTAAATTTAAAAGAGTAGGGTTGGGGGATGTCTGCTGTCATTCTCCCACACTGGGGCCAAACTACATGATATGCTTGGCCACAATGCCATGGCAACTGCAAAGAACTTACTTACCCAAGTGCTACAGGACTGTGTTGCCATGGGAGGATGGCCTCCACCCCCTTCACCATTGTTTTTCTGTGTTGAAAGGGTCCCGGTGTGCTTTTTGTCCCATTGTGGGGCATGCTCAGTCCCCATTTGCAGAAGGGGTTCCTATTTATGAAAGAAAGATATGAGGAGAGAATCCTCCAGGTATACAGAAAAGGATACCCTGGGCGAAAACGCATGGTTGCTTTATCCTCCTCTAATCCCTGTTTTAGCCCGGATCAAACACACATAAGGTGAAACGCATGCGTTCGATCCTGGCTGAATCCTGGCTGAAACAGGGATTAAAGGAGGATAAAGCGACCATGCATTTTTGCCCCTTTTCTCTCTGGGTGGCTGTGTTTTGCTAGTTTACTGACTGATGGTGAGACTAGCCATTGTTAGAGGGAATATTGGTTTTAAACGCAGAGAGCTCAAACTGTATTTTTTGTTTTCTTGATGTTATGTCCTACTTCTTATGTATCACAATTTTAATACTCAAATTTAATGTAATATTTAGTTTTTTGATATGAATATGAATTCTAATGTGAAGTCACTGTAATTGTAGCTGAAGAAGAAATCTTTGTCTTAATCTGTATTTCAAATTGTATTTATTATATGGGTTGAGAAGTCTACAATTATTAATACATTAAAATATTGATATTAAGAGTAAAAATGACAGATTACTCTAGTTGTGATAATATTGCCCTCACTAGCTAGACAGAAGAAATTGTTAGTAGTATCTTTTTCTTTTGAAGTTACTAAAATAAAACAAACTTAAACTTGTGAATTTGGTATCATATCTATGACATGCTCTTTGTATTATGTATAGTAATCTGTGCACTGCATGCTTCTGTTATTAGGATGCTGTACTGATGCAATTTTGTGCAAATAAATTAGACAAGAAAGACTTCTTTGGAAAATCAGATCCCTTCCTCGTATTTTTTCGCAGCAATGAAGATGGCAGGTAGGTTCATCTTTATTTTAGATATGTCAGTTTTTGGTGATAAGTTGATGTCCAATCAGCCCTATCACAGGCCCTGGACTTCAATAAACCCTTCATAATCCACAAGTTCCATGACATCACTTTAGAGACAGAGAAGCCAGAATATTTTTAGGACTCCCAATGCAACTGCACTGTATATTTATATAAGAACATTACAATTTTGGCCATTTTATTTCCAATTCCTAACATAAATGTTATCTTTTCAGCTGCTGCCTCCTACTGAGTTAATTTTTTTTAATTAAGCTGTCTATCCACTGTGACTTCTAAGTTTTATTTCCTGCAGAGCTAAAGCTAATTCAGATCTTATCAGTTAATAGAGGTCTTGTATTTTCCCCCTAATGTATGGAACATTATTTTTACTTATACTGAACCTCTTTTGCAAGTTTGTTGTCCAGTCATTGAGTCTTAGGCCTTCTTTGTAGCTGTTCACTGTGTATGGATGTTCATTGTGAATAATTTTGTGTCATCTGAAAGCTTTTATATAATTCTGCTCATGGATGACTTCAAATCCTATACAAATATGTGGAATACTGCCAGTCTGAATGCAGACCTTGTGGCATTGACCTCCCTAATTGTTTTCCTCTGTTATGAAAACTATTTTGTACCTGTTTTCTGTAACCAATTACTGATCCATAAGAGGGCCATTTACTTATCTCAGGACTGCTAGGTTTACGCTGGACTTAACTTCTAAGGAAAATATTTGCTATCTTCATGTTTGCTGATGATCTCAAAAAACTGTATAAAATTCCTAAGGCAAGAAGTCATCCCCGGTTCTATTTTTTCCTCAGCTTCAATAATGATTTTCACCAGTTTATGCACGACAGAAATTAGGTGAATGGGTCTGCAACTTTCTGGCTATCTATGCCTCCCTTTTAAAAAATCTGTGTTTATAGAGTTTAACCTAGATGCGATGCTAGAAAATCCATGAATGGATCTCCAGCGTAGTGGGTTTTTTGCTTTGTTAATAAAAATCATATGGGCCCCCACTTTGGACCAGGGTGATGATATGTATGGTAAGGGGTTTTAACTCTATACCTCTAGGGCCCCTGCTGGAGAAAACATACAATGTGCCTATGTATTTCCTGTGTGGTTTCTCCAGTGGGGCAAATAGCAGCTAGGAGTGTGTGTGGCTGATGTCCAGTCACTGGCATGGAGGGAAAGAGTTAACTCCTTGCTGTGAGTCCGGTCCCTGTAAGAGCCATTTTGATTTTGCTGATGATCTTATTTTGTTATTGCTATTCTATTGTTGTTTATAATTATTGTAGTAATCAGTCTTTCAAGTATTTATGTGGAGAGTGGGGTTAAATATTTTAAATAAATAAACTATGTGTGCAGATCAGCCTCAAAAATGTTGTTGTGTCTAAGGTGAACCCTATCCCATTTTCTCCACTTAAATAATTTTTACAAAGGTTGTTGATACTTTCTTGTATTTGTTTTAACTTTACAAAGGTTGTTGATACTTTCTTGTTTTTGTTTTAGCTTTACAAAAGTTGTTGATACTTTCTTGTTTTTGTTTTAGCTTTACAATCTGCCACAAGACAGAAGTTGTAAAGAATACATTGAATCCAGTTTGGCAGGCTTTCAAAATATCTGTCAGAGCACTTTGCAATGGAGATTATGACAGGTAAGGTAAAGGCCAAACTTTTTGTAAGTATGATTCTTTTACCTGAAAGTATGTAAGTGAATGTTTTGTAAGATTTGAGATCCTTTGATTTAGTGATATCATTTTGGCAGGCTTAGTTCAAAATTTAAAGTAAATGTTAACATCTTTATAATTCATTTCATTGAATGTTTATATTAGGAGGCATACAAATTATAGTACAGAAGTATTTTCAATATACTAAGAGGTCCTACCCTTTCTGTAGGTGACTGACAAGCAGATAAAAAGCAGAGTTTCTGGACCCAGGGAATCACTGCTCCTAGTGTACGAAGAAAGTAGATACTGCTCAATGTCACTGAAAAGCAAACATTGTTTCATCAAGAAAGCACTTTCTGTATTCTTTAACATATTATAGAATTCATGGGGTAATATTAGCCTAAAAGGGATCTAGCAGCATATATTGGTGCTTCTCCTCTCCCCATAAGGAACAATTCATTGGACGGACATCTAGTGAAACAGTATCAATATCAATATCAAAACCTTTATTGGCATAAAACATCTAGTGAAACAGTATTCCATGTCTTGTCTACTTCACTTTCAGTTTGGCTTTCCTACATATAATTACACATACCAGGGTGCTTACTGACATTACTACTACCACCATCTGTTCTTCAGCTGATCTTCTCCCTCTTCCCTTGTTTCCAGCTTGGATGGGAAGCTTCAGGCCACATCATAAGCCAGTTAATGGAAGACAAAACATTCAGAACATGTTGACCAGGCTGCATCTTACCCAACCAAACCAAAGCAGAACTAAACAGAATAATTGGCACAATAAGTTGAATTATTGTGTTCTAGCTAGTCTAATGGCTGCTCTCTCCTCTTTTTCTTCATTGTGAGTGGATTTTTGTGTGCAAAATAGAGTAAGAGTTTAATTATGACACACTTTTATATGTCAAGATGTTTATAAATACACTAAATAAATTTTAAAAATCCAGTTATTACAGAATTGTCAAGATAATTGCAAGTTTTCATTATTTGGTCTTGCAAATAAGACGTTGGGCTGCTTAAATTCTAATAAACTCTGAAGAGCTATTTAAAGTGTATGTCCCATTGAAGCTAGCATGATTTGGCTCCACCTTTCATTAATATCCCCAAACTCTACCTTCTCAAAGGAAAATTATTTTAAGTATGCTGCTGGAATCTGGCTTTATATCTTCTATGGTTTGTGGAGCAATATTATGATCCAGACAATGACTGAAGTAGTGTTGCTGGACACTTCTGGATGTAAATAAGTACTTGGCCTCAGTAGATGATCAGTTCACATTTGCTTTGGAAAATTAAAAAGTGACTATATTTATCTTCTTAGATATTACAAAAGATATTACAAAAGACACCTCTTTGTCACAATACCTTAATAAATATCCTGAAGTTTTAAGCCTGTGACCAAAGCATGCCTTCTGAGAGACAAACATGATAGTTCTGATTTCAGTATTTTTCTTTTATAGAAAATGTACCTGAGATACCTGAGATACCTGAGCTTCATTACTCAGTAACTTATGCCCAATGAATGCAATTCAAAATGATGTATTATGAAATCTAGCCAGACAAGTTGATACTCTCAACTGATTTAGAGCTGGGCAGAGAATCGAAGCAGTGTCAAAAGTACTGATTTTTTCTAGTGGTGATGACTAATTCAGTGGAGCATTCCTTCAGGGAAGCTCCCTTTCATCACATCACAGTGAATTCAACTCAGAACTAGAACAGGCAGCAACCTTTTCAGAAGAGATCTGCAAATCTGCCACTACAATATAGAACTTTATTTGCATTTTTTTAAATTGTTAATTTTCACCTGTAATCAAGAAGGTTTGTGTAGCAGTGAATGGCATTTTTTCCATCCATGTTAGCTACTGTCTACTCAGAGGAATGACTGGAGAGTTTCCAATGTCAAAGAATTTACTTCTGTATAAAAGAGAAAAAAAAGAGTTTCTGAGAGTAGATACTCCAACAGCACATTCCTGATTTCTGAGGACAAAAGTTCTCAGGAGGCTAGGAAGGGGCTGCGCTGGCATTGGGGGCCCCCATGCCGGCATCTGGGCTACTTACACCGCCATACGTGGCCCCAACACTGGCGGGGAGGCCTGGACGTTGGTCTCCTGGTGCTGCTGTGGCAGAGCCACCCCGGGACACCAACAGTGCCTTCTGCTGGTGTCCCACTGGCATAAAGGCCGGCGCCCGCATTCCGGGGGGGGGCGTCCTGGCATCCTGGGGGGTGTTCCCGGGGCGTTCCAGGGGCAAGGCTGCCTGTAGGCAGCCTCCTGTCCCCTTTCACCCTAGGTACGCTGGTGGGGAGAAGAGCAAGGCTGCGCCTGCTTTATAGCAGGTGCAGCCTTGCTATTCTCAATGGGGTGAAATGCCCCATTTTATAAGAAAAAGCCTTTAAAAGGCTTTTTTCGAGCTTTCAGCGGCCATGGAATGGCTTAGAAGGTGCCTCCTCCATCCCTGGCTGCTGAAAGATCAGGAATGGGCTGCAAGCCACATTTTGTTTTTGTTTAAATCCTTCTGTTTAGCGTTTTACTGAAGTCATTTTTGTAGATGTTGAGTATGCTAGCAGCAGTATTCTTTGTCTTATTGTTACATCTGCCTGCCAATTGTCTGTGGCATGAGAAGTAATTAATTTGGATAAATGGATCTAGCTACAGAAATGTATTTTACAGGTAGGGGAAGAAATATTCTGCACCTGTTGCAGTTGCTAGTGATGGCAACTTGATTAATGGGGTTTTCTCCCAGTACTTTTATGTTTATCATTGTGGCTTCTGTGTAGGCACACACTGGGACTGTGTGTGCACAGCGAGTCATGGAAAAGATTTCCAAAGCTTTCCCATAGACTGGGAGTGCCCCTCCTCCCTCTGGTGCTTTCCTGCCAAAAGCATCACAAGACCTGGAGGAGGGATGCTACTCCTTCAGTTCTCTTTTTTCTGCTGCGAAGAGGGGATTTCCAGTGCTGTTCTACATTTGTTCCCTCACCTCATTCTTAAGGCTGACAAGACTTATTTCTATTAAAAATGTTTTTTCAACAGTGTTCTTGTTTCATCAAAATTTCTTCAAAATTTCTAGGTTTCCACTTTGTCATTATGTCTCAAAAGGGAAGGCCCCTTTTCAGGATTGTGGCAACTGTGGCTTTAAAATGGTGTTGATAAACACTCATCCTCTATGTCTTATATGCCTGGGGGATCACACAACAGAGGGGCCTGCTCTTTCTGTCACCAGATTACCCTGAAGGCATGATTTGATAGAGCTGGATTCAAAAGGGCTCTTTTTCAAAGGCTTTGGCTGCACTCCAGCCTGAATAAAGGCATATTCCTTGGCTGTGTCACCTCTGAGGGCAGAAATCTGGAGGTATTGCATGACAGAGCCTTGGATTCAGACTATTTATTTATTTAGTTATTTGTTCTTTTGATTTATATCCCCCTCCCCCTTCATAGTGGGGCTTAGGGCTGCTAACAACGGATATAAAATACAACAATATGAAACATTCCATCCTTAGATCATATAAATCTAAAAATCCAATAAAACCTTTCAGATCTACCAATGTTGTCGGTATTAACACAATTAAAAAACATTTAACAATCATTTAAAAATCAGCTCTCCCAATGTTGGATGGTTAAAAAGGAGAGCGTTTTGTGGTAGGAATCTTCCATTAGAAATACTGGGTTGGGGGAAGGCACCAAATGGGAACCAGTAAGCCGGTGGCATGGGAAGCCGTATAGGAGGCTGGTCCATAATGATGATAAAAATAGTGCTGTCCTCAGCCATAGGCCTGGTGGAACAGCTCCATCTTACATGCTCTGTGCAACTGACTAAGGTCCCGCAGAGCTCTAGTTTCTTCAGACAGAGCATTCCACCCAGTAGGGGCCATGGCTAAAAAGGCTTTGGCCCTGGTTGAGGATAGCTGGACTGACTTCAGACCAGGGATCACCAGGAGATTTTGTGTCCTGGAGCATAAAGATCTTGGAAGGGCATATCAGAGGAGGCCCCAGACCGTTAAGATCTTTGAAGGTTAACACCAGCACTTTGAATCTGACCTACAGACAATGCAGCTAGTACAACACTGGCACTTACCTGTAACTGTTGTACATTGAGTGGTCTTCTGTGCAGGCACACATCCCTCCCTCCTGTCTTGCTGTGCGCTCTCTGGAACCTTAGTTTCTTGGAGTCTTCGGCAGCTGCATAAAAAGAACTGAGGGAGTAGCACCCTTCCTCTTGGTCATGTGATGGTTTAGGTGATAAAGCGCCAGAAGGAGGAGGGGTGCTCCTAGTCTACTAGACAGCTTTGGAAATCTTTTCCATGGTTGGCCTGCACACAAGCAGTCGTAATATGTGCCTGCACAGAAGACCATGCAATGAACAACAGTTACAGGTAAGTGCAGTCCTGTTTTCTAGTATACTTCTTCCTTAACCATGCATTCTCATTGGGTTAGATCCAGCTGAAATTTCTGTTGGTGAAGGGAGGGAGATGCTTTTCTCTGATTGCCCCCTCCAGCACAGACCACCACCTTCTCTTCATCCTGTTCCTGGGGACCCTGTCTGTTTCAGGGGGCATTTTATGCTGTAGGCAGAGGCAGGGAAGTCCCACTGTTCTGACAAAGATCCCTTCCATCAGCAGAGATTTTTCATGGGATCCAACCCATCAACTTTATCGCTTGTTTTTAAGCAAAGAGATAAATGGCTATTAGCTTCCTATTTAGTCATTAGATATGGAATTGTACATTTCACACTAGATCCCTAATAAAATACATTAATTTTGACTATCTGAATACGACTTATTTCTGTGGTCAAGGTTTTCCTTATTTATTTGTGATTAGCTTTTCTGGTTTTTTCTTTACAGAACAATTAAGGTAGAGGTGTATGACTGGGATAGAGATGGAAGGTAAGTATCTTATTGTACATCACTATTTATTAATATTCTAAAGGAATTTATGATTAAATTCTTTAAAGTCCAAGAGTCTATAGCAAAGTGTTTGCCTCCTAAATATTCAAAATATTTTGACTTCATTGGCTGTCTTTGCAACAAAAGCTTTATAAGTTTAGAGTGTCTTCGGAGAATTCATATGTCTTCTCTTTTTTAATCCCTTGGGGATTTTCTCCTATGACTTTTTCTCCCTGTAGCCATGAAAGTGACTGCTACAAAGGATATTTATTTTAGCCTCTGACATCTTTATATTCTTTCTATCTCCATGCTCCACTCAAATGATCCATATTAACCTCTTATACTATCCCAAGCTAAACTTCCACAGACTCCAGAAGCAAGGTGTACTAGTTCCTTACAACTTTTTAATAAACCCCAAAAATAGAACTATCAAAACTTACTGTTGCAATTATACTAATGTCATAATCATGTATCGTGAAAGTTTTTGTGGCACTAGCTGTCTTAGAGAGTATGATTTTGTATTAAGTCCATAAGAAGTAGTCATATTAATTATTTTATGGTACAGAAAAGTGATCTCTTCAAGATGGTATGTGTTTCAGCTGTGGGCTTTTTGTCATAGTTGGTAGTTTCTGTTATCCCTGTTTAGATAGTTCAGGAAGAAGGATAAAAACATGGTCAATCAGGCAGTTTTGAATTAAGTACATTTTTCAGCCACATAGGTTTTATAAACTACATTATCACATAGATTTGGGGCTGTAGATGGGGTGTACAGGGCTTGTCACCCCCTAAATGTCTGAGTGATGTCTGCAAGACCAATAGTTGGGGATGATGGTTAAATAGCAAAACCTTCAACTCCATATAAAGTAAATATCTCTGCATGGCTTCTTGGACTTTTTGTATCGGCAACTATTAGATAATCTGTTTCCACCTTTAATTTATAGACAATGTGCATCTACTAATCTAAATCTCTTTTTCCCCCATTTGTAGTCATGATTTTATTGGCGAATTCACAACAAGCTATCGAGAGCTGTCCAGAGGACAGTCACAGTTTAATGTGTATGAGGTAAACAAGTGCATTGATTCATGTTGTGTGTTTTAGAATTCAAATAATGACACTGTTCATTGTCTATGAGCCTTTATAATCTGTGCAATCTGGTCACTTTATTCATTGCCTTTCTAGACTGAAAGCCTCCTGTTCTGGTGAGGTTGGTAGACATCTCCTCAATGCTATCCATAATCTCATGAGGTCTTATGAGATCTCATCTGATATTCTCCATTTGGATTTGAACACCCCTCACCTTTTTTTTCTTTTCACATTTTTCTGCAAACCTGAGTGTTGCCCCAGGTTTGTCGAAAAATCTCCGTTTTCAAAACATGTCCCTTTGTACATTTAGATTTTTAACTCTGCATTCTGGGGATATGTTCAGAATTAAATATATTGATGGGCCAATTAGTTCTTGCATTAAGGCTCTGAATACTGTATGTGTCATTTAAACATGTTCTGGATAAAACCACAAAGCTTCCTCCAGTGAGTTCCTCAGATACATTAAAATGTATCAGCTTGATAGTTTTCTTCTTCCTGCACTCACTACCATTGTGATTCTGTGACTATTCTAATATGTCCAGATTTCTAAACTTGTTTCTGTGGACTGCAGTCACAAAAGTTAAATGGCTACGGGAGTGTCACTGAAAGAAACAGTATTTAGTTTAGTCCTGACTAACTCATTCCATTGTTTCTATGGAACTTAATCTTGACTGTAGCGGAATTGGAGCTATGTGATTCTTTGGGAGTCTGCTACAGTTCTAACATTCTATCAGATACAAATAGGCCTACAAAAAATCATCCCACAATAAATTTCATATTTGATTGGTAACTTGTCTATGAACTCATGCTTCAAGTCAGCTGTTATGTACCGCTGAATAGTTAGTAAACCATAAAATTTCATGAAAGTAATGAAATATGTACTGTGGGCTTTTCCTTTTTATTTTGTGCTCCTTCAACCAAATTCTTCATCAGTTATGCACATAGTCTTAAAATGTTGTCTCATTTTTTAGATGTAAATAATAGTCTGTTTGGGAACCCATGAAATTAATTGTTGTTGAAATAGGTCTTTTTGTGTGAATCACTATCTTGAGAATACAGTTTAAATTTCTTTGTTTGTGGTCATCAGTTTAGACAACCTGCTTGTGGGCTTTTTGGAAACATCTGACTAACTGCATCTAGGAAGTAGAACTCTGGACTTCATAAACCCATAGTCTGGAACAAGTTTATAACGGGGAAGCTGGGTTCAAAATTTGAAGAACAATTACTTCAAAATATCTAAGGATTTCACAACATTGCATGCATACAAATTAACATATTTCTATTTGTTTTTCTAGGTAATAAATCCAAAGAAAAGGGGAAAAAAGAAAAAATACATTAATTCAGGAACAGTTAAGTACACGATTTTCCATTTGTTCTTATTCACTGATGGGAGATCTTTAAAGTAATTGATTAAATTTGTCTCAAACTCTCAATAGCATATGTAGTTGGAGAGTCCCCCCCCAGACTCCAAATGAATGGGAGGTTCATCCCAACGAATGAGATCACACTCTGAAGGGTTGACTGTGCCACTGGGCCCACTCTTAAACATGGCCTGTTTTGACCCCTAGAGGCTCTGATCTTAAGAGAGGGGTGTGTAGAATGTTGTTAAAAACCCGGGAAGGGAAAGTACACCTTGAGATCAGAACGTTTTTCCGTTGCATAATCAAAGTTGGAATAGCTGGGCCATCAAATGATAACAATAATCTAATTACCCAGTTTAAGGAGATGTTTAAGGTTCCAACTGATCTCAGGACAATAGATGGGCCTTTAAGAACTGTACTATACCAAATTTGGAGTTCAAGGAGGGGGTCCTACCATCCAGTAAAAAATTCAGACAAATCTGGTGGGACTGTAGCACCAATTGACTATTATTTAACGCACCATGAGCCTGTAGTTGCTGCTCAATGGAAAAGCAGGCAGGGGGATGTTGTTCTTATTCATCTTAGAGTGAGATATATTTAGTCTTTAATTTAGCATTTATTTATTTATATTTTTTACTTATATCCCACCAACCCCCCTGCCCAAGCATGGCTCAGGGCAGCTAACAACAATCAGTTAAAAACAATATATCATACAACATCCCAGTATATGATTTAAAACCAGTCAATAACGGTCAACAAATAGAAGGTGCACTAAAAACCCTTTGTTCTCTCACTCTGCTGTAATCGGTCCACAAACCATCAACTAAACAATGGGGGGGACATATGGTCTATGCTAAAGCTTCTCTAAAGAACTTGGGGTATGATATTCTGACATAAAAAGTGGGGGCTCATGACAAAATGTTCCTGTACACTTCCTTGTCCATGCTTTCCTCCTCTCCAAGTCCACATCCCTGATCAGCTGGCTGGCTGTGACTAGGGTGTCTCTTGCATGCTTCTGGGTCCATGTCTCCCAGGCCATCACCAGTCTGGGAAGAGGGTCCTCCCTTCCCCCCCCCTGCATCATTCTGCTGCTGTATGTGTCTTCCTCTCTCTTCTGTATCCTCTTCCTCTCTCCCCTGTAGCTTACCAGCACCCCTTGTTCATTTGATTGGAATCTGTGCTCCAGCACAGATGCAGATCAGTTGAGCAATGGGGGTAGAAGGTTTCCAGCATCTTCCCCCACTGGCCCAGATCATCAGAGGTCAGATGGCTTGGGCTGGTTAATTTTCTGTCCAAAATGGCCTTTCAGATTCCCTGTGAATTAAATTGCCAGTAGTCTGGTTCACAGTTGAATGCTTGCAAAGTCTTGCAAAGCACTTTAGAAGCTAAATTTGAGATGGTTTACTTTCTTTGCTGAAAGAAGAAAAGGGGATAACTGAAAAGCCCTCTGATAACTGTTACTGCTCCTGTTTTTAACACCAGAAACAGAAGTCTGGCAAAAGCAGACTGCTCCATAGCATTCGTAGTTTTGTTCACTCATCAGAGTCATGCAGTAACATCAGGAAATGTTAGCTTTTATATCAAAATTGTTCTGTGCCTACCCATAATAACTTTCCACCCTTTACAATGAATTTGATTGTGTCGTGGTGCACTGTAGATCAAGCTACTGCTAAAGTGTGTTTGATTTACCAATGGATATAAATTTTGCCAGCCTTGTTTCATTGTTGTTAACTTATGCAAAAATGTCTGTGCAGTGCTTTGAACATATAGTTATAGCTCTGTATGTACAAGGGAGCTGGTACTGGATGTGGCTGGAGAAAAGGAATCACATTTGCAGAACATCATACATGGCAGGGAATGTGCGTTAGAGGACAGAATTTTTGCCAGATAGATCTTATGAAAGGGGGGCATGAATTAAAAAAATATATAAATGTGTCATTTCCAAATGATGAAATGCTTATCTTCCAACATAGTGGAAAATAATAATAATGCCTCTGAATTGATAAAATACTGTATTTTTATATTTGTGCCTATTTCAAAGGTTAACATTCATGAAATGTTCTGTGTCACTTGCTCTCAGGTAACATTACTTTCCTTCCTAGTGGAAACAGAAGTTTCATTCCTTGACTATATTAAAGGCGGGTAAGTGATAATTCTGACATAAAAAAACCTTTCTAAAGAAATTATTGTTGATATTATATGCACAGCCAATAATAATTGGTTGTATCTTGAAAAATAAACATTCAAGTACAAAGACACATTGGAGGGATAAAATGTAAGCTGTAAGGTCAAAACTGTAGGGTCAAAACATGCATTGGCTTGCAATCAGATTGGGCATTTTTATACAGCTGTATATATGTGTTAGATACCCTGAAGTCTGGGGTCCACCTCCGGCCTAGAGCAGAGAGGGGGAAGCATGGGTGTGCACAGAAGGCTGGGAAGAGGTCGGGTCTTAATGCCCCCCAAGCAAGGCACAGGACTCCAGACACACTTTCCACTTACTTTATTGCCAGAAGTAGTTCAGGTGGTCTTCTCCAACGCAGGGGAGCTATGTCACTCCCTGCTCTGACCGCATCACCCCCTTCACTGATTGGCACATGGCAACCTTTTTCTCCACCTCACAGCTCCTCAGCACACCACCTTTAAATCCCACCCTAGTAATTGCCATCATCTGGGAAACCATGGAAGTGGCCCTTCTCCAGTGCCAACCCTATCAACCTAACTGTACACCTTCCCTAGTCAGGGCTGCAGCTGCACCCATCACCCAGTTGTGCCTGATGTTGTGACCTTCAGGCCACACCCAATCCACCACCATGGTAACCCTTGTGTTGCTCCCTCTGCCAGTCCACCACACACACCGTTAATATGTGGTGCTTCAAACAGGCTGCCATTGGACCAAGAGTGTGGTAGAATCACAATATAGACCTCTTTCTATTCCTTCTCGCTGTACTTTTATCATAGCATTCTGTTGTTGGTTGGAAATAATATGCATTCCCCCCCCCCAAAAAAAACCCATCTCATTAAAATGACAGCATTGGCATTTGTTTTTTGCTGTGCTTGTGATTTTGATATAAAAATCATACTTTGAGTTTGAAATCTTCCATGATATTGAGGTGTCTTTGAGCTCTGTAAAGCTACCTCATCCAACAAAGATTTGATAGTTGGTAAAGGAAAGTATATGACAGTTAGGAGCTGGTAGCATCACACCTGCCTTCCTGCCCTTCTGACTCTGTTTTTAGTTTCAGTACTTAATATGTGATGCTTACAAAGGACAGCTTAGGCACAATTAAAATTCATTAAGAAGTCTGTACATTTGGGGGCTTAAATACAGACTTTGAATAAATCACTCAACCCAAAAGTTAAATGGTATTCCATTAAGTGGAGCTGTGTTCTCATTTGTATTTGAGCTCCACTAACTAGATTTTAGCTTTAGCTCCCACCATGTTAATTTGATGCTATAAATCAGACCTCATATCTTGTCTTTTTGCCACATGTTTGATGAATGAGAGCCCCTTTGATGTAATGACAAAACACACTCCTCTGCCGTGCAAGTACTGTTACATACTTGTGGGAGCATTAATCAAGCTATATTATAAGAACTACAGATCCGTTGAAAGTTTTCTTGGTTTGAATCAGTACACATCCAAGTTTGGATTCTGTATATTAATGAATTACTTTCAGTCAAATGTGCATGCCAGTTGCTTGTTTGTTTATATTGCACAATCTGTACACCCCTATATAGACAACTCACAGCAATTTAGATTATTATTAATAAAATGTAATGAAACAATCATAGAATCATCATCAAATTAAGAAAAAGCAGCTTAAAAGATAAACAGTAATTACATGTTTTAGATCTTATTAGATATTAGATGCTTGGTTATCAAATATTAGAGCACCTGCCCTTACCTGCTCCTGGAAGCGATGGTACAGAAACATCTTGTGGCAGTGAGTTCTGTAATGTTAGAGTGACCAACTAGCATAGGTTGGTTAATATACCCACAAAGACTCAAAGGGTTCCCATGTGCAACTGAATTGAAATCACAGCAGTATTAATTGGTTGCATCTGCACTCAATAAATGTTTCTCTATGCCACATGGCTTTTACTGGAATGTGCCTCTAATACTCATCTATATTTCAAAGGGGTGGTTAGACTGGGGAGCACCTGTTGTCAGGGATAGTTTGGATCCTATGAACATGCCTTCCTTTGGTTGCTGCTCAGCAATGAGGTCCTGCTTATGCTTGCCTGTACATGCACACATGGGCTGCAGCTGGCATGTGATCTAGGCACAACAGGTCGACTTTGCTTCCTACTTTACTACTGAATGGGAGAGCAGGATCATAGCTAAGATTTCAAAGCCTAGTGAGAACTGTTTACTTGAAAAACTCATAAGTACTTACAAAGCTTTTTATTAAATTTGAAGTCATATTTCTTTTGGTTAATATCTAGAGAGTATTTCTTTAAGTTGATTACACTAATTGGTGTGATTCTCAGGCAGTTGAACATATTGGCTTGGATCCTGCCTAGAATTTCCACTGGAGCAAGGAGGATAAATTATTTTAGCCATTCCCGTCACAGCAGCCCAAAATGCTGCTCCTAGGGGTGAGGGTCCCCTGGAATAGATTGAATACATAAATGCTTCTGCTTTTAAAGAGGCAAAGTAATGTCAGCATGAGTATAGTTTCAGTTTGGTGTGGATGAACTTTTACCAGGATTCTGTGCATTGTAACTTGAGTATTTTATTTGTCTGGTATGTTAATTGTTTTCATTGTTTCTTTCCTCCTTAAGAAACAATAATTTTTAAGTAGTTCATATTTATTTGTTTCATAGGACTCAAATCAATTTCACTGTGGCTATTGATTTCACAGCTTCAAATGGTGAGTATTTTAGGATAGAATCTACACATTTCCATTTATTTTATTGTCTGTACTATATTAATGTCTTTATCTATTAATTCCAGCTTGGCCAGACAAGTTACCTTAATGTCAAAGCCTGAATCCGTATGAGATGCCACACTTTGCTGTGAGGGATTTCATGGATATATTTAATAAATCCGGGCAGATATTTGTCAAGCTGTTTTGAAATATTATTTAGATTAAAAAATACAAGTTTATCTGTTAAGCTTGCTATTTTATACCCAAACAACCAGTTCAAATAGTATTAAAACAGTGTAATGGTCTTTTATACTTGTGTGCAAAACCTGGGTCCAGATAAAGACATTGCAAATATGCCTTTTTGTTTCAATAGGCAATCCTGCTCAGCCAACCTCCCTCCACTATATGAACCCATATCAGCTAAATGCATATGGAATGGCCTTAAGGGCAGTAGGAGAAATTATTCAGGACTACGATAGTGACAAAATGTTTCCAGCTCTAGGTTTTGGTGCAAAACTGCCTCCAGATGGAAGAGTATCTCATGAGTTTGCTTTGGTAAGAATTAGATATATCATTTTATTTTTATACGTATCTTTATACTTCATGGTTTTTGCATTCATGGATCCACATGTGCTCAAATTCATTTGAGTGATACAGTAATGCTTTTTGAGTACTGTATGAAATTCTGCCCCTTTCTTGTGGAATGTTTACTTATTAAATCATGACAAGCAAGGAAATGAAACTCTCCTAACACTTTCATAGTATATATCAGCCACTATAAGAGAGGACAGTTGTTTGAGTGTTGGTCTGTTTAACCCTCTAACCAGGTCTACAACAAAGTGTTCACCCACTGTGTCACTTGATTCTTTGATTATGTTCCTATATGTATCAGCTTTAAAAAAGTTGTACCTTGCATAGGATCAGTTTCATCCATAGGGGTCTTAACTGATCACTATAAATGAAGCCTTAAAGGAATTTTGTCATGGCAGTTGTATGGGGTGAGGTTGACCTTGAAGCACTGGGTTAGGTGAAATAAACATCATCAAGTGATTCTTCAGCTTGCCTAAAGTGAAGATTTAGTGTTGTGATAAGAACCTGCAATTCAACCTGCCATGCCATTATTGTGCTGAGCTTAAGGTTAGTTTATACAATTATGCTTCTACCTGACAACTATTTTTATTATGTGAGGGAACCACTTGGATGTGGGGAGGCATTTCATTTTCTCCTCCTCCACTGTTTGCTTTTTCCGTTTCCTGAAGCCCCTCAGCCTCTCTCCTCCCAACAACCAACCTTCCTTTTTCTGCCCCTCTATCATCATCTTTCCCTTCTTCCCTCTTCCTGGCAGTCTCTATTTGGGAAAACTGTGCCCTAGTTTGTGCTGTGCCAGCTGCTGAGCAGGGCCCAGTAGCATGGTGGGGAACCTGCAAGGGCTTGCAACAGCACCTCACTTTCCCCTGTATTTCCCTCCACACACTATACAATATTTCTTCTTTCTCTCCTCCTGGCAACCCCCATATCCTCACTTTCCCCTGCTTCCTTCTCTCCTTCCTTCCTTCCTTCCCACCCACCCACCAACCTACCTTTTATCTGCCCCCCATCTTCAGCTATATTTAGTATTTATTTACTTCATTTATATTACACCTTTCCCCACAAAGCAGCTTTTATCATTCTCCTCTCTTCAATTTTATCCATACAATAACCCATGAGGTAGGTTAGGCTAAGAATGTGTAGAAGGCCCAAGGTTTCCCAGTGAGCTCCCATTGGCAAAGTAGGGATTTGAACCTGGGTCTCCCAGATCCTTGTCTACTACACCACACTCACTTTTATGGAGTGTCTTTAATAGTTCCATGAAAATATAGAAAAGCAATGCCCTCCCAAGAGCGCTATGGTAATATTCTGCCAAGCACTAATCCCTTTGTAATATTTAACATTATACACCAGATGAAGCTTTTAATCAGTTATTGAGCCCGACATGCCACAAAGTGTAGCAATCTAGCTTCAGGGTTACAATAAATGATTGTCACAAGGTTTCAGTATGAAAAGATGGATCACAGTCTGCTCACCAGATGAAACGTAGTTGTGTTAACACTGAGGCAGTCCAGCAGGGTAAAAAGCAGCAGCCGTGCTGCCAAATTAGTGCTTTATCTTCTGATGAAGGCTTCAGCAAAAGCTTGCCACTGTTCCTGGAGTTCAGGGCTGATAGTATTGGTCCTGAACGGGCAGTGTAGCTCTGACAATGAGTTTGAGGATTCCAAAGGTTCCCAGGATGGAGAGTCCTTCAAACCTGCTGCCCTGAGGAATGTTGGATCATGCAGGTCACTGTATGTACTAAGTTCTTCAGTGAGTGTCTTCTTCCTCCGAGGATGCCTCATCTAAGCCTGGGAACTGGCAGGTTCAATAGCAGAAGAGGCTGAATATTATGCATCATTTATAATCTCCTTTGCTTCTGTCCTCAAACCTCATCTTCTACTCATTGTGTTTGGGAAAGGCATGCTAAATGAGGACTTGGGACCTACTAGCTAAATAGAACCTGCAGATTCAGAGGTATTTTGCCTTTTTACTTCACCTGCTGGGTAGCAAACTATGGGAAAGAGGTTCCATATCCTACTAGTAGACTTCCCAGAGGAATCTGGCTTACCGCCTTTAAGATGCCGAACTTGATGATTCCTGGTATGATCCCTCAGGGGAGTTCTTTTGTTCTTATGGTGGGAGCTGAATTTTTATTTTGAGTATGATTGCAATCACCAAGGATGGAAACAAGCTTCAAAAGCGGTTGTATGAATTGGCTCTTTCCAAGAATGTGTATTCGGTAAAGCCAAACCAGGAAAAAAATGGCTTGTTAAACTGTAGCCGGTAATCCCGATCCTGAAAAGCCAAAAAAAATTCAGCCTTTTCCTGGGATCATTTTGGAATCACTGG
Organism: Euleptes europaea; assembly: GCF_029931775.1. Classification (NCBI taxonomy): domain Eukaryota; kingdom Metazoa; phylum Chordata; class Lepidosauria; order Squamata; family Sphaerodactylidae; genus Euleptes; species Euleptes europaea. The sequence goes on from NC_079314.1 coordinate 48,955,802, forward strand.
CTACAGCAATAGAAAGGGAAAAAAACCCCTTTTAAAAGACAAAAAACTGCTTTGGCACATTTGTGCTGAACTCTGCAGCTCTTTAAAGTTTAAATCTCCCCCTCCCTTCTGTTCCATTATAGTCTATTGGAATATTTCCAGGGCTCTGGGCAGGGGACTGTTTTTTAAGGTAGAGGCACCAAATTTTCTGCATAGAAGAATGTTATGGGTGCCCAAGGGGAGGAAAAGTGGGGCCCCATAAAATTGGGCCCCCTGACCAAAACTTTACCTAACTTGAGGGTTCTTGTAAGGAGAGTCACCAGCAGCTATGCTGAAAATTTGGTTCATCTATCTTAAAAAAACAGCCCCCCAGAGCCCCCAGAAAGATTCCCCATAGGCTATTATGGAACCAATATTTTTTTTCAGATTCCCACAAATAACCTGTGGGGAAAAACATACTGGTATTGGGATTCAGGAATATTTAGGAATCCTGAAAATTTTCGGGTCCAACATACCCAAATCTGGATTTTTCTGGATTTTTTTTTGCACACCCCTAGATATCTCCTCCTTTTCTGATCACCATCCTCACCGACTTATTTCACATAGTTCCTGTTATTTGTGATACAGCATAATATTTGTCTCTCTCACCATCAGTGGAGACTATATAAACATTGCAATTTTTTTGTTTGGGAGAAAACGTTACTGGAGAAAAGGAAGTCACACAGCCTTTCTGTGGTAGAAGCATGCAAAGTCCAAATTAATTAAAGTCCAAATCTAATAGTAGATTTCATTTTGCCAAAGGTTTATCACCAGTACATTGTAGCATGTTTTTGATTACACATTTTTTACAAAATAAAAAAAGTGACAGACTGGATGTTTCTTATGTCCTAACAGGTAAAAACAATGTGCTGTACTATGGGGTTATCTGCTCCATTGAGAATTCCAGATTCTGTGTTTAGAGCTTGATGTCAGTCTTGCACTGTCATGTCAATGTTATACACACCATTTCTATAAGCAGTAATCACTCTTCTTCCACTTACAGAATGGAAACCCTCAAAATCCTTACTGCCATGGAATAGATGGTGTAATGGAGGCATACTACAGGAGTCTAAAATCTGTACAGCTTTATGGACCAACAAACTTTGCTCCTGTTGTTAACCATGTAGCAAGGTAATTATTGTGACATCTCTTCAGAGAAAGTTTAGGGTACTGAGCCTTCATTGCCCATGTAATTATATTGAAGTCTGAAAAATGAATATTATTCAATGGTGATCAAGAACGCAAAGCTTTATCATTCTCTCACTCAAGTGTTTGTGTTCCAGCTTAGGCATTATCAGGCACGAGGCATATATTGCCTTTGAGTAAGTGCCTCTCTTGGGCTGTTCATGTGGATGTGTGACAGTTAGTGAAAGATAGAAAGTAGAAGAAAAGCATTTGTACTACTAATGAGCATTCTAGTCAGTATTTATTTGAAATTCGCAATAGAAATCATTTCAATTGTACACTGAGCTTGTTTTTTTCACTGGTATGCATCCATAAGGTATTCTCCTGATAGGAATGCCCTGCCCTGATTTTTAGATGTTTAGGAAATGTTTAGGAAACATTTTGGTGATTGCAATGACAATTCTTTCAAAGCTCTTGTCATGGTATATAAGGGCAGTTGTCAGTGTATCTGTCCACAACAAGATAAAGGTTTATTTTACAGTGAGGGGAAAATTAATTTTGGATGTTCAGGACCAACTTTATACAAGCATGACTTATTGAGACAGAGAGATATGAAAGTAGAATATATATAGTGTGTCAAGTAGAGAGAACACCTGATACTGCCATACTGCTGAGGACTTTAAAAGCTGTGACTTTTCCCACAGGTTTCCTAATCATTTAAATGACATAGGAGCCTTTTTAAAACACAGGCCTCCATCTACCTTGTAACTTCCTAGTAACCCAGAAACCATTAACCAATGTGTGCCACATGCTAGGCCACAACACTAAATAGCTCATTTGCACCGGAAGTGACAAGAGAGATTCCTAATCTGCCTAAGGAGCCTTCAGGAGAGTTGCCAGGCAACCATCAGGAAGGGTGTGGGCAGGGACATGGGTGGGCCGCGATGCTGGCTGTGATGCTACATCACTTTTGGTAAAAACCTGTAAGTGACATAGAGTATCTCTAGGAATCATCAGAAACTCTGTGGTAAAACCAAAGCATTTCCACTGATTTCTTAAGCCACTCTATGGTTGTTCATGAATAGGTGCTTTCACTCACTTTTGCCTCCGGTTTGTCTTGGTTGTTCCTTGGAGTTACGCATGAGTTTTTCTGTCCATTAGAGATGACTTTGTGGCCAGCCCTCACAAATCCCAGGACTTCCTGCATGTCAAGGGGTGGGGATTCAAATGCTTCCTCTGAGTTCTTTCTGAGCAGAAGAAAAGATTTTAAAAACGAGGCTTCCGTTTCCCCCCCCCCCCATTCCTTTTAGAGAGTTCCATGTTTCTTTTTTTTATTGCTTTTTAACTCAGCAATTGGGTTTCTGTGGAGAGGATGTTTCTCTCACAATGAGCACTACAGCCAATTACAAAGCAGCATTTCAATGGGCGGGGACTCAAATGCTTCCTGATTAGAGCTTGGAGACTGCTGGTGCATAGATTCGCAACAGGAAAGTAAAACTCCCATGCATAAACAACCTATGTCACTTCTGGTTTTTTGCTGGAAGTGATGTAGAGTCATATGTAATGCTGCCTTAAAAAAAAATCTCCCTCAATTGGTCCAAGCTGCGACAGGCAACAGAAGCTGGGGGCAAAGGATTCCCTGCCCTCACTGGAAGCCTGGTAGCCCTACTCTGAACCCTCTCTGAGCCAGAGTCATTAAACTACTCTTTTTGTCTTTGTTACTCCCCTTCCTTCTCCCTCCAAAGTTTCCAAAGGCCCTGATTGGCTCTTGCTGGCTTTCTCTCCAGACCACAAGGGTACAGTGGGGATCGGCAGATATTGAAAAAGGAGGTAGGGGTTTATCAGTTTGGGAGTTAAAGCTGTATTTGATTTTTCCACAGACTAGTTTTAACATTGGACTTTACAACAGTAAAGCATCAGAAATGTAACTCACAGTGAAATCCTAAGCAGAGTTACACCTTTCTAAGTTCACCGTCATTCTTTTCTAGGAGAGCTTAAAGTTAAGATGTCTAAGAGCTAGTTTTTCTCACTGGTGTGCAGCCATAAGGTATTCCTTTGATAGGAATACCCTGACCTGGATGCCCAGGCTAGCAGCTAAGCAGGGTCGGCTCTGGTTAGTACTTGGATGAGAGACCACCAAGGAAGTTCAGGGTTGTTGCATAGAGGCAGGCAGTGACAAACCACCTCTATTCACCTCTTGCTTTGAAAACCCTATGGGGTCATAATAGTCATCTGTGATTTGAGGACACTTTCCACCACATGGAAGGAACTGTAACATCAAATGAAATTGTATGTTGTCATGAACCAGTCTCTGCTGAGAATACTAGAAACTTGCAAGGAATTAATGTCTAACATAATTATAAATGGATTGGTTTGCATTATTATTACTAGGTTTTTCTATCTTTGGAGCTGTCACCACTTGGGTGACAGGTGATTTTACTGTTATGGGTAAATGCATCGCACAGGAAAGAGGTTTACATGGCTGACAAAGCCAGCTAGGTTAACAAGAATGGGAGAGTCTTTCCAAATCATTTTAACTGCTGATAGTACAACATAACAGTGTAGTGTTTAACATTTTTCATGCCAACTTCTTTAAAAGCTTGATTCATAGATTATTTAGAGACATCTCTGAAGCAGTGTTGTAAACTGTCATGTCATATTGCTGTATTATTTATTTATATTGGGCGCTAGCTGAAAATGAGTGTATACCCATAAGGGTGTTCAATGTCATAATCAATGTACATGTTACAGTTCATGATGTGTTTTATATGCTTAACTTTTTGAAACGTTGTGCATGGTTTAATAGTTCATTTCAGGAGTGCATAAATGTAGATTTAAAGGCATTATTAATGTTTTATTCACTGACATTAAAACTGTGGTTTGTATGTGTTTTTTTAGATATGCTGCCTCAGTAAAAGATGGCTCCCAGTATTTTGTTCTTCTCATTATTACAGATGGAGTAATTTCTGATATGGCTCAAACAAAGGAGTCCATAGTGAATGTAAGTGGTATTTAAACTTGGCCTTCCATGAAAACAATGTATTTTTAAAAAGAATTAAGTAATGTACCATAGGTTGGCTTTGTAAAACATTGGAGATTAAATGTTTGGGTCATGCAGATTATGAACTGTAACTTTCAGCTATCCATCCATCTATCTGTCTTCCTTTTCCACACTTCATATATGAATATGCTGTCAATTTCTGCTCTTCAACCCATACTGCCTTCATGGCCCAAATTTTGCCTGTATTCTGGATTCTGTAGGTGGTAAGATACATTTATATTTTTGCAAATGAAATATTTGCATGCCTCCTTGCCAAACCTCTGTGCAGTTTACCAAAAAATTAAAAACAATAAAGCCATCATTCAGTAAACTCCCTCGTGCGCACCTGTGTGCTGTAAATGCACATCCACCCACCACAAAAAAGCAAAAGTGAATAGCAGCAACAAAATCCTCACCAGGATTCAGATAGAAAAGCCTTTTTTGAGCAAGATAGATGTACATTTCCTCCAAAAGGCCAAAGCAGAAGAACAGCTTTGAAACTAATCAGGAAACCCCTGACCTCAGGCCACTGCTGCTTCCTAAATGTTATTCTTTTTGCTGTAAAGGCATCCAGAGCAGACTTAGCCTGCAGCGCATACAGCTTTATGAGAAATATGAAAACTAATTGGAGCTTCACATTCACTACTTCTCCAATAACTCTGGTTTAAAGCAAATAGGCCAGAAAGGAGCCACATGTTTGAAGAATTTACCCTTTTATGCACTTTTACAGTCCTTGGATTGTAGCAGTGCAGCTTATTACTAGTGCTAGCACATCTACTCTGTATGGTCAGTTTCTGTTTTATCTGGCATATTAGCCGCAAATAAAATAAAATTTATTTATTATTATTACTAGTGCTACCAGATAAGTGTGAGAAGGAGAGTGTCTGTTAATCCCTGCAAACTCAGTTAAACTAAAAGCTAAGCACACACTTAGGCCTCTTTCACTGAAATCACTGGGATCTAAAATAACTGTGGCTGGATTATGACTGGTGGTTGTATGAGAGTTCCATCAAATATAAGAGTTCCAGAATGTTTCTTCAAACAAGATAGAATGTGCAAGAAAGCAAATGTGCAGCTGAGTTTTCTGTCTTTCTTTTACCATAGAATTTAATGCAATATACGAAGGGTTTCCCATGCAGGCACTGAACAGATACAAGCATGCTTGCAAACACAAGGTGGCTGCACCATAGGCCCTGAGACCACATCCTGGGCCATAAGTGTTGTTTTACTACAGCAGTTGTGCTCACCAAACAGCTTTTACATCTTCCTCCAAGGGCCAAACTAGACATTGGGGGGGGGGAGGGGTTAAGAGTTGGGTCTAGGTGCCCCACAGCCATACAGGAGGTATAGGGAATGGCTATTTAAAAATAAAGCAAAGCCTTTTGGGCTTGTAACACCACCATGGGGGAAGAAGAGCTCACCACCACTGCCATTTTCCTGTGCTGAAAAAGTGCTGGGGGGGAGGGAATTATCTCCCCATTTTTGCTGCTCCACATGGAGTACTCTGTGCATATGAAACAGCCAAAACGGAAACAACTTCCCTCCCAGCGTTGTTTTGGTGCAGAAAACAGCTGGGGGGAGGTAAGAGCCCTTTCTCCCCCCCATAGTGGGGTTCTGAGCCCACACAGGCTCAGCTTTATTTTAAAATAGACATTCCCCACAGCTTCAGTGTGGCTGCAGGGAGCCTGAGTTGGGTCCAGGGGACTCAGACCCAACTCTTTAAAAAAAGCAATCTTCTAGTTTGGCCCAGAGGCAACTGAAAGATGGGATGCTTAATATTTCATTTAATTGTGAATACCTGAAGTAATAATTTGCATGTTTTTGCCAATTAATTCAATTTATGAAGATGTTAATGAGGGATGAATAGCTTGTTTCAATAACGTACTGTACACCTTTCCAAGCATATGAAAGTGTTCTTTAAAAATGTTTTAATGTAATATTTGCAAATTGTGAATTATAATATGTATTTTTCTTGCTCTTTTGAAGGCTGCAAGGCTTCCAATGTCAATAATAATAGTAGGTGTTGGTCCAGCAGAATTTGATGGTAAGCTTCCCAGTTTCAGTATGGTCCTTTCTTGCTTGTAGGGAAAATCCCACTTACTAGGGATCTAGCACAGATTTGCACATTGTACTGTGTTCACTTTTTTACAAGACAAATCTGTGATCTTAGTAGAATCATCATGGTGCCTTTGTGACATTTAAAATTGCAACACAATGCAAGGTTTGTAGTGTACTCTGAAGGCTGAGATCTGTTCAGAAACCAAGCAGGCTTTCACAAATGACACACCTTGTTTTTTTTTACAAAAAATGATTGGAAAGCATGCACATGGAAACTGTGGTAAAATGTTGAGAAACGTAGCCATACTCGAGTATTTAAAGCCTCAGAGTTGTTCTGCCACTTCCGTTTTTTTGTACAGTAGTTATTTTAAGCATTTAGAATGAGTTATCACTTGGATTATTTTAATGTTGGATTATTTTAATGTTGAAAGCAGTAATGCTTTGTAACAAATGCAGTAATTCCTAATTTTTGCTGTCAGGAATCTTTTGAGAGAAGCTTCCAAGAAAAGACGTTTGATAGCTTAATTAAAATAATGACTTGCCTGGCTTATTCACAAATGCATTTCTGTGTCCCCAGTAATTTGCGATCTGTTTCCTACAGTGCTATACTGTTCAGCTAAGTATTGCATCTAAGTCTGAGTAAAATGCAGATAACATTAATGCTGCAATCTGCTGAGCTGAAAGCAGCCTTTACCGATGCTAGGCTCAAGACAATGTTCACGGCAGTACCAGAGAGGAAAAGAGACTGCTGCCCCCTCAAGCAAGACTGTTCTTGGGGCTCGCATGTGTTTAAAATGCATCAGCATAACCTTTATGCTAGGATATGATTTGCTAAAATTATTCATTGGCCTCTGACAAAGAAACCTGAATGTTTGATCTCTGGGGTGATAAGTTTATGACCAATCAAGTTGCTGTACTTGTCAGTTCCAGTGCTCAAGCTGAAGATCATTTTTTGATGGTTAAAGTGGTGTTATGTTTAAATGATAACCATATGGAAATGTGATGGACTAAGATGACCGCCAAATGCCTCGTCCTTGGCTGGGCAAGCTTCACTAGCCAGCATGTAAAATGGGAATAAAAACCACATATTTGGCTGTACTCTAGCAAGAGTGACAAAGAATGGATTGTCTGATGTTGCAAGAACAAGCAGTTGTAATTGCTTGCTGATCCCAGGATCAGTTGCTAAAACTACTGTATAAACAGATAACAACAAAAATATTGCTTTCTGTATGAGGTTTGCTGAGCAGCTGAAATTCAAATGGAGTGTAATAATCTTTTTCCCATTTTTAAGCTATGGAAGAACTGGATGGTGATGTAGTCAGACTTTCCTCAAGAGGAAAATATGCAGAACGAGATATCGTACAGGTAAGATGACAAGCCCCTTATGCCAGCAAATGTTTTAAACGTTCAATGCCTGTGTGTTTATTCCTTTTATAGTTTTCATGCAGTCACACATTTGGATAGGCACGTGTGCAGGAAAGCACACTGGAAAATTCTGGAGAGCTATGGAGGAACTGAGAGTTTTGATCACTTTCTCAAGACCAAGTCTGCCATTAATGTTGTTCAGAGTTGTGTCTACATTTTTAGAGTTACAGAGAAATTGTCGTTTAGGCTGTGTGGTAGTTAATTTTGTTACATAAGGGTTTAATTGAAGTTCTTTTTTCATGGGTTATTTCAGTGATTTCTGTTCTCCCTTCTTCTTGGAGAGTTTCAGAAGCTGGCACGAGTTTATGACTTTAAAGGTGTTGTCAGTGCAAAGAGATGGCACAATTGGTTCCTACCTGCTTGGATGAGGAAATCCAGCACACCTCTCTAAATGGCACATGAAGTGTGGGGAAAAGGCTGCAAATTACGGGCAATTCTGAGAGAAGGAAGCTTTAATGGCTGCATTAGACTTGGATGCTGGGATCCTGATGAAAGCAGATGACAAAACTATAGAACTATTCAACTGTTCAAAACCATCTTTTATCTAGATAGGAAGGATACCAGCAATGCCTTAGAGTAAAGTTTTTCTATACTTTGATGTAACATGTCATCTTATGGTGCTGGCATACTCCATAATGCAGTGCTTTCATAAAAATGGCCAGCAGTTTCAATGGTGTAGCCATTACCAGTGCATATAGCTTTTCCGTAGTTTCAAAAAGGAACTGAATATTATACAGAGGACAAAATACATATGGTCCAGTAGAACTTCTGATAGAGTTTCATGAAGTTCTACAAAAGATAATGTCCATTTCATATCTCTCCTTTGCTATAATGCATAATGGCATGATTTTAATTTGAAATTAAGAAAAAGCACACTTGGCTGTTATTTTGTTGAAATTGTCAAGTGTTGTAAATTGGGTTACATCCTCATTTCTATATGACTTGAGGAAATATAGTTATTTACACTACATGATACATTAGAAAATAGCAACAGCGCTTGGTTTGCCTCCTCTCTTGCTGCACAGTTTTCTCATGCAAGGTTTCTAATCCCTATGCTGGTTGTATTTCGGAGTAGTTTGCCGCCATGAAGTCTCAGCCAAAATGCGAATGATCAGAATCCCTCCCTCACGGAAAACCGAAGGCTTTCATTGGCGGCATTTAGCCTCTCAGCCAAGTAAAAACTGGCACACAGGACATCCCAGCCCTTTTTTAAAGTTATTTTTTAAATTAGAGAGCCCTTCTGAATGGATCTGTCCCGCGCCCACCATTGACTGCAGCTATTCCTTTTTTTTTTTTAATTTTGCGAATTTAAATACTCTTCAATGCCGCCGTCTTGCTCAAGGTCTACCCATTCATGATGGGTGCACCGGCGCTTGGATTGCCGCTTCCTTCCTGCACGATTTTTTGAATTGTGTGTGTGTGTGTGTGTGTATGTATGTGTGTGTGTATGCAGCATCAGGCATGGCTCCTCACCCCAATACACCCCCTGTGCATGGCCAAAAGCATCTTCAAGAAATCAATGCAGCCCTGGGTTTTTTAATGCGATGTACTAAACCGAATGAGAGGATTGCCCATTAGAAATAATAGGAAAGACTGTGCAGCCCATTGAAGATAATGGGAGCCAGGATTGCCAATTCACTTGCATGGGCTCCATTGAAATAGGTTACAGCACAAAAAGAGTTGCAAAGAAAATGTGGCATGGAGATTCCATTGAGGTCTCTGGGCCTAGCTACATTACTCTGGGACTGGAATGACAGCCCCAGAGTGCAATGACAGCCCTTGTCATTCCAGTCCCAGAACACTATTGCTAGTCCCAGGGGCTGTCATTGCACTCTGGGGGCTGTCATTCCAGTCCCACAGTGATGCCCCCTCTATATCACGCTGGAAAAGGCAGGAAACAATGTGGGAGAGGAGGACAGAGCACCTCTAGGCATTTTGGGCTTCAAAACATCCTTTCTGCAGCAGGCCTGTGTGTGCACAGTACCCATGTGTGACTGCATAGGTGACCACTCAATGACCAACAATTACAGGTAGGTGCAACTCTGTTTATCATTTTTGCCCATAGTAAAGCAGAAGCTGAGCCCATAAGGAATCATTGCAGGGTTCATTTGGAAATCTCATTTCATTCCTCCCTCAAAAACTATAAATTCTTAAGAGTCTTCTCAGTTCTTGTTGATATTTGAATGTTCTCCCTGCTCCTCTATTTCTATGATTTTATTCTTTGGTATACTGCAGTTATGTTTTAAAGTATTTTTGAGCTGTTTTATTGCTGTAATGCACCTGCAGTATGTTGAAGGTGAGCAGTATGTTGAGAAAGAAAGGTAGAGAGATCAGAGCTGATATCTTCAGTTTCATTTTTGAAGAAGTAGGGAAAGTCTTAACCAGTAAGCAAAGAAGAAAGAGGCAACAGGGCAAATCTTAGTAAAAGCCAAATTTAACCTTGGTGGAAGAATGGGGTAAACCTGCTAAGGACATAATTCTAGTTTCCGTGCTTTTTAGAGCATAGGTGAACCTATAAGAGCTTTAACTCTTATCTTGTCAAAGGTTGTCATGTTTTAATTTCCATGCCAGAAAAGAGGCAATCACATTCCATTTGGGCATATGTATCAAGTTACTATAGAAGATACATCTGTAACATTTATGCCCAGGCATTCATTAGAGTTGTTGGATTGGTGCAGGACCACTTGCCTTGTATGGGTGCATCAAATATTTGAGGAAGGTGCACCTGTTGAAATTCTGTCTAGTCACATCCCTCAAGCCCAATATCAAGAGGAAAGGCCAAGGCAGAGTGAATGCATGGAGCTTAATTTGTAAGTGGCTTAATATGTGACAGTGGACATTGTGTTTTATGCTGGTATGGTACAGAAGATAAGGCACCATATCAAATCAATAATATTGTTCTCAAGGATGTTAAATGGTAGCCATGACAGAAAAATATATCTATATATTAATTTTGTTTCAGTTTGTGCCATTTCGGGATTACATTGACAGAACTGGAAACCACATATTAAGTATGGCCAGACTTGCTAAAGATGTCTTAGCTGAGATACCGGACCAGTTTCTCTCCTACATGAGAGTCCGAGGATTCAAGCCATCTCCTGCACCTCCACCGTATACACCTCCTATTCATGTATTGCAGACTCAAATATGAGTACTCCAGATGCTTACTGCTTTTCACAGACAATGGAGTGCTGCTAAAAAAAAAAAGTGCTCAGTCCAGTACTATGGTGCACATTAAAGAGCCAATGAGCTGAGGCCAAGTGTCCCTCTTTGTATGCAGTAGAGGTTTCTGGTGGGCCTTTGAGCAAAACAAGTTAACTTCTTAATACCAAAATGCCAAACTGGTTGCATGTGCAACTGAAAATGCTTTTATGTACAGGGAGCAAAATGGTGATGTTTATTTCTGAGTTCTTTTTTGTTTCTGACAGGAAAGAAAAACTAGTGTCACATGTTTTCAGAAACAGCACAAGTCACAGAGAAGGGAAGGGGCCTACCTTTCTTCTCATCACCTTGAAATCAAAAAGTGACAGGTCATGCCCCTGCCCCCTTTTCATTTCCTCCCCTCTCACTCAGCTTCCCCTCCCCCCTCAGCAAACCTGTTTTTCCCACCCCCTCTCCCACAGGATGTGGTTTTATGAAACTGGCCATTGATTATACTTCTCAGACTTCCACAAACAGTTCTGAACACATTGCCATTATTTTCCCGTATTCATAGATGTGGTGTCATGCACGCAAATTTATAAGTTACCATCAAAGACAGGGAGACAGATATGAGTTTTTTCTGGTGATAGGGGAACCTCAAGGTGTGCAAGGAGATCATAGGTTTCTGGTTGGCTAAAATGGGAGAAATCCAGGGGCTGTGCATGAGTTGTTAAAGGGTGTCTTTTGAAAGCAATGGCAAGACAATTGCAGAAGGGGTTACACAGATCAGAACAGAGCCTATGTGAGTATTCTGTACAGTGTACAAAATACCACGAGAAAAGGCTAGTCTGAGTAGTTTGCAAGTGTTCACTCAGCCGCCACATAAAATCACCTAGCTCAGGTGGTACCAGGCTGCTATTCAAAAATAAAAATCCTAAAGAGCTGCAGATTTTTAAAGAGCATTTAAAGAGCATTTCTGAGCTTAGGGTGAAGATAAATTAAGTTTATTTCAAATATTTTTATATGAAGACCTTACTGAAACTGACTTGCAAAATTTGTCTTGCAACATGATACACTGGAATTACAAAGATCCACTAAGGTTTTTAGCTATCTTGGTTACACTTCGTTAATAGACCTTGCCAAATCCAATCATTTAGAAGATTAGAGTATGCAACATGCTTGTCAAAGATGACAGCTGTGACATTTTCTGCCAAAATCAAACCATAATTGTATAGTTCCAACAAGAGGATTAGATTTGTCAAATAAGATGGGGAGGGATTCAAGAGTATATTGTTAGGTTTTTTGTCACACTAAGAACATGGACTTCTAAGTGGCCTTCAGATCTGTGCCTGGCTTCACATGCATAGGGATAAACAAATTATTTGGATCATATGCCACATGCTAATCCATGTTTTAGACTTAATAAATTTTGGGTTGTCAGGTCATTACTAGGCAAGTATTGACTCGGTGTAGTGGAAGCATGTTTCTGTGAACAGTTAAAATTGTGAACATGCCATTAAAAATACTGCAAGAGTATTTATGTAAATTATAGAGGCTTATTAAAAGTGAAACTATCATCCTGAAGGGTTACTAAAAATTAACCAGATTATTGTCAATATGTTGGAAATAAATGCTCAACATGTTTTTGAGAAGTAACATTTTTTGAAGGAAAACTACAATTTTAGTTGTAAACATTTTGAACTGTGTGCATGGCTTTCTTTTAAAGACTGGTATAAGAATTTTTACTTTTTATATCTAAAATGAACTTCCAAAATAAAGATTGAAATAACTTGTAGCAGGGGATACTTCGTATAGCACACCTTCTTGAATCTAGGTATCTGGAAGTGATTATCTCTTCTAGCTTTCCAGCTCATGACTTGTCTAAGTTCATAGAACTAGCATAGCTGTCAGATGGCCATCTGCTTAAAAACCTCTAAAGAAGGCGAGTTCACCACCTCATGAGGAAGACTGTTCTACAGAGGAACAGCTGTAACTTGTCAGCAAGTTCTTAATGTTTAGCTGAAAACTCATCTGATTTAATTTCAGCCCACTGCTTCCGCTTCAGCCTTCAAGGGGCAACAGAAAACAAACCTCCACCATCTTCTATATTACATAAAATCATAGAGTTGGAAGAGGACATACAGGCCATCTAATCCAACCCCTTGCACAATGCAGGATCAGCCTAGAGTATCCCTAACAAGTGTTTGTCCAGCCTCTGTTTAAAGACTGTCAGTGAGGGAGAGCTTACCACCTCCCTAGGTAGCTGATTCCACTGTCAAACAACTCTTACTGTAAAAAAAGTTTCCTAATATCCAGCCGGTACCTTTCTGTCCGCAATTTAAACCCATTATTGCGAGTTGTATCCTCTGCTGCCCACAGGAATAGCTCCTTGCCCTCCTCTAACTGACTGCCTTTCAAATAATTAAAGAGAGCAATCATGTCCCCCCTCAATCTCTTCTTCTCCAGACTGAACATTCCCAACTCCCTCAGCCTTTCCTCATAGGGCTTGGTCTCCAGGCCCCTGATGTCCTCGTCGCTCTCCTCTACACCCACTTAATTCTGTCCACATCCTTTTTGAAGTGAGGCCTCCAGAACTGCACACAATACTCCAGGTGCGGCCTGACCAGTTTAGTGTACAGCGGAACTATGACATCTTGCAATTTGGTTGTTACGCCTCTGTTGATGCACCCCAAGATCTCATTAGCTTTTTTTGTCACTGCATCACACTGGCTGCTCATATTTAACTTACAGTTAACTTACAGTTAAATATGACTTACAGTTAAATATTTAACTTACAGTTCACCTGTACCCCAAGATCTTGTTCACATACACTGCTACCCAGAAGTGTATTCCCCATCCAGTATGCATGTCCCTCATCCTTGTTGAATTGCATCTTGTTCACATCCACCCACTTTTCCAGTGTGTTCGGATCTTGTTGAATTCTATTCTGTCTTCTGGTGTGTACACTGCTCCTCCCAATTTGGTGTCATCTGCAAATTTAATGAGTAGTCCCTCTACACTCTCATCCAGTTCATTTATAAAAATATTGAAAAGTACCAGACCCAGAACTGAACCCTCTGGCACCCGCACTGGACACCTCTCTTCTTTCAGATGAAATTGACAACATTGACAACTACTCTTTGAGTGTGGTTTGGCAACCAGTTTCCTATCTACCTAACTATCCTAGGATCCAGTCCACAGTCCTCTAGTTTACCCATCAGAACATCAGAATATCTCTTCAAGTACTTGAAGATGGTTATCATGTCACCTTTCAGACATCTCTATGCTAAACATACATCACTCATTCAACCTTTCCCCACACAACCATTTATGTTGTCCTCCTTTGGACAAGTTCCAGCTTGTATACATCCTTTCTAAATTGTGATGTCCCAAACTGAATATGTTTAGCATAGAGATGTCTGAAAGGTGATGTGATAACCCTCTTCAAATACTTGCAGGGATGTCATATAGAAAACGGTGCAGGTTTGTTTTCTGTTGTCCCTTGAAGGTCAGAGCAGAAGCAGTGGGTTGAAATTAAATCAGATGAGTTTTCGGGTAAACATTAAGAAGAAATTGCTGACAATATATGTATTCAGATGAGAAGAAAAGTAGGCCCCTTCTCTTCTTCACAGGTTCAACTCAGACGTCAATGTCCTTCCTTACTTAATATGTACATACAGATGTGCAAGAATGCAACTCCTCTGTATCTATGTTTACATGTTACTACTTTTTAAAATTAACTACTTTTTTATAATTATTCTTAATCTTAAGAATTTGGAATATTGAATTGTCTTCTAGCTTGCAATAGTTAAATCCACAAGAGAAGCAATATCTCTTTGAATGATTGTCCAGACAAATATAAATGCAAGATTAAGAGGAAAGCTGGAGGGACAAAGACATACATAGGTTACAATAATGGAAACACCTCACTCAAGTGCTCAGTAATAAATAAATCTGATACACTTTTCAAAATGGCATAATTGAAAATAAGCTTCCAAGATATGAATACTGTAAGAATATGTATTTTTGCAAGATATTCCAGTTTCTGAAATAACTTGTGTTTACATTTTTTAAGAATGATTATGCTGGCATAATAAATTTGAACTACATACATAATGTGATATGGCTGCATTCAATAACATTTGAGTCTTACACTTCAGTTCGCTTAGTGTATGATATCTATAGAGTATCTTGCATAACAACATTTGGGCTTTGGCATTCTATTACTTTCTGAAGATGAATATTTTATTATGAGTGATACAAAGATCTTAAATTGCCACTTGCCACGAGGTTGTCTAGATTGTCCATTCAAAGGGATGCTGACTCATTTTGAGTTGGCTGTTGCCACAGTGTTATGTAAGGCACACAGGTAAATATTCTATTAATATTATGGATTAAAATTGCACAGATATGTTGCTTCGTGCACAACTTTGTGTATGGAACTACTCAAGTATTTTATGATATGCCTGTTCTTATCCTAATTATCAAATGTTTTTGCATGTACAGTTTTTACAAGAAATTCACAGTTTTGTGAGTATTTGTGTCAATACTTTTAATTAGAACAAATGGCCTTAAATCACACAAATATCTTGGAAAATGATTGTGAATTGCCTTCAGATACTGGAAGACATGTTTTACTTTGTGTCAAAATTGTAATTGCCTTGTAATGTGTAGCTCTCTTCTTTGGCACATAACCTGTTTACTACTTTCTTTACTACTATGTATGTTATACTGTACAGATTTAAACTAAGGTGCATTTTTTTAAGCATGAAAGGATTTTTCCCATGGTAAAGCATAGATAATCGTATCAATGGTATATACACCTATGTAATACAGAATCTTCCATTTTTAAATATATTAAAGGATCTTAAAATAACCTCAGGCTAGAACTGATTTACTGAATATTATCATAACCATTTGAGTGAATGCAAATCCATTTTATTCAAAACAGCTAACTACTCTTCAAGTTAGCAATGCATACTGAAAAAACTAAATCCAAATAAATAAAAAATTGTTCAATTTATTCAAATGTCTCTGGTTACAATGGCTTTTTAGAATAACTCTATTAATTGCAAAGATATTAAAAGAAAAGGGGCCAAGGTGAAAGTGACCTTTCATATAATTTTACCTGATCATTTGAACTGGAGATGCCGGGGACTGAACCTGGGACATTCTGCATGCCAAAGTGGGATCCAAGTGTTACATAAAGGATCGAACATTTTTCTATAGTTTATATGTTTCAGATAGAGTATGTCTGTGATGCTCTGTAATTACAGGGTTTTTTCTCCATAAACATTCCGAACAGGAACAGTACTTTGGTTGTTCAAGTTTAGGCTTGTATAGTTTTCTGAAGGGAAGACCTTTAAACAACACATTTGGCCTGAAATCCAAGCAGGGAATTGGCAAAGTGTGGGATAACAGTGCAGTGATGTGTTCTCATTTGTCTGTTGTACTGAGCAGAGGAGAACATGGCATTCTGAGCAGAAGAGGTGAGTAATGACCACTGAAGATCCCTTGGATAGCTCATGTGATTCTGTCAACTTGCCTTTCTGATTTACTCCTTTTCTCAGACAGCCAATTTGAGGTAACCAAGATAGCTTGCATAAAGGGGTGGGATTGAAAGAGCGCATTCCTGAGGTAGGGGGCTGAATCGCCTTAGGAGCCGACGTGATCCCAATGCCAGTGTCCGTGCCACTTGTGCCATGCAAACTGGCATGGACACTGGTTGCCACTTGCGCTGCCTCCTTTGGATGGCTGCGGCAGCATTGCTCTCGGACACCGGCTCGGCTTCCCACCAGCGTCCTGGGAGGCATTCCCGGGGTGTTTCGGGGGGCAGAGCTGCCAATAGGCACTTTCCTAATCCCTTTCAGCCCGGGAATACCCCCTTTTGTAACAGCGGTGCTGCTCCAGCTTTTTGTTGGTGCAGCATTGCTGTTCTCTATGGGGCTTTCCCCCTCTTAAAAATTTTTTTGGGGGGAAATGCCCTTTCCCCCCCTGCAGCGGCCGCAAAACCGCTGTGGAGGTGTGGTGACAGCGCTGCGGCCACACTGTCCCTAGCCGCTGCAGGTTTCAGGAATGGGCAGTCAATGCATGAGTATGTGTGCTCCTGAAACAGTAACTTGATATGACTCAGTGGTAGAACATAAATATTTGAGACTTCATCTACTTCTGTGGGAGCTCACTTTTGGCCCAGAAAAGAGTTGAGGTGCACAGATGATTCAATAACCTGTGACGCAGCTGCAATACAGACCAGACAGTAAGAATTTCTGGTATTCCAAGAGTGGATGAGGGCTTATTGAGCCCATCAATGGAGCCTATTTAAAAATGCTGCAAGGGCAGCATGGAGGGATGAGACACTTTTATTCCTCCTGCATGCCTTTTCAACTGGCAAAATGGCTGCCCCCTACAGGACAAAATGACTTTGCCGTACTACTGGCCCAGTCAGGCCAAAACTCAACAGTTAAATTGGTCATCAAACACAGAAACTATTGGCAAATCAATGTTGTATGTGCATTTTTAAAAAATCCTGCTGTTCATTGTTCCTGTCTATATTCCTTAGTAACAGTTATATCTCCTGATCTGTTTGCTTTCTGATGGAGAGAAGAGCCTTCAAAGAAGCTAGGTCATGACTAAGTAGCCTGCAAGTAAGTGGCAAAGAATGTTATGGGAATTCTTAAAACTGCTGTATCTTATAACTGGAATTTACATTCTGGAATTTACACTGGCAATCTAGTGCAACTGCAGAAGCATCTGCTCTCCCTTGAGCATCTCAAACGTCTGCCTTTATGATGGGCCTGAGGCAATATTTTTCTCAGCTGTGGCCTCTGCTTTAATCATTTATTGGAAGAGAACTCTTACTTTACTCTTCAATTTGCTCCAAACCAAAGGCATCCAATCTGCCAGCCTGGAGTTTTGCTTCTCTGAGTGAACAGTTTTCTCTTTCACACAAGAAAACAACAGTTATGCTTCTCTGTATAGAAACTAACAAGAACACATTGGGATGAAAACATAGAGCACTCAGATGCTGCCCTTTCAGATTTCCTTTGCTCACACAAACCCTCTATCAGACCCTCTTCTTCCATCCTCACAGCAGAAATCTGCCCAAGTGAAGACAGCAATGACTCTGCTTCTCATTGAAGGCAAGTCATGGGTCTCCTATCTTTCTTTATTTCCCCTTCCAAGTGGTTTTATTTTTTCATTGCTCCTTAAAAATCTCTGTTTTGTTTCCCTACTCTTTGGACAGCATGGACAGGCAAGGTTAAACAAGTCCTTTCTAGAATCTCGTCAAACTGCTTCAGTAGATTTAATTGTATAACTGTACGAACACTGGTCATGATTAGTCATGAATGGTAAAGTTTGGAAATGGAAGAATTTGATATGTTTTTATCTACCACTTTTCCTAAAAGCTCAAAGTGGTTACTGACCATAACTCTGTCACCTTGTTCTAAAACAGTTAGTATATTACAATCTTAATGTCACTTACTTAGACATATTCAGTTGAATTCAGCAGGACTTACTTCTATGTATTTGTGATGGGGGTGGGTGTAATATGGGTATACTGTTGTGGCTAGCGTGCTATGCATTTTGTTGGCAGTCACCATCTCCAGTACCTTTGCTGTTAAATTTAAAACAAACCAAGTGGTCATATGAATATTGGGGTACTGGTGTTCTACATCTTTTGTTCTCCTCTCCTGTCTTGGATATTATTCAGGAAAATACCTTGTCTGCCCTAAAACCACACAAGAGAGAAGTAAATAAAACAGCTTTTATTTCTTTCCCTGGAAAGGGTTATAGTCTTAGAAAGAACAACGATCCTTGAAAATATTTACAAATGTAGCTCTCAGTTTTCGCTGGGCACAAAACATAAGCAGTTGCCAATAAAACAATCTGTACTGAGGATAGTGAGCAAATAGCTGCCAATCTATGTTGTGAAAGAAAAGTTCTGAATGACTTGACCCTGTTCCACGGAATCACAGATTAGAACTACCAGAGTACGTTTAAATGAAACCACAAGCAATCCCTTTAGCTTCCTTTAGGAAGGTCAATTAGACATTAAGTGCAAACCTGTCCTGGATACCACGCTCTACCAGCCTGCTTCCCTCAAAGCCTCAAAGTCAAACAGTTACTCCTGCAACCAAGGATTCCCTAACCTGTATTGACTCCTGCAATCTCCAGGTACTAGCTGGATATCTCCTGCTATTACAACTGATCTCCAGCGAATTGGGATCAGGTCACCTGGATAAAATGACCGCTTTGGCAATTAGACTCTATTATGTTGGCCAATAGCCGTAACAATAAATGTAAAGTAAATTGGACTCTATGGCATTGAAGTCGCTCCCCAAGCCCTGCCATCCTCAGGCTCTGCCCCAAAAACCTCCCGCCGGTGGTGAAAAGGGACCTGGCAACCCTACTAACCTACCTTCCTGGTAGCTAAACCTCATCTGAAGAAAAAGGGGTGTTTGACTGCTTTTGGTTCCAACTCCCCCTTCCATCAACTCTGTCAAGGCCTGCTTGGCTGTTACTGGCTCAGTGATCATTCCAACCAGATTTAGAGGAGACCAGCAGCTTTCAGGAAACAGGCAGAATTTTGACCTATCCATTGCAGTATCTGAGTGTCCAAGCCATACCCACTCACCTTGTCTCCACACCCTTTGGCTATGTCCCAGTCCCAATGGTCTTTGATCAGGAAAGGAGGGAATGTATGGGCACCTTCACTGTCGTCCCACTGCCAGCTCTCCACCTGAAGTGGATAAATGCGAGTATTCACCTTGGCCACTTCCCAGGCCCTTTTGTGAGAGCATGACAAGCTGTTCATATCTCCTGGAGGCTCCCACCCTCCCACAACATTCCACTTCCCCCTTCCAAGAGACTCAGAATTATGCTGGATGCATAATTCAGACTCTGTACATCATTGAGCAGCGCAGGAACACCATTGCCAATCTGCAGTTGTGGTAACAGTGCCTTAAAGGCCCCATTCCCCATAGCAGCTGCCTATGGATGTCAACTTCGATCCCCACTCTCTGCAGCCACCAGCTGGGTACAGGAAATTTCTTGCTCCTGAACAGCATCCTGGATGCTAAGGACTGGAGAGAAAGACTACAGCTTGTAATATGAGCCACATTTTCAGGCAACAAGAGGTTCTCTCTTTGGTTATCCAGAATTTTTTAGCATGTGAAATAGCCACTGCCTCCTTCCTAAAGCCAACCCTTTCTTCCCTCTCCCAACCCATACTTAAGCATAATTATAGCTTTTTTCTCCTGGCTACGTACACACAGTCCTGGGTGCTGGATTGAGTTGAGAGGTTGCAAGTACAGGACCTGTTTGTGTGCCCAATTCCTCATCCAGATAGGGATGAACGAATGAGAGAATACTTTTGTGCATATTTGGCTCCTGGTTTGCATCATCCATTTTTTTTGAAAATAATTCCTGTTCCCACCCTTATTCCACTTTATCTAGTGCATTTCAATCCCACCCTTCCTTTAAGAAGCTTGGCATGTGAGGTAGAGTGACTAGCCAAAGGTTTATGCTGCAAGCTTTATGTTAGAGTGGAGAATTGAATGAGGATCTCCTAGAATCTGTCCTGTCCTTCTTTCATGGTATTCACACATGCTACAAAGAGCACAAGAGAGTCTCTTTTTAGCCTCACGTATAGACACAGGGCTGGGTAGAGTTTGCTGCAGGCCATGCTTGGCTATTTCTGTATTTCAGGCTTGCCAAAAAGACCTGGCAGGGCTGAGCACCTCCACACAGCTTGTTCTCAGCTCTGATGAGTTTGCAAGCTTATCCCAGCTGCCATTCCCTACTCTCCACCATTGCACTTTACAGAGTCCTTAAATGATGATTATCATGAAAGCCAAATGATTGTAGGCACCAGGCATCTCATTATCTGCTTCTGTTAGGAATAAAACAGCAGCAGGAGAAGGAAAACACCAGCAGTAGCCTCGTTCCTATCAATCCCACTCTAATAACAGGTCCAGTTTCTTTGGGAGTCCTGGTGTTTACTGATGAAATCCTGGTTCCTATCCTCCCCTGCCAAGGGCCTTCCCTTGAAGACCTGTGACATCTGATAGCAGAAGGCCTGGATGTCTATCTTTGCTATCTTCCATTGAGCCACAACCTTCTCCTGCTGGTGTGCTCGTGCCCCACTAGGATCCTGCTCATGTCATCTTTTAGAACCAGACATTACATGAGTATTATTTTCATCCACTGCAATCACATTTCTTTGCAAACAAAACCATGAATGTTGCATATGGTCACTTCTAATACCCCCCCCCCACACACACACACACACATGCTTGCTTATTCTAGCAGGGGAACTGGGGACAGCAAATAAGGAGCAAAAGGCTATGT
Source organism: Euleptes europaea (assembly GCF_029931775.1). NCBI lineage: Eukaryota > Metazoa > Chordata > Lepidosauria > Squamata > Sphaerodactylidae > Euleptes > Euleptes europaea. Next base: position 48,976,959 of record NC_079314.1, read on the forward strand.
TATCTCCCATAGTGTTTTGGACTATAAAGAGTAGTGGTTAAGAGCAGCAGTGTAGAGCACATGGTGTAGTGGTTAAGAGCAGCGGGAGACGTGGGTTCAATTGCCCACTCCTCCACATGAAGCCTGCTGGGTGATCTTGGGCCAGTCACAGTTCTCTCAGAATTCTCTCAGCCCACATGGAGGCAGGCAATGGCAAACAACCTCCGAAGGTCTCTTGCCTTGAAACCCCTGTGGGGTTGCTATAAGTCAGCTGCAACTTGATGGCAATTTTCACACATACACATATTGAGTTGCAAACGCATTAGAATTATACCTGCAACAGGGATCCAGGCATGGGGGGGGGGGCAAGGACGAGGCAACACACTCGAGTGAAAGAAGGCCACAACCTTATTCATCAGAAGCTTCCATTAGTATTTTGGGCAGCAACAGGTTCAGGGACAGCAAATGATACAAAATGAGCCCTGTCCTTGGCCCATCTGCTGGAAGGAAACCTGGCTATAATGGGATGCTGCAGGTGAGCATTCTACCTGCCACCACCAGCAGCATGAGGGTGCAACTAATGCATCCTATTCAGAGGGGGTGGGAACACCAACCCTCACCTCTAGGCCTCTTAATGCCCCCCTGTGATGAACAAAGACTTAATCTTTGAGTGAAGCTGGGGAAAACCTGGCAGGGAGTAGGCGGACCTAAGGAGCACGAAAAAGGGAGGGAGTCTGTTTTTCGTAACCTGTATGTTCAGTAGCTGTTTTTGACTTTGGGAAACTGAGGGTTCAGATTTGCCTAAGCGGTTGTGAAACAACTCCTGTGGAGTGACAGGCAGAGAGTGAGAGGAAAGAGACCCTTTCTGAGGTCACTGAAAAGGAATAGGCTCTGGGAAGGAGATATTCCGGATACAGGGTTTTGTTAAGGGATTACTGCCACAAAAGGGTGGGGGAAGATCTATAGAGAGAACTGGAAGAGAGATTTGAGGAACAATCTCCATACTTCTTTGTTCTCTGGGGGAGAGAGACTGTATAATGTACATACTTCCCTGTTAGCTAGGCAGCAGTCTGAATAGGAACATCTATAGGAAGTTCTGTGAACTGAATCTGGGAACTTAATTTAAGAATTGTAATTCTGTTCTAACTAAGCCATCTAAGATCTAAGCTTTCTTTGTAGTAAAACTTATAAACTAGCTCTAGTGCTATGCCTTCCTTACCTACCGTTTTCCCTCCAAGTCCATTCCTTGTACAGTGTTTAATTTCTGTTACTTGGATGTTAACTTGAAAAAGCCTCTACTGAGGTAAAACGAGTAAAGGGGCTAAGGAGAAAAATTAAAACTCCAGTCAAACATTTTGGAAAGCAGACTCTTGTTCGGTAAGCATGGATCGTGATACCCCCATTTACTGGAGCTGTTGAGAAGCCCACTTCCGCCTGCCCGCCCTGGTTGAATGTAGGCACTAATCAAGTTGCAATGAAACCTAGCATAACCACAACAGAGAAAATTGTATAGTACACAGGATAAATTGTATCTCCCTTTTTTTTATTATCTGTAATAGGTACATTTGCTGTGAGGGGAAAAATACCCAGCCAGTCTGAATCCTGGTTGCAGTCGGGTGAAATTCTTTCCTGGCTCTCTTAAACTGGTTATCATATGAGATTCATAGCACAGGTTTTAACCAGGCAAGTAGGGAAAGCTCTCGCCACTTGTGAGGGGGAAGGTGGATCACTTAAAGGCCCCAGTGAGACTGAAGAACCACCCTTTCCCCAGGACCAGCATGGCCCATCCATGCCCCTCACTATACACACCTTGGCAACCACCTTGAGCCCAAGCAAAGTGATGGGAGTCCCTGGTTTGTATTGCATCTCTCTCCCATGTACCAGTTGCAATGGAGTGCCCCACCAAAGACAGGGAGTCCTACTTCACATTCAGACTGAGAGTGTGGCTTGATTAATGGCATGTATGACCAACTAGAGCTTCAGGCCATAACCCCAGCCCCAGTTAAGCCTTTGCACGTCCCAATGATTTGATGTATGTGCTTAATTATCCTGTTGAAACCAACGGGACTTGAAAGTGCTTAACTTTGTCTCCAGCGTGCCATTCATGAGAGATTTAAGAAGCATCCCTTTGAGCAGGAAATGTAACTGAGCTTTGCAAACGCACTGCCCTCTTTGCTTGAGGAAAGGAATTTGGAACTTGGACAAAGAATGTGGTATGCCCGCCAAGCCAAGGCCACCCCAGGGTTTCACCAAAGCTGGTATTCTGCCAGTGTACTCAGCGTGCTGTATTTAAAGTCATGGTTGAAGCACCCTGGCTGATTATTTTCTCCTAATCACAGCATTGTCAGCTTCAGTTATGTCAGAAATCTTCTGTTTACAATCCTGAGAAGCTCAGAGTGTTGTTATCACTCCAGTAACTGCATGCAGAACAATAAAAATAGCTTTCTGTTTTCTCACAACCAAATATGTGTGGGTAGATTGCTTTTTTTTAAAATGGCCCATTAGAAACTGCTTTCAGTTTCTGTGTGACCAAAAGCTTAAAAAAACACGGTGCTTGATCCTCTTCCATCCTGTCAGAAGTCAGCCAGCCAAGAAGGAGTGACCAAGAGGATACAGAAGGCAAGAAAGATGACCTCATTGGACCCTATTGGTCTGTGGCAAATTTCCTCATTTGGGAAAGGTTATGTCAGTGCCTGAGCAAGAGGCATTGGCTCAATAACATATCCATACCTTTCTGGATTACACTGATTTTCTGGAGCTAACTTCCAGCCAGTTTGGGGGCAGAAATAGTTGTGGTTGCCCTGGTGTGGCCCCATCCACTAGGCAGCCATAGGGAATTGCATAAGGTGCCAGAATAATGGAGGGGGCCCCCACCAGCCCCTGTGCCTGCCCCCCAGCATCTGGGTCTGCTGTAGCAAGCCACAGCCTGGGGCTTGCCCCCCAGTGGGTGGCTATGGGGGAGCCTTCTGTTTTCCTCTCTAACACCCTCAGTTGGAGGGGGCACAGGTCTGTCTGGCCCTTTTTCTCTTTCCCTTGCTACTGTGATGGAAGAGGAAGAGGGTGTGCAACAGCTTCCTGCCCTGGTGGGGGAGGCAAACAGGTAGGAGCTGTAGCATCATCCCTCCGGGAAGCAGAGGGGGCAAGAGGCTGAGTGCTGCTGTGCCATTCCTCTGGGAACTTGGAGGAGGAAAGGAAGGCAGCACTACCACGTCGTCTTCATTTGCCACCTTCCCGCAGTGGTGTCTCACCATAGAGCAGACAGGGTGCAGAAGCTTCCTGCTGTTGTAGGTGGGGCAGCAGTTTCTTGCTGTGCTTCAGTGGAAGGGGACGGGCAGGTGAATATACCTAGGACGCCATAAGTGCTTAGGCCAGCACCAGCCCTGGATGACAATTATTATGAGAACAAAACGGGAGAAGTGTGACCCTATTGATTTTCCTGGGTTGAGAGGAACTTTGCTACAATAGTCCCCCATCTGATCTTGCTGGAGAGCACTGGGAAGTGGTGCTGGGGGGCTATTGTTCTTTTCCTTGGCATTTATGGGCACTTTCGCACAAGCTGAATAATGCACTTCCAATCTACTTTCAATGCACTTTGAAGCTGGATTTTACTGGGTGAGCTGGCAAAATCCACTTGCAAACAATAGTTAAAGTATACTGAAAGTGGATTGAAAGTGCATTATTTGGCATGTGTGAAAGTGCCCACAGTGTTCTATAGGGCTCTCTTTTATCACTCCCCGTGCTATTTAACATCTGCATGAAACCTCTGTTGAGAGATCATCCAGAAATTTGTAATGAGATGTCATCAGTGTAATAATCCCACCATTTTTCTTCTATTCATCTAATCCAGATGAAGGTGCCTGGAATCAGAATCAGATTGAATGGAAGCTGATATTATGAAAGTGTAGTCCAGAGAAGATGGTGATTCTATGGGAGGCAGTCATGCAGATCTGAATTGGGTTGCACATCCCCTTAATCAGGTTCATAGTCTGAAGGCTGGATCCAGGTTTGCTGAGACTCTGGTATGATCATCCCAGTATTGAAAGGTCTTCAGCTAGTTATGAGCACATACAACTGTGTGTGATACGGAAGGGTTACAGTGTTTGCTTGTTTTTTCTAGAAGGAGTTTCACATATCTGTCTAAGCAGAAAATGCTCTTGTCATGTCACATCTCTTGCTGATTTGAGCTTTGAAACTGGCTGCTGAGACTCATGGAGTGATGTCAGCTCAGCAACAGCTCCCTGCCAGAGGATAGCTGTGAACCATTCTGAAAAAATCGTTTGTATTCCTCCTTCTGAAAAGTCAGCTCTCCTCAGTAAACCCTCTGCTCTTATGAGAGATGCTGCTGCCTGGAATCTCTGCTTGTCAGTTTCCATAAAGGTTACGCCCAGGAGGTTCAGTTTGGAAGCATAAACCCTGAAAGAAGGCCAAAGTGTAATCCTAAACAGACTTATCCCCTGTTAAACTCATGAACTTCAGTGGACTTTAAAAGGGGGAGGGTAATGTGGCTTAGGATGGCACTGCCAGTCATCAGCACATATGCTGCCTACAGATAGGCTTACGACTTTTTAAGGGCTGATCTTGTGTTTTTCCTTGGCACCCAAACATATCAGATAGTTAATAAGAAACAGAAATGTTGTTGTCGAAGGCTTTCACGGTCAGAGTTCATTGGTTCTTGTAGGTTATCCGGGCTGTGTAACCGTGGTCTTGGAATTTTCTTTCCTGACGTTTCGCCAGCAGCTGTGGCAGGCATCTTCAGAGTAGTAACACTGAGACACTGTCCTTCAGTGTTACTACTCTGAAGATGCCTGCCACAGCTGCTGGCGAAACGTCAGGAAAGAAAATTCCAAGACCACGGTTACACAGCCCGGATAACCTACAAGAACCAAAGAAATGTTGTTCTTTAATGAGATTTTTGTGGCAAAAAAGACCAAATTGATAGTATCTACCTCTTGACAGCCAGCGTGGTGTAGTGGTTAAGAGAGGCCGACTCTAATCTGGAGAATTGGGTTTGATTCCCCAATCCTCCACATGAAGCCTGCTGGGTGGCCTTGGGCTAGTCACAGTTCTTTCAGAACTCTCTGAACTCTACCTACCTCACAAGGTGTCTGTTGTGAGGAGAGGAAGGGAAGGTGATTGTAAACCACTTAGAGACTCCTTAAGGTAGAGAAAAGCAGGGTATAAAAACCACCTTCTTTTTCTTCTTTCCAAAGATTGCTTTAGTTGCAGTGGTACAGAAAGTTATTAATGCCATGGCAGATCAAGCTAACATTTAGGGTCAGGCTACCCTGACAGTTAATCCTGATGTAATTGCTTAAATAAAGCCCTTTCCTTCCTTTACCTAGAATATAAGAGAAATGCAAGAAGAATGCCAAATGCCTGCTTCTAGAAAATGGGGTCACATGATCATCTCTCCCGATATGCTCTGTTGTGACAGCTTTATTTATTTGAGAAAAGTGTTAGGAGTGTTTCACCCTGCAAACTGGTAAGATCTGTGGCTGCCTATACCTGACCCTGGTGGTCCCTACCTGATGGAATAATCTACCCAGAGATCAAGAAGGCTCATACACCAGTATCATTCTGTAGAATGTGCAAAGTGAAAGTTTTCAGGAAGAAAGTTTTCAGGAAGAAATCAGCAAAGATGTAGTAGATTATTCACCTGTAATACTCTTGTACATGATGATGAGAACTTTGCTGGTCCCTTCTTTCCTGTGATTATATGCAGATATGTGGTAAATTCTCCTCTCCATCTGGTGGAATACTATGGGTCACTGGCTTACCTGCAGTCTGCTAAATTACCAGTTGGTAAATGGATATATCCATTTTTACCCTGCCCTTCCTCCAGAGAAATAAACATGGCATTCTTAGTCACTACTAGTCAAGCCCAGATTGGTCTCATTGATCAGATGTCAACCCATTAACAGAGCTTTTCTTGAGTGACCATCCTAAAATACAAACAACAGGTGCTGTGAGCCTCACAGTAAACAGGATCGTGTTGCTGAAGAAAATAAAATATATGCTTAGCAGAAAGGTTCTGGATCCATTTGTTTACCACTAGTAATCCAGCTGTCTTCCTGCAGCAGTTTTATTAATAACTGTCAAATATTCCAGTGCTAAGGAGGCAGGGAAGGACATCACCGTAAAGTCAAAGCAAAAGGGATTCAGAGGAGGTAGTAAGTTACCTCAGGAGAAGAAAGGCCTTAAGGGCCTTTCCAGCCTAGGATTCACTTGTGCTAAGAAGATGCTGCACTGATCCAGACAAACAGTTGACCCTCATGGATCTGGTCTTTGGTGGCGTTTCCTTTCCTTGTCACAAACAGTTTTCCCCTGAGGCTATTCCTCTAAAAGAGCTTCTTAGATCAGAATGAAGTTCCTTGTGTAACTTCTATTTAATTCAGACTCAAAGAGGGGTCTCAAAAGAAATCCTTTTTTCAATTAAAGAATTGAGGGAGTTCAAATCTTTGACTGTGTGATCCCATCTTGTGATATGTATATTAATGAAAATAACAGTAAGCGTACTTCAGATCTCTTCTTTCATTTGTAATACATTAGACATGGTACATAGAACAATCATTAAGGTATACAGAACAATGACTAACATGAAACAGTTTGGGCCTGATGTGCCAAGCAGAGGGTCTCATAGTCTCTTGTGACTTTAATCAAGCCAATCCTTTGGAGTTGAATGGACTTGCAGCTCTGCCTTGGTGTGCTGTCTGTCCTCTTTCTTTCCAAGACTTTCTTGTAGTCCCTAAAAGATTAATGTATAATTTTATAGACAATCTGGACTGCTCCTGAGGCAACCTGACTGTAACTTCAGTCCTTCCAATCATTCTAGAGCCAGTGTGGTGTAGTGGTTAAGAGCAGTAGTTTGGAGCAGTGGAGTCTGATCAGGAGAACCGGGTTTGATTCCCCACTCCTCCACGTGAGCGGCGGAGGCTAATCTGGTGAACTGGATTTGTTTCCCCACTCCTACACACGAAACCAGCTGGGTGACCTTGGGCTAGTCACAGCTCTATTAAGAGCTCTCTCAGCCCCACCTACCTCACAGGGTGCCTGTCGTGGGGAGGGGAAGGGAAGGTGATTGTAAGCTGGTTTGAGTCTCCCTTAATTGGTAGAGAAAGTCGGCATATAAAAACCAACTCTTCTTCTTCTAGGAAGACTACACCTTTTCCCCTTCTATGGAATAGCACAAACTAACTGAACATTCTTGACAAAAACAACATTCTATTTTAAAAACTTTTCAGACTTTTGGCCATGTAAAAGTCAGGTTGGTTTACTCAGCTTCTCCAGCCACTCCTCCTTCATGGATTATATGTTTTCTTCCAGTTTTGAGAGGGCTCCTCAATTTTTAAGTCCAGCAGTCTTGCTGCTACACCACACAGGCACAGTAAAATATGACAAGTAAAAGAACAGCAACAATTACATGTCCTTGCAATAGGATGTAGGTCTCAGTAACCTTTTAATGGAAGGGAATAACCTTCCGATGGAAATCTGGGAACTATTCTTGACAGGCCCTCCGTTTATCAGTAACTCATACTTTATCTTCAATCTGTACATGTCTTCTGTAAATAGGTATGTTTTTTTGTATGCCAGTTTTTGTTCAAATACTTGATTTCTCCCGCTCCCACAGACTGCTTTATAAAAAAAACCAGGAACATGGAGACACAATACAGTAGTACTTACCAAGTGGGTGAGTCACAACCTATGGAATATTTTTTTCTACAGCTGAGGCAGAGAAACTAAAGATATCTTTATTTCCAGAACTCATGGGATGCAGCACTCTTATTACAGTGACACCCTTGCCTTGTCCACCACTGTGATCAGAGCACCCCCTGCTGCTTGGGAGGCTGGGTCAGCATCTGAAGCATTAGTCATTCCTCTGAAAGAAAGTCATGTACGGCATGTCCTGGATGGTATGTGTGGGCTGCAAAATCCAAACAATGGTGTTCCTATTTGCGGCTGTATATTTCTTTCTTTTCTTTCTTTCTTAACATTTTAATTTTTCTAACCCCACCCCCACCCCAACAGTGGTTGAATCATTATGTAAACTGCCTATTCATCCTATGGACGATCTGTTCCAAGCAGAATGGTGAAAAGTAAAAACCTCGACAGTACTTAAACTCAGCCTCAGCAGGATAATGAAGCTGCTGTTGAGACCCACAGCAGAAAACACTATTTTGTGTCCCTGCCATTATTTCCCAGTGCTGTAGAAGAGAAGGACTGTGTGAGAACCCAAAATCCAAAACGAATGCTCCGGCCAATATGGCCCACTAAGAAGTGTCTCGAATGTGATATAATCCAGACAAAGGGCAAAACTAGAATGAAAGATCTTTCCTTTATGCCGAATGACCCGCATTGGCATAATTCTAGTTGACCAATCAAGTGTCTGGCCAAATGATGTAACTTCACTAATCAGGTATGTTGCTACTCAGGTGATCCAACCAATCAGGTGTGTATGGTCTTAATGAGACCATATCCTCTGCTCTGTATAGGGCCCAATCAAGCAAACACTTTCTCCCACCCATGGGTCCTTGCACAAAAAAGATGAAATGCATAGGCCAAACTCCCTCTCAGATTCTTTGGCCTTGAAACTGGTAAGCACCTGTGTCACTTCCCATCTCTTTTATCTAGGGTTGACAGCCTCCAGGTACTAGCTGGAGATCTCCTGCTACTACAACTGATCTTCAGCTGATAGAGATCAGATCACCTGGAGAAAATGGCTGCTTTGGCAATTGGACTCTATGGCATTGAAGTCCCTCCCCTCCCCAAACCCCGCCCTCCTCAGACCCTGTCCCCAAACCTCCCTCTAGTGGTGAAGAGGGACCTGGCAACCCAAGGAAAAGCCCTGTATTGCTTTTGTGAGTCACCTTGAGCAGGTCTCTGTAGAGGTGACAATATAAATTTTCTAAATAATAATAATAAAGTATAGTTATGATTAGCAGGTCTCCGAAACTTTGGGGAAAGGCCTTTTCCAGATCTTCTACCGGAAATATTTGACAGAAGATACAACATAGATTAAGGACTGTCAAAGAATTTGTTGCTCTCCTTGATTATACCTTGTAATAGCATTGCCCCATAAACTGTCTATACCTCAGAATTCCTTCTCTACCTCAGAAAATGCAGAAAAGTTGAAGGGGGCTTCATCAAAACCCCATAGAAGCAAAACTTTTCAAATAGAGTAGATAATTGCCCAGTTGCTGCCCTTTAGTGATGCTGCAGAATCTACTGCCTCACCTTTCCCGATGTCTGGTCCCGTCCAAACGTTTATGTACACAGACTAGATACCCTTCCAGTCACACACAACAATTCCCCAAAGCATTCACCCTGTACTTTTTAGTGCTACAAATTTCCCAACTGAAGTACACATGCAAATTGAAGTTGGTTTAATGTGAAAGAGCAGGTTCTGAGCCTTTAACCTGGTCCCTGGTTTGTCAAAAAGCAATGAGCAAATTCCAGAAAATTCTGGAATTGAGTGAGACATGTTTTGACATGACATGAAACTGATTGAGCGCATCCCCCCCTATAAATCATGCTACAGATGCAAAATAAATAAGCTAGTTACATAGGTCATGATGTGCAATTAACCGTACATTCCTGAGGGGAATGCCTGAGCCTGGCTTAGGAGGCCCCGCCGAATCTGGCGTATCTTGGCCCAAAAAAAGGGGGGCTTTCCCAAGCCGTAACGGCTTAGGAGGCCACCTAATGGTGGCCCCGCCCCCAGGCCAGCACCGTGACGCCCCGGGAACACCTCCCAGGACGCCAGGACGCCCCAGGAACGCCTCCCGGGATGCCGCTGTGACCTTTGCTGGCGTCCAGATGCCGGCGGAAGGCTCCGGATGCCGGCGTCCGGATGCCGGCAGAAGGCTCTTGCCCCAGTGCTGCCGCCGGCCCTTGCCCAGCCTTCGCCGGCCTCCAGAGGACTTTCATCCTGCTGGCCGCCGGCGCAGCTCAGGAATGTGCGGTAAATGTTTTTTCCCTAGCAACAATAACTATCTCTGAAAGGGCTGTTGAATCCAGCTTATCCACATGTTGTTCAGCAAGGAAAAATACAGAGATGGCTTTGGTCTTCGAGGAGACTTGGTTTGTAATATTAATCCACAGGGGCCTGGAAAAGCTTATGAGAACTGACACACCTGCTAGACAACTGCAACTCAAAATCATTTCAGTGTTCCCACCCTTTATTTATTTTTATGTGGTTTCCCATGTCTCTACAGAAGACTCTTTGTTGAGACAGCCACCTAGCTAACAAGTAGCAACCAGACACAAATGAAGGCTTTCTGTCAACAGAGGGTTTGCGAGATGAGGGAGTGAGTCTGTCGTTTCAGACATATGAAAAAAATGACCCCAATTATCTTTGCTGAAAAGTTCAAGCAATAGTTAATGGTAACAAACAAAGGAGGTGGGGTGCTAAAGGAAGGCCACAGTCCTGCACAATGGTGGGGGAAAGCAGGCAGGAAGATTCTGCCTGAAAGGCCACCTGATTTCATCAGGCGGGGGGGGGGGGGTATTTTTCAAAACTTTTGGTACATAATAGTGCTGGCAAAAGGATGCTCTTTTAGCTGCCTCTGGCTCCAAAGACTGTTTTGGGAACCTGGTGGCATCATCAGTGCTGATCCTCCCTTGAAGATTGTGTGAGGAAACCAGTCCCTAAGTAGCTGGGTTGGTACCAAAGTCCACGTCTGGGACGGAAGGCCTCTGTTGTGCCTGCTGTAGACAGTGGCAGATTGGCTGCTTTTGATGCAGTCTTTGAAGGCAATCCATTCATTTGTTTGCTCAGCAGTAAAAGAGAAAAGCTGGTAGTCATTCAGATAGAGACGTGACAGGACTGTTTTGCATTCACTGCACCACCTCAAAGTTTCATTCGGAATTTTCTTTACACAGAAATAAAAATTTGAGGGAAGGGGGGGGCTCTCCACAACAAAGTCATGATATGGTAATTTTGTCAATCTGGTTTAGAAGAGCAAGAGGAGGAGGAGGAGGAGTTGGTTTTTATATGCCGACTTTCTCTCCCACTTAAGGAAGAATCAAACGGGTTTATAATCCCCTTCCCCTCCCGTCACCACAACAGACACCCTGTGAGGTAGGTGAGACTGAGAGAGCTGTGACTAGCCCAAGATCACCTAGCTGGCTTCATGTGTAGGAGTGAGAGAAACAAATTCAGTTCACTAGATTAGTGTCCACTGCTCATGTGGAGGAGTGGGGACACTGGCTCTCCATGTGGTCAGGCCGGATAAACAAGATAGGGTTTCCAGCAGCTTACCAGAGGGTTGTTGTTGTTGTTTTCTGCTTTGGGCTAGTTGCCAGAAAAGCAAAGAGGAAATCTGTTTCCCCCATCCCTAAAGTTAACTGTATATCTTAGGTGAACAATCAGCTTTTGCGCTAGGCTCTGCCCCAGGACCCACCTCCAGCCCTGTTCTAACTCAGGAAGCTAAGGAGATAAACAACAAGGGAAGTGTTAGGAAGTTGAAGGGCTCTGAATTGCAAAGCCAAGCAGGGAGATAGCCCATAATATTGTGTGTGTTTGAGAAGTAACTAACAGTGCCATCCTAAGAACATTTTCCTGGGAATAAACCCCACTGAACAGACTTGAGTATGATTAGGGTAGACAAGGTCCCTCTTTGCCACCGGCGGGAGGTTTTTGGGGTGGAGTCTGAGGAGGACAGGGTTTTGGGGAGGGGAGGGACTTCAATGCCATAAAGTCCAATTGCCAAAGCAGCCATATTCTCCAGGTGAACTGATCTCTATCAGCTGGAGATCAGTTGTAATAGCAGGAAATATCCAGCCACCACCTGGAGGTTGACAACCATAAGTAGGATTCTGAGTAGATCTGTGTAGGATCTCTCCACAATCTGCCAGTTTTGCTCATGACCTACTTGCAAGTTGTTATCACCCAAGTTACTTGTCTGGCATACTGTTTCTCTGTGTTAAAACAGCTTAGATGTGTTCAGTTATGGGGAAAAGACAATTGTGAGTGTGTGACTAAATGCTGCTTTGTCCAGAGCTGTCTCCTCTTTCCTTCACAGCCGCTGCATCTCCCATTGCCTCCAGCAGTTAGAAGACACATTGTTAAAAGCATAACAGTCACATTTTGAAGTGAAACTTGCATATCAATTAAGTAGCATCTATGTGTCCTTTCTGACAGTGCCCCTCTGACAGTGTTAATGGCTGCAGAACTGTTCAGATCCTGATACATTTATACATTTATTTTTCTGAGGAAGACCTGATATTTCTGAGCCAACCCTCCAGCTAACAAAAGAATCAGAGCAGAGTAATCCTGATAATAGAGGTAATAGAGAAACAGATTTTGACAAAACTAAGAATAGTCTAAATTTTATGGTGGCAAAGTAGATCAAAGTTGCTAACTGTTTCACACTTGCCTCTAGATGGAGAGTTCCAAATGGGACATGAAAAAATGATGCATCTATGGCTTCCATTTTGGGGCCAAAGGCTTGGATCCATTAAGAGACTCCATATGAAAGGTGGGCTGTGATTAGAAGGTGTGGAACACCCTGCATTATCAGGAAGCGCCTGCTTCTCTTGTGATCAAGAAGATTTAGTTTACCATCTTTTCGGGTCCAGCTTTGCTTAGGGTGGTGTTTGAGCTGAACTCTGAACGATAACATTGAGACAATCCAACAAAGGGGTTGAATTATCGTGGAAACAATGAGTTTAATCATGGCAAATCTGACTAGCACTCACATTTGTGTCTAAATTCTCAGCATCCCTGATCATATGCTGATTTGAACTAGACAAGGAGATTGATCTACAATGGACTGTAAAGGATTAACGGAAATAACCTACCTTCAGACCAGACCAGGACAAGGGCAGTAGTGGATTGGGGGTGGGAGTGAGAATAAGATCAATCTGTAACTGACTGTGATTTGGACTAAACAGCCCAATATTTGGCTAGTTCTTACACCACATGGGAGGGGAGGCAGCATGGTATAGCCCAGTCTCATCAAATCTCAGAAGCTAAGCCGGGTCAGTACTTGGAAGGGAAACCACCAAGGAAGACTCTGCAGAACAAAGCAACAGCAAACTACCACTGGTTCTCACTTGCCTTAAAAAAACTCCTTGCTGTGGTTGCCATAAAGCCACTTGGTGGCACATCTGTATGTAGTTACAACACATATGCAGTTATGAATGAAACAATGTGTCCCAAAGGGAGGGAGGGCCAATGGATGTTCCTGCCTCGGCCAGTTGACAACCACATTATGAAGGGTCTCATACACTTGACTCCAGTGATGATAAAAGCCACCAGCAGCTACTGTTTTCAAAGAATATAATGCTGCTGTGGCCAAGAGAGCTCCAGTGTGGTGTGTAGTAGCTAAGCTGTTTCATTAGGGCTTACGAGATTCAGGTTCAAATCCCAGGTCTGCCATGGAACCATGCTGGGTGAACTTGGGCCAGTCACTCCATCTCAATCTACCCTACTTCACAGGGTTGTTGTGAGGACGAAATGGAAGAGGAGAAAAGGTGATGTACGCTGCCTGAGCTCCTTGGAGGAAGCATGAGATAAATACTATACTAAATAAATAAAAATAAGAAAAATCTTGCCAAGGGTAGTGTTCAAATATATTCAAAGATATATTCAAGATTAAATTATAAAAGATGATACTTTTTGAGAGCATTTGCTGTGCTTTACCTTTTAATCATTCATAATAAGTAGGAATATGAGCTGTTTAGGGTTAATCATATGTGGCCTAAAACATAGGGGAGTGTCACAGAATGCCCCACTGACCCATGGGTGTCATTCTGTTTTGACACCTCTGAGAGTTTGGGACACTCAGCTGTTGTCCCAGGTCTCCTTCTGGCGGCACCTCTCTCCCAAGCCTACCTGACTCCTGGAAGGGTTAGTTGCTTCTCTCTGGGTATCTACACTGTCACCAGCTGGTCAACTAGAGTATTTCCCACTAAGAGGGCCAGCACTCCCCACGCTTTGTCGAAAGCAAAGAGTGGGCAGGGATAATCTGCAATAACAGGAGGATTCTTGTGTATTTACGAGAGCTCCTTCCTCTCCCCTTTGGGGTGGCAGGGACATCAGTATTCACTATAGTGATGCTGCTGAGGGGGGCCAAGGAATCAGTCCCAGTAGGGTTGCCAGGTCCCTCTTCACCACCAGCGGTAGATTTTGGGGGCGGAGCCTGAGGAGGGCAGGGTTTCAGGAGGGGAGGGGCTTCAATGCCATAGAGTCCAATGGCCAAAGCAGCCATTTTCTCCAGGTGAACTGATCTCTGTCAGCTGGAGATCAGTTATAATAACAGGAGATCTCCAGCGAGTACCCGGAAGTTGGCAGCCCTAAGTCCCAGGCCAGCCAGCCGCTGCTAGGAAGTGGCAGGACAGAGCACTCCTACACAACACACACCCCACTCAAAACTTGTCTCCAGACTCTGGTTCCTTCTCCTAGATAACAGACCTTTCCGTTTACAAATAGGCTTTGAAGTGTTGGTTTAACAGCAGAAGGGCTCTTTCTTCCTGCAATATGTAATAGTCTGGATTGACAGGATGCCAAGATCGCCACTGAAGCACATCAAACATGAAAAGTCACCAATTCACTTCCTTCTGCAGATAGCGGAATATCCTCCCAGCAGATGGTATCTCTGTTTGCCAACTCAGTGAAATGCTAGCAGTTGAGTATTTCTTTAATAGCAACCTCAACATCAGCTCTAGAGGTGAGTCCTTTTGCTTCTTTGCTTGTTGGTTTCCATGACGTCTAGACAGCTATGACAACCAGAAAGACACAGCAATTATTATCATTACTTCACTGTGACATTCTCAAAGCAGTTTTAAGTTAATGGCAGCAGCATTATTACATCGTAGATTTTAATTTAAGCCAGGACTGTATTATTACATAGCTTGGTGCAGTGGACTGCAATTATTGAATTATATATAAACTAGTGTTTTGAAATAGAATATGGCTAGCACATAATAATAATATAGAAAAAAATTAACAAGCAATATTTTTAAAAATATATGTTTGCAACTAGAACTTATGCTGCTTGTCCTCAATATTTTCTCACACCCAAAGTGATCAAGAAACATAATCTTCAATGCAGCTATGCATAGGCTTGATCCCCAATGCTTGGGATCACCAGTATTTATGTATTTATTTATTGTAGATATTTATATCCCACTTTCCTCCACAATGGAGACCCCCCAAGTGGCTTACGACATCATTCTCCCCTCCTCCATTCTATTCTCACAACAACCCTGTAGTAGGTTAGGCTGAAAGTGTATGACTAGCTTGAGGTCACACAGTGGCAGAGTGGGGATTCAAAAAACCCAGGTCTCCCAGATCCTGTTCCAACATGCTAACCACTGCACCATGCTGGGAAGAGAATGGCTTTCACCCATACCCTACAGATGCTCCTAAATGCATCTGTCTAATTTCTTATTTGCCAAAATCATCCATGTCACAGGTCTTCAAGATGTGAGGCAGCTTCTATAAAAAATAAAATAAAAGTAAAACAATAAAACACAATTAAAATATTAATCTCATGAATAGTAATTGTTAAAGAACAGGCATTCTATACCATCACCCTTGATTTGCCAAGGGGCCTTACAGGTAGGGTTGCCATCCCTACCTGCCACCCTGGTGGGAGAATTTGGGGGGCAGGGACAAGCTATTAGCAATGCACCTATGCATGACATCACTTCTGATGCAAAACTGGAAGTGATGTCATTGTGTCAGGGAGATGCTCCAGAATTTACACAAAACTCTATGAGTGAATCCTGGAGAGCTGCTCTGACACAAGGATGTCACTCCCGGTTTTGCATCAGAAATGACATCATGCATTGGAATGGCACTGAATTGCTCCCTATTTTCCCACCACCTCTCTGTCTAGTGACCTGGATGGCCC
Source organism: Euleptes europaea (assembly GCF_029931775.1). Taxonomy (NCBI): domain Eukaryota; kingdom Metazoa; phylum Chordata; class Lepidosauria; order Squamata; family Sphaerodactylidae; genus Euleptes; species Euleptes europaea. The sequence goes on from NC_079314.1 coordinate 48,992,795, forward strand.
AGGCTAGCCTGATCTTGTCAAATCAGGAAGCTAAGCAGGGTTGGCCCTGGTTAGTACTTGGATGGGAGACTACGAAGAAAATCCAGGGTTGCTATGCAGAGGCAGGCAATGACAAACCACCTCTGAACATCTCTTGCCTTGAAAACCCCAAGGGGTCACTAGAAGTCAGCTGCAATGACAGCACTTCCTACCCACCCACTTTGTTAAGTCGGGGGGAGAATGACGTCCCAGGCCAGGAGGTCCTCCTGGGCCCTCCATTTACAGAGCACCTGGGACAGTCTCCTGCCCAATGCTGGAATTCCAAAGCAAGAGCGTCCCTGGTTGATGGCCAACCAGCCTCTGCTTGAAGACCTCCAGCGTGAGACAGCCCTTGGTTATTGGTTCCGCTGCCAAACTGCTGCTACTGTTAGGAAGCTTCTCGTGATGTTCAGCCAAAATCTTTCCTCCTGTAATTTGAACCCAGTAATAGTCAGTGGCATGTGACTCTTTGACATGCCACCGGGGGCTCTTCTGAGCATCATTTATCACCCCATGTTCCAGGAAAGTGGGCAGGGCCTGATGGCTTGTGGTTCACCTTGAAACTGCTGCTGCCAGAGGGACTGGAGTATTTCTAAGCTGTGAGCCTCATACCAGAAACAGGCCCATTCTATCCAACACTCCCCTCTTACCCCCGCACAGCCTTTGCACTCTCATCCCAGCACTCAGGTCACTCCCGGGAGGAGAGCAAGCTGCAGATAAGAGAGAGTGAAACTACTACCATGGTAGTTGCCTGGGAAAATGAGCAAGCTGGCTGCAGTGGGGTGGTTTTACTTCCCTTTCTCTACAGCCAGCTTGCTCTCCTCTGGGCACCCAGTCAATTTCACCCTCTCATCCAACTTGCCATGCCTCATGCTGAGAAGAGAGCAAGATCTCTTCTCACTCCAGATACATGAGGGCTGGCTAAGGTTTCAGCACTGGTGGGAAGAGGCAACCCTACATGCTTAGAGGGACTTTGGTAATTTAGAAAATTATAGGTGTATATTTAATATTAATAGTTATTTCTTATACTATTGTATGGGTGTGTTTGGTGGGTCATGTGGCTGTTTTTGTCAATGGTCACTGCAAATGTGGCTCTCCTCAAGCTGTGAACTACCACTGCTTAAGCCTGTTATAGGTCTTGTCTGCTGAAGTAGTAGGAAGTGAAAGAAACATGACCTGCTAGATCTGCCAGGACTAAGAAAAGACGGCTTTACAGGTCTTAATCCATAGCAAAGTTCATTGCCTTAGAACATAGCCAACACAACACTGAACCCACCTTTCAGCTACTCCCCAACTACAGAAGCTGAAGATGTCCAAACAACCTTAACTGAAGGACAACACCCTCAGACATACAGAATAGAACATAGGCTCAAAATGTCCATTCAAAAGCTGTAGGCCTTATGGAAGAAGTACATCCACTCTGAAAAACAGACGGATGCTACAGTTCAGAGCCACAGTGGAGAGACTGGCAATAACTCTGGAGCAATCATGTTAAATGGTCTGCTTCTTGTCACTGATGTACTTACTTCACATAGTGTAAACTCATGGAGTAGGTTCAGCCTTGCTGAACATAAATTAGTAGCTGGGCTTTCATGAGGAGAAACAGTCTCTGAGAGTCATGGGCTCCAGTCTATGAAGAGCAGAACCAGCCCAGAGCTATGTGGTGGAAAGTTCAGTGCTCTGCAAACAGGATGAATGTGTACCCACTTCCCCATATCGAACAGGTAAAGTGACATTCTGCACCCACTGAGACTTCTGAGAGATCTTTAGGGAGGATAACTTTATGCAAGTACCTTATTCCCAGAGGCTACGAAGGCAGGAAGCAGCATGGCAAGACATTTCTTTTCCAGAAAGGGTGTGTGTGTGTGTGTGTGTGTGTGTGTGAATGCTGTGGTACTCAGCCGTAAAACTCTAAGTATCCAGCTGTGAAACTGGGCTGTGGAAGAGCTGTCCCCCCCCCACCACTATTTTACTCTGCTGCACAACTTTTCTAAGGCTAAGAACAAACCACACAGCCCGGATAACCTACAAGAACCAATGAACTCTGACTGTGAAAGCCTTCGACAATATTTTAAAACCACACCATATTTGACAAACTTCAGCTTGCTAAAATGGAGCATTTTAAAAATGCCTGCCAAGCCGATTACACTCCATTCCACTGTCACTGGAAGCTGGTAATGCTGGTAATGCTTACAACTAATTACACGCCATGGCTACTTAAGTTGGTAGTGCACTGGAAAGCTCTGCTCAGTTGTGCTATACATGGATTTTCCCATGTGAACTATCTAATAGAGTTGTCGCTATAGTGCAAATGATCGCTATAGTGCAAATATCTAGAAATACATGAATGGAACCTGTAGCTCAACACACACACTCCTTGGGGCTTGAAGTTCCTTGGGAAGAGATGCCACTGTCCATGTTTATTGACTTGGCTATCACCAGTAAGAAAGTTCTTTGAGGTTCAGGATAGGGTTTGGATGCAGAATATCGGAAACAAGCACTGAAACAGAATACCCCAGTAACATGTGCCCCTTGGAGGACATGCCCATCAATGGCTACTAGACATGGTGACTAAAGGGAACCTCCACATTCAGAGGCAGCAAACTTATGAATACCAATGCTAGGAGGTAACATCAGGAGAAAGCCTTGGTTTCTAGTCTGAGTTGCTGTCCCTCTATAGTAACTGGTTGGACACTGTATGAGACAGGATACTGGACTGGTTGGACAACTGGGCTGATCCAACAGGGCACCTCTTGTGTTCTTATGTTCTTTGGTTTCCTGTTTGATTTGGAAATCCATTGATCTCTGCCTGCAAAATATGTAGGGTGATGACTGGTGATGCAGACTGTAAACTTGGTGGTCCAGGGGTCATGTACTATTAAGGTGATATCTACGCCTGTGGCCAGATCTTCCAGTTATGGACTGTTAGGAAGAATGACCCAGGTTGTATTGTTCCGCTCTTGGAGGCTGTATTCTGCTATTTTCTAGCAGTGTGATAAGAGGCAACATGCATTCTCTTCTAGCCTACCTTGGCCATGGAGGCTTCAAGTGCTGCACTAGTCCACATACCCCATCTAAAGAAGCAGATGCAAGTGTTTTATTTCCATTTCAAGTGGTGTAACACGGGTTTTTCAAGTGGTGCTACTTTGCTTCCAAAAAGTCTGGTTTGAAAGGGGAGTTTCAACGAGAGGACTGCCATTCATATCTGAGAATAAAACAGCAAATGTCAGGCCACTTTGCAGGTGAATGTGGAGGCAATACAAGAGGGTCAATAGCTTCCAACTGACCGGGAAAGGAATCTAATACAACCACAGTTCCTTGGAGAAATAACATTGCCACTGAAAATTGCACAAAGACAGAGAGAGGGCAACGACATAACACTGATCCAGTCCCTGCTAACAGAAAGAGTGAAAGGAGCAGAATGGGGGCTATGCATTCAGTATTTGTGTTGCTGTGTATGCATTTCACTCTGGCAACCCCAGATCCATGCAAATTGGCCAGTTCTGATGCTGAGCAAGCTCCAGACCAGCATTTCTCTGCCTGTTTCTTTGAACATTTGAGTGGGTTTTCGTTCAATCAGGTCTCCCAAAGGCATTTGTTTGTGTTTGAATAAAATAGCACTGTAATGTGCAATGACATTTACGAAGCTCTTTTAATTTGGAACAACACTCCCCCCACCAACTAATATTTCACACTTGATTGCCTTTATATTAAGAAAGTTTAAAAATGCCTTGGTGCCATTATCACTCATGGGCTTCAAAAGGCAGGGACAACATGCAAAATTTATTTTCAAATTTTGTAAATAAAACAAAGTCAGTTATTAAATGTTAATCTTTCTAAAGGCCTTGTGCAGACAGCAAGCCAGATTCACAGAAAAAAATAGAACTGAGGGAGGAAAATAATAAAAGCATGCTTTATAGAAGTAGGATGAAGTAGATGGTAGGAGATCTTTGTGGCCCATAAGCTCATGCTTATGAGGCTACTTGAGGGTTCAAAGAAACCTAAGATCACATATCTTTGTTCATCCATAAAATGAAGTTCAGGCACGCGCAGCCGCAATTTGTCTTGGGGCTGTGCAGCCACTCAGTGTGGCTATTTGCTGAAACCAGTCCTTCTGCTCTGCTGTAAACAGTTTAAAGTAGTGCCCTTTAAATTGTAACCCATTTATTCTACCCATTCTCATAACTGGAGATAGCCACATTACAACTCACAGACCAAAGTGCCATACTTTTAAACCCCACAGTTCTGCAGGACACAAGTCAGGTGTGGCTCCTCTCCTCTCATCTGTTCCAGTCCTGGTTCTGAAGACTGCCTTTCCCTCATACCCAAAGTCCTGCTCACCACAGTAGGGGAGGAACAGCTGAGAACAGGACAGGTATGGGAACGGGCTCTGATCCACACACTCATCGTAAGCAGAGTTACGCCCTTCTAAGCCCATTGAGGATGTCATTGTGAACGATCAAGGGCAGCAACAAACTTCCTCACTGTCTCCAGTTTGGGAGTCTTCTTTGAACAGGCAATGGAGAAGTGTGTGAATGTAACAGACTTGGTATACCGAGGAGCTCTTTGTGCCTGAAGCTTTCATATATGCAAAGGCTTGGACTGAATTGTATTGAGATTCTACTTGTGTGCCTCAATATCATTGATTGCAGTGAAGTTTGGACGTGCCTGATTGTTTCTAGATTATCTCGTTTCAACACACTCTTTGCAAAAAAAGAAAAAAAAGACTGCCTCCATATTGTGGTCCTGTGTAAATCTTCTCTTAGTCTGCATGGGGTTATTTGGGACCAACATGAATGGAAAGAGGAGTGGTTAGTTCTCTCTTCCTCCTCAGACTGCTCCTTCCTCTTTGTAATCTCTTGCAAGAATTTGCTTAACTAGCACAGTCAAACATGTTCTGAGTATGTACCTGTTTACAATATATACCAATTCAATATTCTCTCTACCATAGTGTGACTACTCAGTGGGGTTGGGCAGAACAACTGCAGGGCAGAGGAATGGGTTGAGATGGTCTACAATGCTTTGAAAATGTATTGTTGTGCATTGAGTATTTATTCCAGGGAAATCGGAGGATGCTTTTGGAATGAATACTGTGATTGTTATAACACCTGCAGAGGGAATCACAGTTCTTTGTCTAGCGGTAGCAATCCACCCGCAGCCTGTGCTGTTTTCATTTCCCCTTCCGTGCAAGATGCACTGTTGACATTTTGTTCTATGAATAATATTGTGTTGTCTCATATCCCACAGACTGTGTCTCTCCTCCGTCGTCTCACTTTCCCCAATAACTAAGCAGGTGAATTGGGTCAATAGGACTTAGCTGAGAAATATTAGGGCCTGATGTATCTGCACTGAAAATTAAATTTGTGTTGGGGAAGAATTGGCAGGTTGAGAAGTCTGTGTTGCATTCCTTTGGGAGCCACCCAGAAAAGACAACAGTAACATACATGTCTTGAAGGTTCAGACAAATGGAGACAGGTGCCTTCCTTTTCTCTGTGCCATTGTTGCAGAGATCCCAAGGTGCTGGCATTCAATTTGTATTCCTCCCTTTCATGAGGAAAACTAAAGAGATAAGAAGAATTCATGAGAAAGGAAGTTACCAAAAAACAATGGATTCCCCTCTCCCTAAATTTACACTAATACATTTCTGTTGAAACATTAGCTACTATGGTCTCCTTTCAAGGACTATTATTCTGGTATCTTATTTCTTGTTCACATTCATATGATGTCTGGGTTCTGGCAATGCTGATCCCAGCATTTTCTTCTTCTTCAGAAATCAGATGCACAGAGGGCCCAATTCAGACCATTGCACTAGGAGGGGAGAATTGAGCCACTTCATACACCATCTTCCCAGCCTTAAACAGCCCTGGGGAGCCTCTTGTTGCCATTGGGGCAAACGTACAATTATCTGTAAGAATTCGTATTTATCCTGGATTGGGCAAATAGTGGCTCCCCAGGGTTGCTTTAGGTTAAGTAAATGGTGCAGGAAAAAAGGGTAAGCCCCCCCACTCATGCTATAGCCCTGATCAGATTGATCCCCCCCCCCCCATGCATCTGACTGATCAAGGAAAACAATGGTGGCAGCAGTATTTATGGAACTCCCTGCATCACAAGTGACAGACAAGGATCCAAAAAAACATGTGGTTGTTGGGGTTCCCAACAGCTTTGCCAGCATGGTGTAATGATTAAGAATGGTGATTTGGAGTGGTGGAGTTTAATCTGGAGAACCGGGTTTGATTCCCCACTTCTCCACATGAGCAGCGGAGGCTAATCTGGTGAACTGTATTTGTTTCCCCACTCCTACACACAAAGCTAGCTGGGTGGCCTTGGGCTAGTCACAGCTCTTAGAGCTTGCTCTGCCCCACCTACCTCATAGGGTGCCTGTTGTGGGGAGGGGAAGGGAAGGTGATTGTAAGCCGGTTTGATTCTTCCTTAAGTGGTAGAGAAAGTCGGCATATAAAAACCAATTCTTCTTTGGAATTGAATGCTCTAAACCAATGTTTCCCAACCTGTAGGCTGGAACCAAAAAGTGTGTCGCAAAGCCTCTGAAAGTGGGTCGCAGACTTTGTGTGATGTTTGTTGGTTTCTCAGAAACATCTGTTGGGCTCTATAGAAAATGGAAAACTCTCAACTAGACGGGTGCCAAGGTCATAGTTTGCTTAGGCCACCAAAAAAAACCTTGGGCCAGCCTTGGATGGGTCACTGTACAAAGTAAATTTGGACTTGTGGATCGCCGTACCAAAAATGTTGGGAACCACTACTCTAAACAGCAACCTTCCTCAGCCTCCTACATATCTCATAAATATCTGCTTATGAAACAGAATGGATTGAAAACAGATTGTGATGTGACTATTGGGGAAAGGGGTCCTGCTGATCCCACTGGGCACACCCAGATGCTTACACAGCAATTTGATCCAAACACAGGGTTTGTCTTCCCCCTGATAAATGTATATGTAGGAAATTTTGCATCTTTTCTATTTTTAATCTCTAAGATGTACAGCTATGGGTTGGAAATGACATCATGCTTTGCATGTACTCAAGTATAAATTGGAACCTATCACTGACTTTTGGCTCATTTTTCTTAGTCAGGCATGACTGAGAGCCAAAAATGATTCCTGCCCATCACACTTAATGAAAGCAAATGTCGAATATCGAACAAAGTAAAATGTGGAGAGGCGGGGGAGCCAAGTCTTGGGAAGATTTCCTATGCTCAAGTGTTTAGACCACACAGTTACTCCTCCTTTCTGGGTAACTGGAGGCCAAAGCAGGCCCTGCAAGATCTGTGCTTGGGTTGTCCCAGCCTTTTAAGAGGTGCAATTGGTGGGGCTGGGGGGGATCATGGTAGAGCATCCGCTTTGTAATCCAAATGTCTCAGGTTCAATACCTGGCATTGCTCTGTTAGTGAAAAGGCTCTGTTAGCAGGTGATGTGAAAGACCTCTACCTGAGATCCTGGATAGCCACTGCCAATAAGAGTAGCCAGTACTGACTTGGTCTTGACTCACGGTAAGATAGCTTTATTTTCAGGGAAGAGTAAGACTTCTGTTTCTGCCCTGTTCCCCAGCCCTTTGCTTGCATGTTTCCACAGAGAATGTTACACTTTTTGATTCTTCCCCTGACAGCTATGAGGGTTTTTCCCTGACCTATCCTGAAATTGGGTTTGCGTTCCCATGTGCTGCCCTGCATTTTTCTCCAATCATACCAGGATGCACTTCCCCAAACTTTTATTGCCCTAACTCAGGATATCCAGAACAGTGATCTGTCAAGTGGGTGGGCAAACAGTACTGTTGACCTGACTGATTGTTACAATAAACAGGAAACCAATGTCCCCCCTGCCTGAATACCCAAGGCATTATAACTTTGCAGGACCTTCATCATAACAGTATGTGTGTGTGTGTGTGTGTGTGTGTGTGTGTGTGTGTAAAGTGCCGTCAAGTCGCAGCCGACTTATGGCGACCCCTTTTTGGGGGTTTCATGGCAAGAGACTAACAGAGGTGGTTTGCCAGTGCCTTCCTCTCCACAGCAACCCTGGTATTCCTTGGTGGTCTCCCATCCAAATACTAACCAGGGCTGACCCTGCTTAGCTTCTGAGATCTGACGAGATCAGGCTAGCCTGGGTGTGAGCTCTTGGCCTAGTAGAACCATAAACCACATCAGAGACAGTCAGGTCCAAAGAAGCTGGTTTTTACTTGGTCTAAATAGGTTAACAGTGCATAAGGAAAAGGTGACAGCAATGGCTTTTGCTGGCTTGAACTTGGTAATATAAAAGCATGGAAAAACGCAAGAGATTACAGAACACAAACAGCACTGTGGTTCACACAGCTTCAAAGGCAGTTAGGTATGCATAAACAGTCCTTGGGTTCTTGGGTCTGTTCAGTGGGAAAACACCAGGAAACGAAAGCAACTGAGATACAGGCCTGACACTGGGCCATCCAGGTCAGGGCTATCATAACAGTAGCTGCCTTTCAGTTCCTAGGCCCCTGGTTCCTGATTCAGGTTGCAACTATGGCTGCAGGCGTGGAGACAGGGCTTTTGCCTCTCCCCGGGTGTGATCTCCTGATGTCAGTCACCCCAAGGTAGGGTTGCCAACTCCAGGTTGGGAAATTCCTATAGATCTAGGGATGGAGAATAGGAAAAGTGGGTTCTGGGGAGAGGTAGGACCTCAGCATAATGTTACAGAGCCCACCTTACATATCGGCCATTTTCTCCAGGGGAACTGATGCCTATAGTTTGGTGATCAGCTGTAATTCTTGGAGATCTCCATGCCCCACCTGGAGGTTGGCAACCATATCCCAGGGTGTGTTATTTGGCCTCTTGAGGAAACCCACATGTATATTTGTTGGTTTTCCCAACAGGGCAAATAGTGCTTCCCCCCGTTTCAAGAAAGTGGTGTTTGGAAAAAGTCTGAAGCCCATTCCTGTCATGGATCCCAGTTGCAATCTGCATTGCACATGCAAGAATTGAGGAGAACCTGCAACTCATGTGTGACTGTTGGCTCATAGGGTGGGGGCTCTGGATCCAACCAGTGTACTCTGTAAGGTGTGAATCAACCTGACATTCTCACACTGTTTGCAAGACTGTTTCTGTGCATTCCCGCATGTACATCTCATTCCTCCAGGTCCAGTGGCCTCTTACTTTGAATCCTCTCTTTTCTTTATTTTTTCTATACTGAAATGGCCCTTGCTTCAAAATGGACAAAACCAGAAATGAGCCAGGAACATTCAGGATGGATGACATACTAATGCATTACACAGCTGCCTAGAATGGAAATGTAGCAGCTTTTGGCCCCATTTATTTTTTCGCCCGGGAATAGAGGCAACTGAAATTGCACTGGATTCCTTTGTGGAGTTTCAAAGTAGCTGTAGCATCTGTGCATTGTCTGTCTGCAGTCTTCATGGACCATCACTTTCTGTTCTTTCATCTCATTTGGAAATGAGAAAAATAAAAGAAGTACCAACTGTGAAATGGTTCGAGGAAATTGCAGCAGATGGAAAAGAGACACGAGTGATCATTTCAGATGGGGTGAACAAAAACAGCAGGCAGGGGGAACTTTGAGAAGTACATTAACATTCCAGTTCCCCCAACCCACAGTAGTGGCCATGGCACCTCCACTTCTACATGTTTTTGATTGGCACACTTGCCTTTTAAGAGATGCCAACCACCCCCTGCACAGCTGGGACCAAACTGCAGTTCAAAACTCACATGTTACTCTTTTCCAAATAAACTGTGGTTCTTAAAAAAAAACCAAACCCTATACTCTATCATTGTGGCACGTGCGCTGGAAATGCACGTGGAGGGAATGTGCAGGGCAAGGGCTATTACCAGCCTCCATGACAGGCTTTGTCTAGGGTTGCCAAGAAGAGGAGGGGCCCTGGCTCAGTGGTAGAGCATCTGCTTGGAATGCAGAAGGTCCCAGGTTCAATCCCTGGCATCTCTAATTAAAGGGACTAGGCAAGTAGGTGATGTGAAAGACCTCTGCCTGAGACCCTGGAGAGCCGCTGCTGGTCTGAGTAGACAAGACTGACTTTGATGGACCAAGTGTCTGATTCAGTATAAGGCAGCTTCATGTGTACATGTGAGGAAGGAAATGGGGGAGGGGAGAAGCATTGCTTGCATTGTGGAATCAAACCCAGAAGTGATGTCACAGCCACACTGTGACATTCTAGGAATGTTGCAAATCTCTACAGTCTTTACCATAAAGATTTAAGGAATTCATAGACTGTCACATCGTGGCTATGATGTCACTTCTAGGTTTTCACAGGAAGTGATCTTGTGATGCATGGGACAGTGTTTTTCAGAGATCCCCCCCCAGAAAATTCCTGCAATTCATGGCAGCCAGGCTGGCAACCTTAGCTTTGTCCTTCACTACCATGCTAAGGAAATAGAGGGGAGCTGGAGTGCCAAACCTGCTAGCCAGAGGAACTGGGGACACAGAGGTAGTAAGAGCTGTACAGATGCCAGGAGAACTATAGTTAACAGGAAGCAACACCTTCTAGACCTAGTAAGAGGAAAGAGTCCCTTGTGTAGGATATGATGGAACACCCCTATGCAGAGTCTAAAAGGGTTTATGAGTGAGAAACCTCAAACCCTTTGGATTTCTCCTTTAGATCTGGTTGCACACGTGAAGGTAGCTCTCAAAATATTTTTTACATTCAGGGATTTGGGAAGGACTGTGGCTCACTGCTTTGCATGCCATGACAAAGCAAGGGCGCGAGGCTTAGTCATTAGTGACTAAAGTAGCCCCCAATTGAGACAAAAGGTCTCGTCCCCAAAGGTTGACTTTAAGTGGGACGACAATTGGAGTTACATACCCCCATCTAATGCAGTGGAACCCCCCACCACCCAGACAGCAGATGAACGTTCTAGAGGCCAGGAGGGGTCCCAATCATGAAAGGTGGTTACAGAAACATCAGCACTAGTTATCAAGGAGATTTTTTAACTTTTTACCTTGAACCTCATACTCACGAATTGGTTTCTGAAGTCAGATGTTTTCAGGACCAAGGTAATCTGTAAGGAATCAAAAGACAAACTTCCCCTTGTCCCCCTCCCAGTGCGGGAGTGGGACAAGGTGCGCACAGGAAGCACCCTCCTTTAATTTTAAAGGAAGAGCGCTCAAACACTGCAAGACAATAGGTAAATTATCCTGGACCACAACACTGCTCTGACCGATAAGCCTGATTAGCAGTGATATCAGCAGTGACACTGAGCTGGGCTGCAGCACGATACCAGACCACATACTGAGTCTTCTGACTAAGAATCAGTCGCATCAAAACTTTCCAACCTCTAGGCAACATACCATAACCAGTACAAAGCCCCTCAATCATACCTTGAAAGTAGGTTGACTGAAGGCCGTTCTCCTTTATTGCTTTATTCAACTCCCGAAGAAGTGAATAAGGCAAAGGAGCCCATTGCAGCGTGACAATCCCCTGAGCGTCTTGCTCACACGTCAATGGAAAAAATGCAGGCGGTTCCCCCTCCCACTCTTCGGAAAGATCCAGGTCCCCATTGCAACGGGCTGCCTGGACTGCCAGCGCCACTTTTGATCGAGGCGGTGGACAAGCAGGAGAAGGAGGGATGGGTGAAGAAGGTATGGGAGTTAAAGACGAGGCTGCAGGGAGGAGAACCAGATAGGGGGGCGGTAGCACTTCCATAGCAGGTTGCAAGAGCATGTTGGCCACTGGCGTCCCAGCGCAGACAGCTCTATCAACCTTTTGCCAGGCAAGAATAACTTGCACTGGTGCACGAGGCTCACCCTTCAAGTCCCTTCCTATTCGTTCCCAGTCTCCTGGATAGAAAGTGCCTTCCTGGGGATACCAGGGACACTGACAATCAATCTTCCGTAGGAGATCCTTGAGATCTGCCATTGACACTGAATCTCTGCCACACTGCCTAACCAACTGATGAAGTTCTTCAGCATGCTTTACCTGTTCTGTAGACAATGTTTCACCCATACTTACCAAAGGGAGCCGTAGCTGAGGGGGCCGAAGAGCCGAGCTGAGGGGGGCTGAAAAGCCGAGGGGGCCGATGAGCCGAGTGCGCACATAAACCTTTTCCAGTCGTGGTAAGCGGGTGGGGTCCGGTGGATCACGTCGAATCACGTCGGCGGCACCAGATGTGGGAATTGGGAAGGATTGAGGCGAGGCTTCAGTGTCAGTGTACAACAGAACTCCCTTGCAGAGAGCTGAGTTTATTTTATAGCAATTGTAATCAGCAGCCAAGCTGAGCAAGGCAGAAAGCAGCTAGATTCAGTGACTAGAACAGCTTGTACATTGCTAAGGTATATTGTTGCAATATAGGTTTCTGCAAGGAGCAGTTGCTAACCTAAGAACAAAGGCAGCTTGTTAGATGGCGTGATCTGCTAGCCTGCCCTCCCCCAAGGCCTGGTGACGTTGGTTTGCCAACGTCACTGATGGGTGGTGTGCCAACAACCAGTTAGGCCAAAACCCTATACCCTATATACCCTATATACCCTACAGAGAGTTCCATTTTCTATAGTGCCCAACAAATGTTTCTGAGAAACCAACAAACATCACACAAAGTCTGTGACCCACTTTCAGAGGCTTTGCGACACACTTTTTGGTTCCAACCTACAGGTTGGGAAATATTGGTTTAGAGCATTCAATTCCAAAGAAGAAGAGTTGGTTTTTATATGCCGACTTTCTCTACCACTTAAGGAAGAATCAAACTGGCTTACAATCACCTTCCCTTCCCCTCTCCACAACAGACAACCTGTGAGGTAGATGGGGCTGAGAGAGTGTGACTAGCCTAAGGTCACCCAGCTGGCTTCATGTGTAGGAATGGGGAAACAAATCCAGTTCACCAGATTAGCCTTCACCACTCATGTGGAGGAGTGGGAAATCAAACTTGGTTCTCCAGATCAGAGTCCACCACTTTAAACCACCGATCTTAACCACTAAACTGTTCTGGCTCTTTGATATTTGATATGCTGCAGTCCTTCCAACATTCCTCGGTTGTCTCTGATTTGTTCCTCTCTCCCTCAGTCAGCAACAAAGGTGGGAAATACTGTTTTTATTTTACAGGTAGCCATTGGGCTTTCTCTGCAACATCTAGCAAGGCTGATAAAGATAGGACATGTTTACCTTCAACTTTTCGGGAAAACAAACTATCAAGGGAATAGTCCCATTTTGCCCACACTTTCTATTATGTATGCGTGGGCTAGACATGAGACCGGAGACAGAGTTCCAACAGCAACTGCTTTATTAGTGAACAGGAACAAGAACTGGAGAACTGTGCCCACAACCCCGGTTTATATGCCAACCCAGCCACTCGGGGCCACGCCCCCTCAGTCCGTGATTGGGTGGCTGCAATACAAATGAACCAATAGAATGTGCAGGTGCAGGAGCCTGGAGAACTGCAAGCTCGCCCCGCTTGCAGCTTCCCGCTGCATTCATAACACGTTCCCCTCTATTCATGGTTTCCATTTCAAAAAAGGGTAATACTAAAAGAATACAAGCTAAACAAAATATTGAACTGAACAGTCTTTATTAAACTCACTGTGCAATCTTATAGTCAACACCAGCTGGAAAAAATGGATACCAATGAACCCAATGGTCTCCAACCTTGTTGAGCCTATGGGCTTTTGAGAACAGTTAGTGCATGCAACCACAAAATGGCTGCTGTGGGAACTGGGGCCAGTCACACCATGTGGGGAATTTCAAGCCAAGCATTCCTGTGAATGCAAAACACTGTTTCCGAAGGGAGCTCCTTAAAGACACAAAGGTGATTCTGCTTGAGATCTTCTGAAGAACCTCCTATTCAAATAAAGTAGAGGAAAGGCCAGATTGGCTATTTGCTTTGGGGAAGTGATGTTTTGGAGAAGGAGGAAGCGGACACTAGGAAACACTCTGGCTAGGGTTACCAGGTCCCTCCTCGCAACCGGCGGGAGATTTTGGGGGCGGAGCCTGAAGACAGCGGGGTTTGGGGAGGGGAGGGACTTCAGTGCCATAGAGTTCAATTGCCAAAGCGGCCATTTTTCTCCAGGTGAACTGATCTCTACCGGCTGGAGATCAGTTGAATTAGCAGGAAATCTCCTGCTACTGCCTGGCAGTTGGCAACCCTAACTGTGGCACATTGCTGCCCATGGGTACCACAACTGGAACGACTGAACTAACCTATTCAAATGTTACACCAGTTTTAGCAGAGTTCCAGAACAGCAGGACCATTGAATGAATCTGCCTGGTTTCAATCTTACGTTTCAATCTTTCACTTGGGTGAAAGTCCCACTGAACTTAGTAGGACTTAGACATACATAGGAGCACATGTTTTACTTTTCTCTCATTGTATATCACTCTTGACAGTGGCTCTGCTGAAGCCCTAGAGGTGGCTTGGACTGGTGGGGTATCAGTACTAATAGACAGGATTACTCTCTGCTGTCTTCTTCTCACTCTAGGAGAGCCCCCCCCCAACTTCATTGTTTACCAAGGAACAAGGAGAGTTCAAGAGGTATGAGATGCCTTGAACATCACTGATGGAAGACTGATTCCATATCATAAGCAATGTGTCAGCTTTTCACCCTCTTACTAAATTTTAATGTCTTCTCTTCTTGTTCTCCTTCAGCTGTATGTGTCACCCACAACTTCTTCTCTTTCTTCTATACCCCTCTTCTATGTATTTTTATAATACCAAGTGTAAAAATTGCACTACCTCGAAGCATAACGAGGCAGCACTCTACTAGCAGTGACATTTATGGCAGTGGAATATGGAGACACTGTTCTCTCTTAGGCCCAATTTCCACATGATGCAAGAAGTTATTGGTATGATGTTGCATGCACTCAAATCCTGGCTGAAACTGGGCTGCTATGCATGCAATCCTGCTACCTGTATAACATTTGTGCACCAGTACAACATTTACCCACCCAAGCAACACATCTAATCCACTAACATTGCACATGTAGCAACCCCATTTAAACAAGGTGCTGGGCACATGTAACATCACATAGGTAAATTCTCCTTGTCTGCCAATGTCATGTACAGGTCTCAACATCAATCTGAACAGGTATAGAAGAGAAAAGGATCTATTGGGGTAGTACAGTGTGGTGCTGAGATGTCAGTGGGAAGGAAAGAGTTGCTAGTAGGGTGAAAGTGCCAAGAAGACATGACAGAACTAAAGTGTATGTTGGAAAGAATCATGGAAGGACCAAAGTGGGTGGTGGTGAAGACATGCCTAGCTGCTGACATGTGCTTCAATTAAATTAGGATTGAATATAGTACTTTGGAATGCCTTGACAATTCTTGAAGCCAAACCAGATGTCACTATGTATTCTATCGTTTTATGATGTGGGATTCTTGATATTTTAAATCCTTAGTGCCCTTTTCTTTGTATTCTACTGGTAGCCAAATTGGTACCCATGTCGGGGTGAGCACATGTGAAACTCCTGTATATTTATAGAACTAGACATGGATACTTGAGCATTTTTTGAGTCTGTTTTATACACATTAGGGTTAAGGTTTGCTGTGTGTGTGAGAGAGAGAGGGGTGGGGAGGGAGAGCCTGTAGCTCTGAGTGCCTCTGGCTTTTCTTTATCTATTTTTTTTTAAATAAAGATTTTGACTTTGATTCTATTTTCTGCCCACTTTATTTCTTGGAACCTCTCTATTCCCATAGTGAGGAGCTGCTATCAAATGCTGGATCTTGGTATACACAGGCAATAGTCCTTCATTTAATTTTACCCTGATACATGTGTGTGTGTGATCGTAACATGCAAGGGGCACGCTCCAAATGTCCGGGGGGGGGGGTCATACACTTGTTGTCCATCTTGTAACAGGTGAGGGGGATTAAATCATATGCTAAATACTTCGTACGCATTATCAAATTTCTCTGCATGTAAAAAATTAACATCCAAGCTAGGCACCCTTTTCTGACATAGTAGCTTTCCACATGCAAGAAACCAAACATTTTTGGCAAGAGGAAGAATTTAATCTTTTGATTTCCCCTACCATCCATCCAAATTGCATTCTGAAGAGTTATAATCCCCAGAAGATGGTGACATACGCTTTTTGAAAGTTGCCACGATTATTTTTAATCAAACTACCAAAATGACTTTTAGCTGTATCCTTGCCCATGGGTGGCATTTTCATGTAAATCCTGAACAGCAGCATACAATTGAGTGATTCCACTGGTGTGAGACCCTAATGGCTACATCATTAGCTACTTGAGGAGTTGGTGGGAGGGGGGGAAGGGAAGCAGCCCAGAAAAATGTGTGTGTGTGAATTGCTCTTAGTAACAGCATTGCTGAAAGAGTCTCTCTTGTGTATATGTTCCCCACCATTCTCTTCAAGGAAGGCCTTTTATTTAAAAAGATACTTTCTGGTATTTTGCCTTTATGTTCTCTTTCAAGCATTTCAGGTCAAACTTCTAGCCGCAACAAGGACATACTTCCATCTGCTGTGAGTAGTTATTGAAGTAAATGCCTTTTTATTTTTTATTCTACATATCACAGGTAGACTGATAATTTACAAAAGAAAGCTAGCGTGGTAGAGTGGGGACTTAAATTTAAATTTTCGCTTAGGACTCAGACAGAGAAGATGAAGGTCACGTATCTTGGCACAGCCATAAAATGCAAAACTGAGCAATTGCTATGCTGTTTTTGCAGATATGAGTCACACCCCAAAACAGAAAATTGGTGAGTGTTGCCCCCACTGAAAACTATGTGTTTTTGTACCTCTTGGCCTAGTGAAGTCAGAAACTTACATAAATCCATCTTTCTGATATTGTCAGACTCTCAATGAATGCATGTGAATTTCCCAGACTTTCCAGAGGAAGTAGTGTGGCTGCCACAACAACTCCAGGGATGTAGTAATTAAGGCTCATTTGTGTGGTCCTTCAAGAATACATCCTCAAACCTGGCCTTGAGCTTGCAGGTCAATAATTTACCCCATCAGGAGGGTGCTTGATTGATTTATATATCCTGACCATTGTCTGTAGATACAAGTCATACCTGCCAACCAGTTAACTCAGTTATTTGCATCTGGAACCACTTCCCCTCCCCAATACTTCACATAGATGCATCCCTCACCAGTACCCATCACAACAGGTTTGAATTATATGTAGCTTGCCTGATGTGTTTATTGCACATTGTTTATTATATGTAGCTTGCCTAATGTGTTTATTACATATAAGAGACATAAAAGGTGAGGAGTCCACTGGAAGTTACAATCTGATACTCTTGTCTGTCTGGGGGCAGTGATTTTTGTCAGTCAAGACGAGGGAAAAGCCCACAAGCAGAATTTATGTGGCTGGATTTGCCTGGACTTGGAACAGAGCCGCAGACTGAACTTGGTGCAGAGTTAGAATCCTCAATGGCATTAGGCCAGATTTCAGGATCTAGCTGCTTATTGGTGAAATTGGGGTTGTATTATGATTGGTGGAACTTTAGGATCTAGTACTCCATTGGTGGAAAGGTCAGAGTTTTGAGCTGTCATAGGATAATTCTGCTACTAAAAAGTTCTGGGTTTTGGGGGGCTATATCTATACTGTAAAAAAATTGGAAGGTGAGAAGTAAGTGGGCTCCAAATCCTACTTTGGTTTGGAACCAAAAAGTTGGAATCTTACTGGACTATTTGATTCTAACAGACAGGCAGGAAAATTATAGGTGCAAAAATGACACACCAAAAGGAGGTGAGTAACAAGTTCACCCTTCACTTGAATTAAACTGGAGGGTGAAAAAAGAACCGGGTGTAAATGAATAATCATATCCTGGAGAGGCAATAGGCTTAAGATAGGGATGACTGCTGACTCAGTCCTTCCATGCATTAAGGGTGTGTCATTGAAATATTTCCTGCATTTTGGAGTGGGACTAATCCACTTACCTCCCATGTAGCACTATTCAGGCTGTTTTCCTTTCATTATGCTAGGAAGTGCCTTTAGGCTGAGAATTTTGCTGGATCCCCTCTATTAATTTTACTGAAATATGGGGGTTCTCTTACAGATGTTAGATGGCCATCTGTCAGCAATGCTGATTCTGTGACCTTAGGCAGATGATGAGAGGGAGGGCATCTTGGCCATCTTCTGGTCACTAGGGGTATTGAGGGGGGAGGTAGTTGTGAATTTCCTGCATTGTGCAGGGGGTTGGACTTGATGGCCCTGGTGGTCCCTTCCAACTCTATGATTCTATGTATATATGCTCTGGTATCACACCCTTTTGAAATGGTACAGTTTTAGGAAGGCATTTGTGTGTGTGTGTGTGTGTGTGTGTGTGTGTGTGTGTGTTTTCCTGAATGTGAAGATTGGTACTGAAAATCCAAGACTTTTGTGCTGCAAATCATCATGAGTTGAACTGCCCCACTGTAATCAGCTATTTTAAAATAGCTCCAGTGGATAAAATGTTTTTGAGGACCATCTGAGGTCATTTTATTTAAGTAAGCAAGGGGGAAAGCTTAGGATCTATGCGATAAATGAAAATACCCAGAGTCAGCCTTGAAAGGAAAGTGATGGGAATGAGCTTTCAAATGATCTATTTTGTGCTTGATCAAGTCCTGCCTTTTTATTACATGATTACATTAATTATGCTACTGAAAAGAGAGCTTGATAAAAGGTCCATCTTTGCTGGAGAAATCTGCAAAAGTGGTGCACCAAATCAGGCTGCACAGTTCCTTCCATCTCACATTTTTCAGGTTGTTATGAATTGGCTAAGCCCTGAATAGCTCTGACTAGCCTGATCTTATCAGAGCTTGGAAGTTAAGTCAGGGTCAGCCATGGTTAGTACTTGGTGTTGTGATTGTGGACCCTGAAACCATGGCAACTGTTTATGTTCACATGAGAGAATGCAATAAAAATGCACCAGGGAAAGTCTGGAGATAGCTCTTTTAGATTAAATGCCAAATGGAGGAGATGAATGCCATTCATAAAACCCTAATCAGGGGTAGGAAGACCAGGGCTGCATGACAGATGACCTGATTGGGAGAGCTTGGGATATCTCCCATGAGGGGCAGGATTCCTAACACTGGATTGGGAGGGGGAGGTTTTCACCAAAGCAGGCAGAAGGTTTAAAAGGTGGAATCTTCCTTTGTTCTTGGTCCAAATTGCCCAGATGCTGTGACATGTGGGGACCCAGACTCCTCTGCAAAGGAGCAGTAGGGGGTTTGGGGATGCAGGTAAACATGACGCAGAGATGCAGGGAGAGTTTCTGACCCTTGGATGGGACACCACCAAGGAAGACTGGAGTTGCTATGCCGAGGATGGCAATGACAAACCACCTCTGCTCACCTCTTGCCTTGAAAACCCTGTGGATGGGGTCAGCATGAGTCCATTGTAATTTGACAGCACACAATTATTATTATAAATTGGGTCCCCATAGCTCAGTTGAATGGTTCGATGCAATTTCCACTCTGAAGTAGTAGTTAAGGGCCAAACTAAACGATACATGTTTTAATAAATCTGGCCAGGGTTCCTCAGAACAGACTCGCTTTCCCCACAGTCACACTGCAGCTGGAGGGAACTCTCCCACGGGCTTTAGGGCCTGATTTGGTGGGTTGGGGCTGTGGTGATGGGGAAAGTAGGGCTTTTGCTTCCCCCATGCTGTTTTCCTCAAGCTGGAATGCCATTTTTTGCTCTGTTGTGGAGCTGTGTGTACCCATAGCAGCTCAAATAATCGCAAATCAACTTGCATTGTATAGTTTGGCCCTAAGATTTCACAAAGTAAATCTCCACTTGGGCACAAAGCTCGGCCTAATATATTTCAGAGGGTTGCTGTGAAAGAAACCAGTGGGATAACACTATCCATGTATAACACACTGACCTTTCTGGGGAAAGGGTAGGCGATTAATGAATTTCTGTTAGCACTATAGTTTGCTTGTCTGTGTAACTATCTAAAAACCGTATTGAAATATAAGACCTTGTTGAATCAAAGGGAGCCATTATTTGGCAACAAGAAATTCATGTAACTGTTGTGCCCTGCCACTCCACCAAATAATGATTGGTAGGGATTTGGAGATAGGGAAGGCTCTTTCAGGAGTAAGACACTGTGCATATCGGCTTTGCAAGATTTGGGGATGGAAAGGCGAGAGAGGCTTCTAAAAAGACAAATAATCGGTGAAGATAAGGGTTGAAAAAGGTGCCAAGTGGACACTGAGGTTTGAAAGCATTAGATAAAATCAGAATGCTAATAGAGACTTTGAGAACAAGGACTGATCAGACTTTAGCCTCAGCAAGTTAAGAGTTGATAAGCTTAATAAATGTCTAACAGATGTCACTATTAGCTTATATCTCAAACAACTTGTATTATTTGCTACCTCTGAGAATGATGCCAGTGAATATTCTGGGACAGCAGAATTACAGAGCAATTCAAATATGGCTCATACAGAAAATATTATATCATCATACATATGATTGTACATGCAAGAACAATATTCTACATAAGATGTGTGTTTGTGTGTTTAATAACTGAAGAATCCATAGTATGTTTCAGTTCGTACAGGTTTTTTCAGAACACCACAAAAGAGGAGAAACTCAGTGAAAAAACGGGAAGGTAATGACTAGCAAATTATACAGTGTGTAAGGGAGGAAAATAACTGATACAGTTAAGAAGCTAAGCTGGAGCCAAAACCTAACATAGAAAAGCCCAGGGTTATATCTTCTACATTAAAAAAAATGGTGCATCCAATTGCTAACAAGAGCAGCAACAACAGTACCCTCCTTGTTGAGAGTTTGCCACACAGCTGAATACAACTCTTGGCTTGGCATCCTGTATATGGTCAAATACATGTTGAGCCTGTGGTCACTATTGAAATTTCCCATACCGCCCAACCCACCAGTTAAAATCTTTGTCACAAACCCTGCTCTCCCTCTTCCTGCCTTCAGGGGTGATACAAGTGGCAGCCAGAGACACAGCTTTTTTCTGTAGTGGCACCTCACCTGTGGAATGCCCTCCCTCTAAAGGCTTGCCTAGAACTCAGGGCTGGCACATCCATTAGTTGCACCTATGCAGTTACCTATTCAGTTACTAGTGGTGGCCGGGCACCCGAACCAACCCTGTTGCTGCCCTGCCTACCTGCAGCGTTGGGGTCCGCCATGGCAAATGGCAACCCTGGGCAATGGCTGCAGCTCCAGTGGGTGGCTCACACCAAGCTGCTCCTTCCCTCCCTCTGTCATGGTTTGCATCTGAAGTCTTACATTCCTGTGTTTACCTATGGGTCTTCTGGAACATGGGTCTTGGTGACTGTGACCTCTGAAGCAGTTGGGGGACAGGTATAAGGGGACTTCAGTTGGGAGAGATGAGCTCCTGGTTCTGGATAAGACCTCAGAATCCTGTTTCTCCCCACCTACTGTTCCCCCTGTATTTTGTTGCTGGCTTGACCCAGCAATACAGCCCCCCCCCCCCACTAATTCCTCTCTCTCGTAGTGACAAGGACTGTAGAAAGGTTTGGCCTGAAAATGTTCACATGAAAGGCTCACTTACTGAGGACACCAGGATGTATATTTGTAGAGTCACTGCAGTAAGGTGCCAAAGGATAAACAATAATAAAGGATATTAGAAAATTAAAAAAATACTTAGCAACCAAAACAGTAACTGCAATGGGGAATGATACCACAAACTATTTATGTTTGTGACATGTGTATTCAAATATGTCGTAGATGTACTGAAAATTGGTGAGACCGAGATAAAGGAAACAAACAAAAGGATAGTGAAGGTAAGTTTTATTAGTTTTCTTCTCTGGTAAAAAGCATGCAAGGTACAAAAACACTATTTCCTCCTTTGCAAGCTATTGAAGAAGATGAACTAAATAGATTTGTCTGGGTTTAACAAAGTCAACAACTTTTCTGCAAGCATTTTAAAAAATATACGAAATAGGGAGAGAGGGAGCCAACCAAACACATAAGGCTGAATATTTGCAGCACTGGATAGACTGATCTGCTTTATCAGTATTTGCTGACTGTCTAAAAATATATTAAATCTTCTTCTATCATTTGGTATTTGGGGAGTTTATAATTGGTTTCACATAAGGGTCACATTGTGACTCTTTTTACCTTCACTACATTTCTTCAGTTTTAATTTCAGATTTCACACTTTTAGAAACCACAAACTTTCAGATTAATGAACCAATCCATAGATTTACTATTCTGGATAATTATCCTTATACTATCACAGCATGTGTTTACATAGAAAGCTCTGGAATAGGGTTGCCAACTTCCAAGTAATAGCAGAAGATCTCCTGCTATTACAACTGATTTCTAGCCGATAGAGATCAGTTCACCTGTAGAAAATGGCTGCTTTGGCAATTGGACTCTATGGCATTGAAGCCCTTCCCCAAACCCTGCCCTCCTCAGGCTCCACCCCAAAATCTCCCGCCGATGGTGAAGAGGGACCTGGCAACCCTACTCTGGAAGGAAGGATAGTCATCTATCACCCTGCAAGGCAGAGATACACTGGTTTATCTGAGGTCATACAGAGAATTAAGGGGTGGGGAGGGACTGTCACGAAGTCTACAAGCCCCACATCCTCACAGCCAACCATGTCTCCCCTGCAGCATTCTAGACAGTAGCCAAGAGGTCATCACAAAAGTTTGGGAGAGGGTCTACCTGTAATCCAATCACAGAGAACAGACATTGCTAGGGTGCTGGGGTGGAATTAGCTGGAGATATGGCCAGTGTGCCAAACATACTACCTGAATTTTGGGGAAAGGGCCCAACAGGCAGAACCAAATCTGAGCCCAGTAGCACTGCAAAGACCAAAATATTCCAGAGTATAAACTTTCATAAACCAAAGTTCACTTTCTCAGATACAAATGAGAATGAAGATCCACGGGTGTTGCAAAGAAAGGCCAGCTGGAGTCAGGATGCAGAGGTCCACATTATTTCACTGATCCTATATGTTTTGTGCCAACAGCTAAAATGAGAGCAAAGGATTCCACTAACTTCTACTTCACTAATTCCCTTGAGGATTAGTGAGATTAGAGGCTCAGAGTTTGATAGAGTTTGCTGTTGTACTTTGCGAAGGAAACAAACCACTGGAACCGATAAAAGGATTCAGGAGCCATCTTCCAATATCTGCGGATAGGGTGTTCTTCACTTGCTGCTACTCATAATGGAATTCCAGAGGTTCCAAGCCAATAGGCTGGCCTTAACAAATAATTGCTCTTTTTTGCCCTGAATTTATCCTTAGCAGAGACTGCAAAAAACGCAGAATCAGCACCTGAAGAGAGTCATTAATATTTTATTTTATTGCTTCATTTCTACCTTGCCTTTCTTCCCAAATGGGGACCCAAAGAGGTATACAACATTCATTTTATTATCTCAACAACTCTACAAAGTAGGTGAGGCTGAGAGCATGTGTCTGGCCCAAGGTCAACCAGCAAACGTCTATGGCAGAGTGGGGATCTGAACCTGCATCTCCCAGATCCTAGTCTGACCCTCTAGCTAGGATACTACTCTCATTTTCTAAATCTCCTTGGCATAAGCCTTGTTCCCCTGGGATCTCTATCTTCTGTGGTTTTTTGGATAGAGATGGGTATTCCTAACCAGGGATATTTAAAAAGTCCTTCTGGCAGGACCCACTGAGAAATTGGGTTGTTGAATGGTGTCCCTATTTCACTTTTTGCCCCCGGTTGTCAGGACAACTAATAGGTTTGTAAGCAACACTTTGGCCACCTTAACACTAATGGACAGCATGCTACCACTCTGTGCATGGGATGAGGAGTTTTCCTTCATCCCTCTGCATTCCTGCAGCCCCTTATGATCACTGGAAAGATCATTCTCAGGGTGATAGGACCTGCATGGAGAAATAGCCTAATGGGTTGGGAGGGGCTTCCCAACCTGGATCTGACAACCCTACCCCCCATCCCCCACCAGTGGCCAAAGGAGACCTGGCAACCCTAGTCAGTTGTGAAGGTTGGTTGAAGAGAAACGAGGCAAGGATTGGATAGGGTGAGGTGCCAGCAAAGGCTATGTAGGGTCAAACAAAAAAGGCCATGGCAGACAGAAGCCATGACCTTGAGTCTTTTGTGTCTCAAAGTAGCAGGCCCAACCAGATAGCCTTAACAGGGATGTCAGAATTGTTTCATTACCTATTTTGACCAATAATTTTTGAAGAAGCTTTCATGCCTGTTCCTCATTTAACAGACTTAGCACAGGCTGGATTCCTACTTGACATTCCTCAAGATGCCAAGAGGCTGTTGGCTGAGGGCTAAATGAGATGAGGCTCAGTGGTAGAGCATGCAGAAGGTCCCAGGTTCAATCCCCGGCATCTCCAGTCAAAGGGAATAGGCAAATAGGTGATGTGAAAGACCTCTGCCTGAGACCCTGGAGAGCCACTGCTGGTCTGAGTAGACAGTACTGACTTTGATGGACCAAGGGTCTGGTTCAGTAGAAGGCAGCTTCATGTGAGACAGCATCCCCAAGTCCACCATGAGCATTCACTGCCATTTTGAAGCTGTGAGTTCCCACCAGGGAACTGTTGTAGGAGATTGAATTGGGTTGGGGCAACTATGGCATGGAGGAGGATGTCCTGTCTTCCCCCCAGTGCCATTTTCCTGACCCAAAAAAGCTCCAGGGGGTTTAGTTACCCCAAGAGCCATTAAGTGGGACAAATAATGGTCCTCTGTGCTATTTCAGATTAGGAAAATGGAGGGACTGTCCCCCCATGCCACATATGTCCTGATGATAATCAAGCCTCCGCAGTGATGTTAAAAGGAGTTCCCTGGTGGGAACTCACTGCTCCAAAATGGTGCTGAGTCCCCATGGAGTACTTGGGGATATTCATCTTGTTTAGCTCTTAGAGTTACAACAACCATGCTTGAAAAGAACGACAACTAGTGTCAGCCTGTGCTAGAATACTGATTAAGGTCTTTTATGCATGGGTTGGATCTCCCTGCTTGGACCTGCGTTCATTGCACATTAAAGTAACCTGGGTTGGGGAGAACTGTCTGCATTGGCTTGAATGATCAGGGACGAAACTGTGTGCTAATTGAACCATGAATACAGAAAAACAGTCTCCCAAGATCAAATCAAGTCCCACCCCTTTAAATGCTTCTCTGTAATTGGCTTACTTTGCAATGCTCCCCGTGAGAGAAAATTTCCTTCCCCCCCAAAAAAATATTAAGAATAAAAAAACAAAAAACAGAACAATCTGAAAGAAGTGGGGGGGGGGGAAATCCAAGCCTCGTTTTTAAAAAGCCTTTCTTTTGCTCAGAAAGAGCTCCGAGGTAGCAGGAAGCACTTGAATCCTCACCTCTTTACACACTGCTTTGTGATTGGTTGTGAGAGAAGCCAATCTTCTGTTTCCCCCTGTTTAACTATCTGCATGCTGCTTTGAGGAGGGGGTTAGAAAAAGGTGGGGTGTGATGGTGCAGGGAAGCTCAACCTGAGAATGGAGTATGCACGCTCTGTGACTCTGGAATGAGCCAGGATGAACAGTTTAATTTGGGCCAGAAGAGGAATGGGAAAAGCCGGGTTCGTTTTGCATAGAAACAGTGTTGAGCTTCCAAGGAATGAGATATCGTGCATACTGAAAAATTTGATCCTGGCTGAAACGGGGAATAAAGGAGGTTAAAGTGACCACGCTTTAACTCCTAAGTGTCAAAGACTTAATATATGTGAACACATGTAACTGCCTTATACCAGGTCAGACCATTGATTAATCTTTCGCAGAGTTTTCTATTCTTTGGTTTTCCAGGGTCAGGCAGAGAAAGGTCTTTCCTAGTATCCACCAGGTAAGATCCATTTCAATTAGCAATGCCAGGGACTGTACCAGGGACCTTCTACATGCAAAATGTATATCCCACAATGTCTGCAATTTTATTTTATATTGTAAATCATCTTGGGAACTTGTTTGGTGGGTTGAATTAATAAGGGCTATGATAAAGAAATCTTATGATAAAGAAATAATAAATAAATAAAGGTATACACCCCTTAGTTTATGGCAACCCAAAAAAAGTTGGCATAATATGGTGTGTGGAGTGGGGTTAGCTGTGATGGTAATGCATAGCATAAACGTAGTAGCACAAGGGCACAGCTCAGCACTATGGGCAAAGCACCAGTATTTTAGCCAAGGGCTCCACAAAATCTGGACCCAGCCCTAGTGAGAAAGATCCTACACAAAAGGATCACCTGTCCTGATTGAGGAGTTATATGATGGAAGTGAAACAAGTGGGAAAGGGGATGTCCCCAGCTCTCCTTCACCTGCTTCTGGGAGATTCAAAGCCTTTTAAGCCCAACAAGCGAGGAATAGCAGGGATAAGCTAATTGCTTTTGAGTTCTCCTTGCTTTCTCTGCTCACCAGGGCCAGTGCAGGATATTTTGTTATTCCAAGCAAAGACCAACCATCACCTCCGAAGCCTGTGTCACCTCTAGCCAAATGCAACAAAAGCTTCTGCATTGAGGCCGTAAAGATTTCTCTTGGACCTGGCCAGTGCTGGCCTAAGAGGGTTAGCTAGTCATCTCCCATGATACCAATGTCTGGGAGCCAGCCAAACTTGTGGTAAATCAACAGCCTCATTCTGCTGCCCCTCAGGCATTTGTTTGGATGACTTGGCTGGTGACCATCTCTAGTGGTTACCCCCCTTCTCCTTCCTGTGCCCCAGGTCCAGTACAAGGAAGGGAAGAAGAAAAACTGTCTAGAATGAAATATTGTCGAAGGCTTTCACGGTCAGAGTTCATTGGTTCTTGTAGGTTATCCGGGCTGTGTAACCGTGGTCTTGGAATTTTCTTTCCTGACGTTTCGCCAGCAACTGTGGCAGGCATCTTCAGAGTAGTAACACTGAAGGACATTGTCTCTCAGTGTCAAGGGTGTAGGAAGAGTAATATATAGTCAGAAAGGGGTTGGGTTTGAGCTGAGTATTGTCCTGCAAAAGTAATGTGCTAATCATTGTCCTGTAAGTATCAAGATAATGTGCTAATGAGGGTATGGTATGTTAATATGGAACCATTGTATCCTGAAGTGATCTGTTAATGTGTGTAATCCAAAGCTAATCTGCATGGCTATTGTTGAATGTTGTCTTTGTTAGTCTGGAGGTTTTTCAGAACAGGAAGCCAAGCCTTATTCATTCTTAAACTCTCCTCTTTTCTGTTAAAGTTGTGCTGATTCTTGCCATTTATTAAAGGAGTCACTGATAGGATGGAGAAACTTTTGAAAAAACATAACCTACAAACAGTGTTTAAACCCACCAAGAAAATACAACAAATGCTACGATCAGCAAAAGACAAAAGAGACCCCCTCACCTCTGCAGGAGTATATCGTATACCTTGCAGCTGTGGAGAAGTTTACATCGGGACCACAAAACGCAGCATACAAACAAGGATAAAAGAACATGAAAGATACTGCAGACTTGGCCAACCTGAGAAATCAGCAGTGGCTGAACATGGACTGACACAAACAGGACACAGGGTCTTATTCCAAGACACTGAAAGACTGGACAATTCTACCAACTATTTTGTCAGATTGCACAGAGAAGCCATTGAAATTCATAAACATCAGCACAACTTTAACAGAAAAGAAGAGAGTTTAAGAATGAATAAGGCTTGGCTTCCTGTCCTGAAAACCTCCAGACTAACAAAGACTACAGTCAACAATAGCCATGCAGATTAGCTTTGGTTTTCACACATTAACAGATCACTTCGGATACAATGGTTCCATATTAACATACCATACCCTCATTAGCACATTATCTTGATACTTACAGGACAATGATTAGCACATTACTTTTGCAGGACAATACTCAGCTCAAACCCAACCCCTTTCTGACTATATATTACTCTTCCTACACCCTTGACACTGAGAGACACTGTCCTTCAGTGTTACTACTCTGAAGATGCCTGCCACAGTTGCTGGCGAAACGTCAGGAAAGAAAATTCCAAGACCACGGTTACACAGCCCGGATAACCTACAAGAACCAATGTCTAGAATGAGTTTGCTGCATGGCAGAAGATCACCTCCTTTTGCCCACAAACACATACACTCATCTGGTGCTGTGTCTCACGTTGGAACAGGCTTGCCAGGGCCCAACTGGGGGATCCCCCACTCTGGGACCCCTCCCCCAGTACCAGTCAGCTGGTCAGTGGGGGACTTACCTGCAGTAAAAGTAGGGTTGCCAGGTCCCTCTTCGCCACCAGTGGGAGGTTTTTGGGGCGGAGTGTGTGTGCCTGAAATGATGTCATTGCATCACCGGCATCACCAACCTAGGCATCTTTGCTCTTGATAACTCCCCCACCCCCCTGTTGGTTGCCTGGGGAAACTGGGCAACCCTAAGTTGGGCGACTGGAAGTGGTAGCTTGAATGCTAGAAAGGGTCTTTCTGCTCCCCCCCACATATGTCAAGTAGGGTTAAATACACCCTGGGAAGAAATCTGGTGTATAGAAATAATCACAACAGCAGGGATTCAATTATTGCAGGCATTAATGTTTGAATCTATATCTGATTCTTAACTCATCTCTATTTGCATGTTTACCAAGTGCCATATTTTTTTCTTAACATAATCCTGTCAAGGAACCTTACACTTTTTACAAGTAAGCATTTTATTGGCTGTCTCTTCTATTTCCTTCCAATTAATTGAGGCAATCAATCCACCAGCATTTAAGGTGACCAGGTGCCAAATACTAATGTAATCAGGGAGGTGAATTCCATCCACTCCCACACATTAATTTGCTCTTATAAATAATGCAGAGCTAAGGATTTCTGCTGCATCCAGAGAAGATTGAGCAATTAACTGGCTCAGGATCACCAAATGAGCTTCCATGGCTGAGTGGGGATTCGAACCTTTATAGGACACACTAATCGCTATACTGCTTATCTTACAAATAATCTCTTTGCTGTTATTTCTGGGTGGGGGATGGTTTGTTGAAAAACTAGTACCAGGATATGACTGTGGAGATCTTGGTTCAGATTTTGATGAATAATTTTTCTCATTATTTATCAGATTTTCATTATCTTCTCAGATAATGTTCCTCATTACTTTTCAAGCGAATCCCCTTTTTTTGTGCAAGCTACAGACTTAGCTTGGCTGCCCCTTTGATCTCCGACACTGCTTTGATGTTTACTCTGGCCCCATCTATTTCAGATGAACATCTTGCCCTGCTGAGATATCAGCATGGGTTTTTAATTGCCACTTGTGAACACACTGTATTTCTGAGGTAGACAGCCATGAGCAGGAAATCTTTGACCTCCATGGGTGCTTCTGTTGACACCACACTCCTGCCAAACAACAAAGCCTGCAAACAATTATTAAAAATTGGGATTATTCACTGAAAATGTCTGCTGGTGTGTGTATGCATGTATGCGGGCAAGTGATTTTGTTTGTGATTCAAGCAAGCATGGAAGGCTCTCATTGGGTTGGGGCACAGAAGAAGAGATTCAAGATCTTAAATCTGCCTTAGGAAAGCTACAGTGGGAGATTTAGTGACTGACTGTGTTGAGGAGAATTAATTCTGCATGTGTTCAGAGACAGTACTGCTCCCTTAGAGTAAAGATCCATATTGCCCAATCAGCAGTCTTGCCTTTGTATGGCATCATCAGCAAAATTGCTGACATCTGGAAGCCTGCTTGGTGTGGGTGTGAGCATGCATAATCTGCACATTTGAAATCTGATCTTTTTTTACCCTATTTACGCAGATAAGTCATCTTGGGAAGCTTTTTCTAATTCTCAGTGCCGGAACATAAGTTAACAAGAGTTATGGGGGTAATTATAGAACTAATTGCTCTTCATGTATTTTTTTTACCTTCAGAGATCACGTTACAGTTAGAGGAGAGGGGGAATATAACATTTTAGATGATGTTTAATAGACTGAAGTAAAAGATTGTACCAGGATGTACTTATGTGAAACTCTGGACCCTGAGAATCCATAGTCTGCATGGGCCTTTCCATATTTTCTGTTGTGTTTTTTTAGTTGGCTGGATCTAAAACCAGGTAGTTGAGTAGCTTGCCTTTGTAAAAACAGGAAACAAGCAGTATATCTATATCTTGTTATTTTTGAGCTAACAAGCTTTATGTTTTGTCTTTTGGTTCACTGTTTCTTATTTCTGCCATCAACAGTGCCATTTAATAGATTGGCTTTCTGAGGTTTAATAAGAATTGTGTGTGTGTGTGTGTGTGTGTGTGTGTTCAGTGCCGTCAAGTTGCTTCCGACTCGTGGTGACACTATGAATCGATGTCCTCCAAAATATCCTATCTTTACAGCCTTGCTCAGGTCTTGCAAACTGAAGGCTGTGGCTTCCTTTATAGAGTCAATCCATCTCATGTTTGGTCTTCCCCTTTTCCTGCTGCTTTCAACTTTTCTAGTGAATCTTGTCTTCTCATATTGTGACCAAAGTATGATAGCCTCAATTTAGCCATTTTACCATGGTATCTTTAAAAAATTGGTATCTTTAAAAAAAGTTATTTGGTGGTCGTTTGGGGGAACTGAGTTTTTTAAAACAATTGTTTTCAATCACATGTTGCTTGTGATTTCCCCTAGCAGCTGGAAAGGTTGATATACACATTCAAATGCAAGCAAAGTTAAGGGCTGTTCAATACCTGCAGTGACATCAATCCATTTTCAGAAGATTTGAATTTTGTCCTCATTTGGGTTGGAGAAGTAGAAGAGGAGCTGTACTTAGATGAGTAATCATCTGAATACTGTGATTCTTTTAGCAACCCTAATATCCCAGATTGCTCTGACCTGGATGGCCCAGGCTAGCCTGGTGTCGTCAGATCTCAGAAGCTAAGCAGGATCAGCCCTAGTTAGTACTTGGATGGGAGACCACCAAGGAATACCAGGGTCGCTATGCAAAGGAAGGCAATGGCAAACCACCTCTGTTAGTCTGTTGCCTTGTGAACCCTACTGGGTTGCCATCAGAGGTAGATCTACTGTGAAAATAATGAAGCTTGAGCTTCAGGGCCCCTAATCCTGGAGGGGCCCCCTGAAGCAACTTTTTTTAATGAGTTAATTTCTCAACAAAATCGATGGAGTTTTTTAGTGATAGAATCATAACCCAATGGGTGGAAGTACTTAATATTGACTTTACAATAAGCTCTAATACCCATTTCATATGGCCTGAAAATGTCCCTGTAATTGGTCAAATTTCAAAATTTTCTCTGGGGTTTGCAGCGCTTGAACCCCCAGTTGTAAGGGCTCACTGAGCTCGCCAGAATCTATTCATAGCCTACATTTTGGCAGCAGGGTCATCAAATCCTTTGTTGGTGCACGGCTTAATAGTTCTGTCTTTTTATTTCATCACTGTATGGCCCATTTTCAAGCACTCCACCCCACCACCCCGTTCTCCACCATTTCGGCCTCAAGGTCCTTGCAAGGGCAGCAAGGCCCTTTGGACCTTGTTGGATGTTGCTGTATTGTTGCTGGTTGTGAAGGAGCCCCCAAGCTGCAGGGCCCCCAAAATGTAGGTCCACCACTGGTTGCCATAAGTCGGCTATGACTTGATGGCACTTTACACATGCACAATATCCCAGACTAGCCTGATCTTGTCACAGCTCAGAAGCTATAGAGTCAGTACTTGGGTGGGAGACCTCTAAGGAAGACAGGGGCTGCTATGCTGAGGAAGGCAATAGTAAATCGGCTCTGCTCACCTCTTGCCTTGTAAACCCCATGAGGTGGACCTTTGTGGGGTCGCCATTAGTTAGTTGTGACCTGATGGCGCACTTTACTTACTACTGTGATTCTTGCAATTGCAGCATCTCCGAAACAAAACCCGAAAAGAGCTGTGGTGATCACAGGAATCTTATCAACAAGTGTCCTTGCATACCTGTGTGTTTTCAGTTCATGTGCTAGGGCTATGAAGATAGTGAGAGTCTGGAAATCCTGTGAGGAAAAGTTCATGGACCTGGGCATGTTTAGCCTGGAGAAGAAAAGACCAGGAGGAGTCAGAATTTTCCTCTTCAAATGCCCAGTGCTACAAGAACCAGTCACATCAAAGAGAGCAAGGCCTTGTTCTCTCCTACTCCAGAGGTCAAGGCTGCATTAATGGTAGAGTTGCCAGGTCCCTCTTTGCCATCAGCGGGAGGTTTTTGGGGTGGAGCCTGAGGAGGGCAGGGTTTGGGGAGGGACTTCAATGCCATAGAGTCCAATTGCCAAAGCGGCCATTTTCTCCAGGTGAACTGATCTCTTTCGGCTGAGATGAGTTGTAATAGCAGGAGATCTCCAGCTAGTACCTGGAGGTTGGCAACCCTAATTAATGGGCTAAAGTTACAGCAGAGTTGATTAGGGTAAGAGCATTACAACAATGGAACCACTTCCCTTGGAGAGCAGTTGTCCCTCACTGGAGGTCTTCAGGCAGAAGCTGGAGAATCATTGATAGGGGATGCACTAGCTTTGGATTACCTGCATTAAAGCAAGGGGTTGGACTGGATGGCATAAAAGGCCCCTTCCAGCTCCAGAACTTCCTCCATATGAACGCAGTCTGATAGGTGAGAAAATTTCAGCTGTAGTAAATTCAGCAGCAACAAAGATAACCAACCATTTTGTTATTATTTTATTTATTGTTTTAATAATATCCCACCTAGGAGTTCAAGGCAGCATAATATAGTGTTCCCACCCAGGTGCTGACAAATTCAAGAAATCAATCTAATAAATGTAAAAATATGCCCCGGAAACCATTTTGCCACAGGAGATCACTTTTATGTTGGTATATAAAACTGTACATAAAACTGGTCCTCTCAGTTGTAGTCAAAAGTCTTTTGTGGGGTGTATAATTTTAATTATAGTTCTTTATATCTATTTACATGCTGCAGAAGACCTTGCTTAATATTTACTCTTTAAATGAAGAAGTAAAGAAGTTGTTGGTCGCAGA
Organism: Euleptes europaea; assembly: GCF_029931775.1. NCBI lineage: Eukaryota > Metazoa > Chordata > Lepidosauria > Squamata > Sphaerodactylidae > Euleptes > Euleptes europaea. The sequence goes on from NC_079314.1 coordinate 49,025,536, forward strand.
GCAGCAGACTTTGTGAGTAGGAGAGGAAAAGAGATAGAGGTTTCTCTGTTGCTGTGGTGGAGGAAGATTAAATAACACAGAGAGTAGGGCTGTCAAAAAAAAATTCGGTACAGTTCGGATTTGGCCAAATTTGGCCCTTGTGGGTTCGGTACGTGCCGAAGTCCGAACTCCCCCACTTCGGATCCGTTCAATTCGGCGGGAATTCAAAGTTCGGAAAAAAAACTCGGCCGAATAAAGCCATTAAAAACACAATCGTGCCTTTCCGTGGCTCTGGGGGGGGGCATTTTTGGGCTTAGAGGTCCCAAACTTTCAGCAGAGCTTCAAAGGACGTATATTGAAAGACTCCCCAAGTTTTGTAAAGATTGGGTCAGGAGGGGCTGAGATATGGGCCCTGAAAGGGGTCCCCCCCACCCTTAATGTGCATCTCTCAGCAGAGCTTGCCAAGGACGCACAAAGCTCCCAGCCCCGACAAACAGCTGATGAGAGCAAGAGCGGGGCAGGTGCTAAGAACTTTGCAAAGCAACACAATTGAAAAGCAACACCTTTGCAAACATGCAAAGGGCGGGGCAGGTGTGAAGAATTTTGCAAAACAATACAACTGCAAAGCAACACAAGCACGCAATGCAACACCTTTGCAACAGTGCAAAGCAACACCTGACACCTGGGAGTTTGTATACCATGGAAAGGGACAGAGGCAGCTAGCTATGCATAATGAGCAGGAGGGGGTGGAATTTCTCCTTTTGCATTGGACTTGGGACCAGGCAGATGCATTCTTTAAGTCACCATTTGAAAACCAGTTTTGAGCAAGCATCAAAATAACCTAACTGATCTTATGAATGAGGAAAAACCTGAAGAATAAAAATGAAGCCCCCCCTCAAACCAGGGAGAGAGAGACTGGAGGGGGAACACACACCCCAGGCAGACCCGGCAAAAGCCCCCTTTGGCTTCCCCACCCACCCACAGAAACTGCTCCCTCCCCACATACACACACAGACTCTGCTTTCCCCCCCACACACACACAGAAAAGAAAAATTATAGATTAAAGCCCCCAAAGGGGTCTTACTGTGGGTGTCTTCTGTTCCAGCAGGAGGGGCTGGGAGGCTGGGTAATCCAATATGATTCCATTTGTATCCAATATGAGATCCATATGTATGCATCTCTCGAGGGTGATCCATTCATCCCAATAGGGAAAAGGGGAAAGCCCATATCTCGGGGGGCCCTGACCCAATGTTTACAAAACTTGGGTGGTCTCTTAAAAAGCCTTGTCTGAAGCTCCGCTGAAAGTTTGGGGTCGGCACACCCAAAAATGCGCCCCCTGCAGCCACGGAAAGAGAAAAGGGGGGGAGCCGATATTTCAGTCCCCACTGAACCCATCTTTACAAAACTTGGGTGGTCTCTTAAGAGGGATTGTCTGAAGCTATGATAAAAGTTTGGGGGCTGCACCCCCAAAAAAGCGCCCCCTGCAGCCACAAAATGGAAAAGGGGGGAGAGGAAAAAGGGGTGGAGCCCATATCTCGTAACCCCCTGACCCAATGTTTACAAAGCTTGGGGGGTCTCTTAAGAAGCATTGTCTGATGCTCCTCTGAAAGTTTGGGGTTGGCACACCCAAAAATGCGCCCTCTGCAGCCATGGAAAGAAAAAGGGGGGAGCCCATATCTCGGGACCCCCTGACCCAATGTTTACAAAACTTGGGTGGTCTCTTAAGAAAACTTGTCTGAATATCCCCTGAAAGTTTGGGGTCTGTACCCCAAAAAATGTGCCCCCTGCAGCCATGGAAAGGAGCGAATGTGCACAAGCACCCCCTCACACACACATGAGGATTTCCCTCTCTCTATCTCTTTCCCCGGGCGGCCGCACATCAGCTGATTCCTCCAGTACTCAATCCTGACTGATTGGCCAGAAGAAGACCCAGCTTGGCCACCGATTGACCGGGGGAGGAGAATGCTGCTTACTGAAGGTTATGCTGCTTACTGACGGCCCCGAATTGGCCGAATTTATTCGCGAACTCCCGAACTCGCTGAATTCGGGCCCCCCCCCGGTTGCCCGCAAGGTTTGAGTTCGGTTCCTCCCGAACTAAAAACCGGCGAATCAAGGGAAATTCGGCTGATTTTCAGTTCGGGCCGAACCGAATTGACAGCCCTAACAGAGAGGCTGTAAATAGACCCCCTCGGTTCTGTCAAACACATGGAGATTTCTTCGACAGAGGCTGCGGCATAATTGCAAGTCATCGTCCCTAATTTGGGTGGATGAATGAAGAGAATGCCTGAAAATGAAGCACTAAAAATACTATTCTCCTGATACATGGGTTAAATGTAAAATAGTCTATGGAGTCATGGGAGTCTGGCTGTGTAGTGATTTAAAATCTAGACATATGCAACCCTCGGCTCTCTGCATGTTGGGCTATGCCTGAACTGGTAAGAGCAGCTGCATGTGGGTGCCTGAACAGGTGTGAAACTGGTCCCTGTTTCTTGGAGGGGTCTAAAAGGATATTCCTCTGTAAGAGCTGTTTTCCTCTACTGCTTTACCAAGTAATTTCCTTGAAGAGGAAGAGGCATATTCAAGAGCTGGTGAGAAGGCTAGACTGCTGGACTTTGATTGGCTCACTGGACAATCTTAGACTAGGCATAACATGCAGAAGGGTTGTGGGTGAGGAAATGGGCAGGGGGTGATGTCCTCTGCAGTGCTATGTCACTTCTGGGGAAAACCCCAAAGTGATGTGGGGTAGCTCTAGGAATCACAGGAAACTCTATGGTTTCACTATGAAGTTTCTGGCAATTCCTAGAGCTACCCTATGTCACTTTTGGGGTTTCCCCCCAAAGTAATGGAGCAGCACAGAGGACAACAATGGGCTTTTAAAGTTTTTTTCCCCACTGCTTGGACCTGGGATCTGGGAGACAGAATTTCCTAATAACTTTTTGTGCCATCCAACTCTCTTTCTAGAAAGATTATCCCCCTCTCCCTCCCTCATCTTAGATCAACTTGTCTATATGACCAATTTTGAAGATGCTGGAGCTTTGGCAGGAAGCTGTTCTAGATCAATCTCTGGAGATTTTCGGAAATCATTTGCTCACAGTAATGTCAGCCGGAAAAGCCGCTTGATAAGGCACAGTGTGAATTCATTACTCTACCTTCTTTTAGCATTAACATTTACAGTGCGATTAATTTGGGTCCTAAATTATTGCTACTCATGCTCATTATCTGACAATGATTGACTGCCTCCCAAGAGCCCGATTTATTAAGCTATCCTACTGAGAAGAACGTATAATAAAGCTATCCTCCCAATGGCGAGAATTACATAAACTGTGAAACATCCTATGCACTAAGTCCCTGAAGAGTGCTATGTTATAAAAACAAAATGTCACTGAGCTCACACTTATAAGCCCAGCATATTCATCTTCTTTTTAAAAAGGAACTGCACATATGAAATTTATCTAGTTTATGAAATCTATCCAGTATAACCACACATGGCTGATTAAATGTTATTTTTCCTCCTGTTCTTCTCTGATTTCCTTTTCCTCCACCATTCTTCTGCTTCTTTAACTGTCTCCTTCTCCAGAGCCCTGTACACTAAGTAGGGTTGCCAACCTCCAGGTGAGGCCTAGAGATCTCTCAGAATTACAACTGATCTCCAGACTAAAGAGATCAATTTCCCTGTAGGAAATGACAGCTTCAGAGAGTAGACTCTATGGAATTACATCCATGCTGAGCTTCCTCTCCTACCCAAACTCTGCTCTCACCAGGCTCCACTCCCAAATTTCCAGGAATTTTGCAACCTGGATTTGGCGATCCTACCAGGACCATAAGTAAAGCTGACTTGGAACTGCTACAGATTCTACTACTCTGGAACTATCATAAAATACAGAGTAGATTTCTGAATATTACAGCCTCCAAACCAGGAGCCCAAACTGTATTTCATCTGGTTTTCGTGGATTCGTTCTGAATGAGAATATGGGGATCCACCTATTCCTAATATTAAGTGAAGAGACAAATGTAACCTGTATGTTGCCGGTGTTCTCTTTGGTATTGACTGTTGGAAGTAAGAAATTCAACATTCAGAACAGGTTTGGTGGCTGAACATGCTGGGTCCTGGTTTAATTCATTAATAATGGGTAAAAAGTATGGGCGGGAAGGTACCGGCTGGACATGAGGAATTATTTTTTTTACAGTGACAGTGGTTTAATTCATAGCTTATCTCCATAACGTCTCTGCAGCCTAGTAGTACCCTCGAGTTGTGGCTCCCAGGACTTAGGTGAGTTAATACAGTCAGTAATTTCCTGAGTGAACCTGTGTGAATTTGCTGAGTTTGGGTTGACTTAGCTGGCTGGGATCCAGTTATGGGCCCCATTGCTCTTTTGTAGATCCTCCCTCAGCCCAGAACCTTCTCCTCTATTTTCCCACTTGCATTCCAACATAGCTAGTATCTCTCTTTCCCAATACCATTGGAAAACAGACCCCAGAAAATAAAGTAGAGACGGTGCAAAGGCTAGTTCAACGGTTTGTGCACATAATGAGGGTGCTTGGATGAGTTTGTAAATGAAATTAGCGCTCACAAAGGCAAAAATGTACCGTAGCAGATTATAATTTGCGCAAGATTTTAATGAGAGTAATAAAAATTATTACCAAAAAGTCACAGGAATGGAGTGGGAGTTAAATTGCTTTAACTAATTATGTCACAGGCAATATCTACATGGTGGCCAAATCACTTGTTCAGCTCCATTCCAAATAGCCATCACAACAGGAATGAATACGCATCTGGGGGCATATATTGCATTTGCCAAGGATAACCATTGTGCTTGAGTACTTGGGAAATGTGATATGCCTGGAATTAAAGCATTGCTTTGGAGAAATAGAATGTAGACTTGATGTAATGAATAAGAACAAACTCGCATTTGTTTCACACACAAAACTAATTGTGGCAACAGCCCAGCACAAAACTATATCCCTGATGCACTAACAGTCTAAGATAGGTAACTCTGCATAGTACTGCATTGTATGTTATACACTGAGGGGAGTTTTAATGTTCTTTCTGATCTCCCGTTTCTTCTCTTTCTTTTTCATTTTTGTATTACAGTACATATTATAAATTGCAAACTAAAGAGGAGGAGTGTAATATATGTTCCTATTAGCTCCTGCAAAGGTGGGGTGGGCCTAGGGTTGCCATCCTCCAGGTGGTGGCTGGAGATCTCCTGCTATTTCAACTGATCTCCAGCTGATAGAGATCAGTTTACCTGGAGAAAATGGCCGCTTTGGCAATTGGACTCTATGGCATTGAAGTCCCTCCCCTTTTTTCTGGTCTACGACCGTAACAACAATAAACTAAGAAGTCCCTCCCTTCCCCAAACCCTGCCCTCCTCAGGCTCCACCCCAAAAACCTCCCGCCAGTGGCAAACTGGGACCTGGCAACCCTAGGTGGGCCTGACTCCAAGATGAATGCCAGGCAGAGGCTTTGTTTGCTGCAGCTCAAATAAAGCAGATTTATACCCTTGACCTGCAGGTGTGGACTCCTGATTTTACATGTGTATTTTCAGTGTCCAAACAACACTGTGTGTTATGCTATTGCTCTGAGTGCCATCTTGATTCATGGCATTGTGGGTAGGGTTGCCAACTTTCAGGTGGCACCTGGAGATCTCCCATTGTTTCAACTAATCTCCAGGCAATCAAGACCAGTTCCCCTGGATAAAATGGCTGCTTTGGAGGGTGGACTCTATGGCATTATACCCTGCTGAGGTCCCTCCCCTTCCCAAATCCCACCCTCCCCAGGCTCCACCCCCAAAATCTCCAGGTATTTCACAACCTGGAGCTGGCAACCCTAACTGTGGGTCACTTATAGGGGTGTGCGTGTGTGTGTGTAAAGTGCCTTCAGGTCGCAGCCGACTTATGGCGACCCCTTTTGGGGTTTTCATGGCAAGAAACTAACAGAGGTGGTTTGCCAGTGCCTTCCTCTGCACAGCAACCCTGGTATTCCTTGGTGGTCTCCCTCCAAATACTAACCAGGGCTGACCCTGCTTAGCTTCTGAGATCTGATGAGATCAGGCTAGCCAGGGCCATCTAGGTCAGGGAGTTGGCCTTAAATCACCAAGGACAAAGGAAGGAGCTTGAAAACTAATATGATCTTGCTTCCTTTCAACTCCTTGCTCCCTTTCCCCTTTCTATGATGTCTTCTCTGGGCTTTCAGTCCAATGTCTGATGAAGATTGCAGCAAATATTTTCTGGCTCCAAGTCTGACTTTTCTTGGATATGAAATAAATTCATTACATTAGTATAAATCTGCTAGTTGCTGGTCTATTGCCTTCTTTCTTCAGGTCACCTTTAAAGGATTTCGCCAAGAAAAGGGGCGGGGAGAGAAAGAGCAAGCACATCATATATTGATGAGGGTTTGTTCCACTAGGAGGAGAGCATGAATGTTTAAACATTACACAGGCATTAGTAAATGAAGCATGGCATCTTTCTGTGCCACACAACTGGTATAGCCCTTTTACTGGAGAGGGTGACTGGGCTGAAGTAAAACCAACAATTATAAATAACTAAAAGTGTCTTCCTCAGCAGCTCGTTCTACTAGAATGGAAGAGGCAATCTCTGATTCATAGAGACTATCAGAACAAGACCTTTCTTTATTACGCTTTTTGCCCTGGTGTCCCAACAATGCTGACTGGGGTAGTTTTCTACTTGATGTAAAACAGTGGTTTTCAGACTGTTCTGGTGCACCTTGGAAGCTTATTAGAGCTTCTTCAATGAGCCCCATCAATAATGCTGGTCGAGCTTCCACAAAGAGAGTTTGCCCACTGCTACCAAACTTCCTCACAGCTCTAGGGCCATCTTAAGTCGCTCCAAGGTTCATTCATAGTCCTCCGTGACATTACATGTCACTAATACGCGGATCATATCCAGCTCTGCCTTTCTACCTAATTCCAAGGACCCTGTTAATGTTCTGAACCAGTACTTTGAGTCAGTAATGGGCTAGATGAGGGTGAACAAGCTGAAACTTAATCCTGACACAACAGAGGTTCTCTGGTTAGAGAAAGGCAGACCTCCCCTGTCTTGGATGGGGTTATACTACCCTTGAAAAGCCAGGTTCACAGGTTGGGAGTGCTGCTTGACATAGTGGTCACCTAAGAAAACCAGGTGGCTGCTGTGGTTTGGAGTGTGTTTGCCCAGTTCCAGCTGTTACGCCAATTGCATCTGTTCCTGTGTCAGTCAGATCTAGCCACAGTGATCCATGCCTTTGTTGCATCTAGACTGGACTACTGCAATGCACTCTACTTGGGGCTACCCTTGAAGAGTGTTCAGAAGCTGAAGCTAGTGCAGAATGTTGCAGCTAGACTGCTGGTCAGGACCAGCTATTGGGAGCATATTTGCCCAATATTACAGCAATTTCACTGGCTACCAATCTGCTTCTGAGCCCAATTCAAGGTGATGGTTTTTCCTTTAAAGCCCTAAATGGCTTGGGACTGGGCTGTCTGAAGGACCATCTTCTCCCATATGTTCCTGCCCAAGAATTAAGATTGCCCTCCTGACTGTCCCACCAATTAAAGATGTTTGTTTGATGAGTATACTAGAGAGAATAAAACTGCTGCTATCATATTGCCCTTGTATAAATCTATGGAGAGACCATACTTGGAATACTGTGTACAGTTCTGGTCACCACACCTAAAAAAGAATATCGCAGAGCTTGAGAAGGTGCAGAAAAGAGCAACCAAAATGATCAGGGGACTAGAGCAACTGCCCTATGAGGAGCGGTTAAAAAGCTTAGGGTTGTTTAGCTTGGAAAGAAGGTGGTTAAGGGGAGACATGATAGAGGTCTATGAAATTATGCATTGTATGGAGAGAGTGGACAAGGGGGACTAGAGCAACTGCCCTATGAGGAGCGGTTAAAAAGCTTAGGGCTGTTTAGCTTGGAAAGAAGGTGGTTAAGGGGAGACATGATAGAGGTCTATGAAATTATGCAAGGTATGGAGAGAGTGGACAAGGGGGACTAGAGCAACTGCCCTATGAGGAGCGGTTAAAAAGCTTAGGGCTGTTTAGCTTGGAAAGAAGGTGGTTAAGGGGAGACATGATAGAGGTCTATGAAATTATGCATGGTATGGAGAGAGTGGACAAGGGGGACTAGAGCAACTGCCCTATGAGGAGCGGTTAAAAAGCTTAGGGCTGTTTAGCTTGGAAAGAAGGGGGTTAAGGGGAGACATGATAGAGGTCTATGAAATTATGCATGGTATGGAGAGAGTGGACAAGGAGATGCTTTTCTCTCTCTCTCATGATACTAGAACGTGGGGTCATCTGCTGAAGCTGGAGGGTAAGTTAGGGGAAATGATCAGCACACAGCTCCACGTAAATACAAGTTCAATGACTCTACAAAATCTATTTCTCATGATAATAATCACTGTATTAATCTATAAACATGCTTGTACAAAATACTGATATAACCAAAACCAATAAAATGGTACATAAATACATTACTATAGTCGTCTTGTTTGTAGACTTCCTAGAGGCACCTGGTTGACCACTGTGTGAACAGACTGCTGGACTTGATGGGCCTTGGTCTGATCCAGCAGGGCTTTTCTTATGTTCTTATGAGAGGGCCTTTTCCAGGATAGCCCCACAATTATGGAACAACCTCCTCAGGGAGGTCCCCTCACTGCTGATCTTCAGGAGGCTGCTGAAGACATTAGGACTGCATGTTAGTTGACATTAGGACTGAAGATTATTTAGGACTGCATGTTAGTTGATTTAGCTTTTATTATTGGCAGTCATCACTGGAGTTTCTAAATTGTAACTTTTATGGGTTTTATAATAGTGCTTTTATTGTGTATATATGTTTTGTTTATATTGCATTTAGTGTTGCAGGGAAGAAAGGCAGCTAATAAATGTTTTAAATAAATAAATAAAATAAACGTGTAGGGAGCCTCAGGGAAAAGAATTTCATGAAAACATGAAAACCATTTCTGTAAATCTGAGATTTCCAGACCTCTGTTCCAGCAAATCTTGGAAGCTTGACAGGAGTCCCCCTCAATGTGGACAGCTAATGTAGAGTTAGTATCCTGAAAAGCCCACCACTCTGATCTTTCCCTGCCCAGTTTTACAATGATTTATTGCACAGTCCACAGATCTTGCCCAGCTTGTATGAGGCTGCTTCTAGAAATATAACAAGCCCAGGGCTGGTTCTGCAGCCTGCTGATTGGCATTGCCAACTTCCAGGCAGTGGTTGGAGGTCTCCTGGGACTCCAGCTCTGACATGGCTGGGGCAGCATGGAAGGAAATTAATGGTGTTATCTTGCATGGGGAAACAAAATACCTTGAATTAGGCCTAGTTGGTAGATCCACACCACTATCTGTAATTGCTTCAGACCACTTCTCCAGGTATTTCCCGACCTGGAGCTGGCAACATTGTTTATCTGTTTATAACTGTAATCTTGTAATCTGCCCTTTAACTAAAATTCACAGTTAGATTTCCCTCCACATATCTGAGGAAGTGAACTTTGACTCACTAAAGCTCATGTTGAAATAAATATTGTTAGTCTTTAAGGTGCCACTGGACTTCTGGTTTATTTTGGTGGATCCACACTTACACCCCTTTTGGACACAATCACAAATTTTTATAGTGAAGTTCTTCTGCATTAAGCAACTTGATTGTAGTGGAGTCTTGCTGTCATTCAGAAAATAGGATTGAATTCCCTTGCCTCTCATAGAATCCAATTTTCTTAGAATTTATTTTTTTAAAAGACAGACTTTTGTATATTATCCTAGCACATCATAAGTCCCTAGCACATCATAAGTCTACTCTCCAATACATATATATCGGCCTTGCTTCACCAGGCAGCCTCAACAGACACAGCATTAGCATTAAAAATTGCAGCTGTTCAAGAGCAGAGTTACTTTGGGAATTTAAATTCAAAAGCATCTTCCCACCCCCACAGACTGCTGAGTTTCTGGGGTTCACAGTTGGAAATTCCTCTGTCCATTCCCCATTCCCCTACATTTTAAAATCTCTGATTGAAACATGGTGCAGTAGTTAAGATCGGTGGTTTGGAGCAGTGGACTGTAATCTGGAGAACGAGGTTTGATTCCCTACTCCTCCACATGAGTGGCAGGAGGCTAATCTGGTGAACCGGATTGGTTTCCCCACTCCTACACCTGAAACCAGCTGGGCACATCCTGTCCCTCAAGAGCAGCATTTTGTGAAGATCAGCGAGCTGCAGTGTGAGGGTGGGAGTAGGGTTTCCAGGTCCCTCTTCACCATCGGCGGGAAGTTTGGGGGCGGGGCCTGAGGAGAGTGGGATTTGGGAGGGATCTCAATGCTATAGAGTCCAATAGCCAAAGCGGCCATTTTCTCCAGGTGAACTGATCTCTATCAGCTGGAGATCAGTTGTCATAGCAGGAGACCGCCTGCTACTACCTGGAGGTTGGCAACCCTAGGTGGGAGGCAGGAAATTTCTGTTCCACTGATAGAAAACTTTGTCTGGGTCTGCCAGTAGGTATCTCAAGTGTCTGTATTTCTAGAACAGGGGGTCCCCAATGTGGTGCCTAGGGCTGCTAACCTCCAGGTTGTGGCTAGAGTTCCCCCTCTATTACATCTGATCTGCAGGCAACACAGATCAGTTCCCCTAGAGAAAATGGCCGCTTTGGAGGGTAGACTATGGCATTATACCCCGCTGAAGTCTCTCCCTTCCCCAAACCCCACTCTCCACCCCCAAAATCTTCAGATATTTCCCAACCTGGAGCTGGCAACCCTAGTGGTGTCTGTGGTTGCCCGGTACCTGCCGACACCTTCCCTGGTTTACATCTAGGGCTGCCAGCTCCGGGTTGGGAAATGCCGGGAAATTTTGGGGGTGGATCCTGAGGAGGGCGGGGTTTGGAGAGGGGAGGGACTTCAATGCCATAGACTCTAATTGCCCAAGCAGCCATTTTCTCCAGGGAAACTGATCTCTGTCGCCTTGAGATCAGTTGTAAGAGGGAGATCTCCAGCCACCACCTGGAGGTTGGCAACCTTATTTACATCTGGTTTCCTGTCTCCACCCTTTCTCTTCCCTTTTATTTACCTCTTGGTTTCCGAACAACTTGGCTTCTGCCCAGCTTCCTCTGACTTCCTACTTTGACATAAAGCTTGCTGGATTACCTTGGCCCAGTCACACTCTTGTCCTAATCTACCCCATAGGGCTGTAGTGAGGATATGGTGGGGAAGGGAGAACTGTGAACACTACCATGAACTCCTTGGAGGGAGGATAAAAATGTCCTTTTTTAGGAGCCTTCTACAAATTGTCATCCTCGTTGCTCACTCCTGACAAGGGTCTGCAGCCAATGGCTCTAGAGCTAATGGGGCTCAGTACAGAACCAAACATGTCTCTTAAAAAAAAACACCCAAATCTTTAAATTTAAGGTATATTGGAGGGGTAAGTGGGATGCTAAAATAACCAGTATGTGAAGGGAATGGTCGGCAAAGATTTTTATGGAACTAAAGGAAGTTCTTAAAGTTGAATTACAGAAAAGGAAATGACAGAGGTGGACAGTTGCCAGTGATCCAAGGGAGAGCCATGCATGGATTTGTGCCAGTGCACTAAAACAACCATGCAGGGTGCTCCTGTGCATATTTATAAATTAATGGGAGATCGCTTGTGTGGAGCTTCCTATAGGGTTCCCGAAAAACAGAATATGGGCTGCAGAAACATTATGGATTATAAATTACCACATCAATTTTCAGTCATGTTAAACTGTGTATGCAGTGGCTTTCTTATATTGATTCTTTGTTGATCTTTTGCTCAAAATTTTGACCTAATTCAGCTTGTTATCTGGGAAAGACTACAGACAGTTTATGAATAAGTGGCACCTCCTTCATTTCTCTCCATGTCCCACAGTGCTCATCCTATGCTCACTGTGTACCCCAACAGATCCCTCAGCACCCTATCATTGTTATGACTTTCTTCTTCTGTTTTCCAGCACCAGGGATCTCTCAGTTTCTCCAAAGAGTTGGGAAAGGGGCACAAATGATAGGGTTTTGGCATCCCCCAGGGACCGCAATCATCTCCCAAAGCCCTGTGTTAAACAGGCCTTATGTTTTAGAGTGAGTGCTAATGACTTTATGTAGTAGGAAATTAGCCCTTTAAAAGCTCTTGTGATAATGAGTATCCTCAGGTAGTATTTTGCATCAAGATATTTAAATGAGACTGAAATTCTGAAACTATGTGAAAGGCAGACTCAGTTTTTTTGGAGGCAGTATCTGCTGTTATTTTAGGATTTTGGGGATGGTTTCTCTTGGCTGCCTGCAAGCAGTGGTGGATCTACTATGAAACCAATGAAGCTTAAGCTTCAGGGCCCTTAATCCTGTAGGGGCCCTGAAGGAACTTTTTTTTAATGAGTGTATTTTTCAACACAATCGATGGAGTTTTTAAAAGTGTTTGTTATTAAAATAAGGCTATTTTAGTGAAAGAATCATAAGCCAATGGGTTGAAGTACTTAATATTGACCTTAGAATATGTTCTAATACCTATTTCAGATGTCCCTGTGATTGGTCAAATTTCAGAATTTTCTCAGGGGCTTGCAGCACCTGAACCCTCAGCTGTATGGGCTTGCTGAGCTCACCAAAATCTATTCATAGCCTACATTTTGGCAGCTGGATCCTCAAAACCTTTGTTGGTGCATAGCTTAATAGTTATATAGCTCAGCCCTTAGGCTAGAGCCAATCAGAACCATAAAAAGACATCTGAATTCTCAGTTCAGGCTGCACTCATCTCGCTTGTGCATTTTAACACAAAAAATCAGATGTTCACCTCTTTATCCTAACGAGCCCCCTTCTACCTCTCTAGTAGAGAATGAACCAATACATCTGCCATAGCACAACCCCACTGGAGAGGATACCAGTGGTTACCCAGTTCTCGTTGCTGGTGGGAAGGGTCTCACTGTATTGCCCATTTTCAAAGACTCTACCCCAGCACCCTGTTCTCTGCTGTTTGTGCCTCAAGGTCCTTCCAAGGGCAGTAAGGCCCTTTGGACCTTGTTGGATGTTGCCCTATTGTTGCTGGTTGCGAAGGGCTCCCCATAACAGTTCAAGCTTCAGGGTCCCAAAAATGTAGGTCCACCACTGCCTGCAAGTAATGTTTTGAAATAAGTAAATATAGGAAAGCTATCACAAAAATAAATGACATTTCTCCTATCTATGACAACCTTCTTAGTTGTTCCACTGTGCATGTGTGTGTTTACCTCCACTGTCCATTTTGCCTTCTTTTCAGATATGGAGAAAATATATCATATTGCAGGATAAGAATATCATTACAAGAAATCACATTTTGAGAATTCCTCTATTTTGCAAGACAAGATGTGCAATCCCAGAGCCTCTAGTGAGTTTCATTTCAGACTTTTTTATTTTTAATCTGCTCAAGAGTTCAAACAGGATCCTGGGTTTAAGGCCAACTCTGACTTAGGAAATATCTGGAGATTTGGGGGTGATACCTGAGGAGGGCAGAATTTGGGAAAGGGGCTCAGCAGGAACATAATTCCATAGAGTCTGTGACGTTCCCTTTTGCTTGCAAATCAGCAGTAGGGTACTCACTCAGGTTCCTGCTGTTAGGTTTACACAGCAGAGACAGTGTGCTCAAAACAACTTCCTTTTATTTGTATAAGGGTGGGAGAAACTGGTTACAGGACAAGAGAGGTCATGCAGTCTACAATTTTAACTAATGGGCTACTGACAGAACTAACCAGAAGGGATTATACGCCATGAGAATAAACCAAAACACACACATATGAGAGGGGGGGAAACAGACTTTTTTATTGCAATGTATACAATAATACATCACAGAGTCCACCTTCTGAAGCTGGAATTTCTTCCAAGAGAACTGATATCTGTAGTCTCAAGATTACATGTCATTCCAGGGGAACTCCAGGTCCCACCTGGAGGTTGGAAACCCCACTGGCGTTTTATACCCGAGTTTATTTTTCATTTCCCAAGGACTGGGCAACAGCTAGTCCAGTTTCACAGGCAGGCACACTCCTTGTAGCCAAACAGGGAAAGGTGTTCTGATGATATCAGTGTAATGGGGCTTGGGGGCTGTGCACCCCTAGATAGGGTTTAGGAAGCTGCTGGTCCATGACTAGGTGAGCTGGACAAAAAATCCTGTTGGAAAGGCAAATAAGATGCTCTGGTTTTGAGCTATGGCCCCTACCACTGCCACCCCAATAAGGTTAGAACATCTAGCCCATTTAAAAAAATGCTCGCTGGTCCTTCTTCTTACACCATTGTTGACACAGTTCCAAGCAGTGGCAACACACATGAAGAGAAGCTATGTTGTGGGGTCTTCCAGTGTTCCTGGCTCAGCATGGGAGGGTCACATGTTACAAAAGCCCCAGTACTGCTGCAACAAGTTGTGTTTTGTTTAATCTCCTTTTGGCACACAATGTACCTTACTACTTCTGAGTAAACAGAGGATACTGACTAACTTGAGCTGATTTAAGCAATAGCCTAGAAAGCTTATCTCTGCATATCCCATGAGATTAAATTGCTCATAGAGGATATGATCAAACCCTGGTTTATATCAGCTCCTGAAAATGCATCAGGGATTAATTTTGCCATTATTAAGGAGGAATTCAAGTTGACTATGTAAAACTGCAAATGCAATCCTAGCGCTGCTTGTAATAAACTCTAATTCCTCATTCCCACATCAATAATGGCTGCATAACAGCTATTGAAATAATTTCTCGTTTTGAATCAGAGTACATTCTCTCCTCACACTATAACCAATCATACAAAAATTTGCTTATTCAAATTTATGCTGCACTTGACAATGTAGAAAATACATTTTTATTTGAACAAGCAAATATTTTTACATTTGCATTGTGGAATTTTGATACTTTCATAAGTGGCTCAGCTCCACATATTGTCTTCCTTCCTGTTTTAAAAGGCCACATTTACATAAGGAGAGAGGAAAAGTTGCCAAAAAAGATTCAGCTACTGTCATACAAGATTGTTCTGAAAGACAAATAAAAATTATTTTTTTGCAATATTCAGGAGAATGATTTGGAATAGTCTCCCAATATGTGCAAATTGAGGAGAAACAATTTAATGAAAGCCAGGGTGTGATCCTGGAATGTGTGAGGTGAAAATGGTTGGATCTAGCCAATGTTTTTCTTCATTTGCACCCAATTCCTATCCATACTACAGCCTTCATCCAACATGGCTTTTGTGGAGGCAGATCCCATGATTTTCAGCATAGCCTTCCTGGGTGGTTAAACAGGATGCCTCCTTCCTTTCCTACCTGCAGAAAAGTTGGTTGGATCAAACCCAAAGTGTTGGTTGGCTCCAACCCTAACTAAGAGCTCATCCTTACAATTTTGGAATTTGGGGATATGACAGCTAGCACGTCTCTTAAAAAATTAATCATAGCTAAAAGGTTGAAGGAAAGGCTCTCTGTAGGGATGGAATTCAAGGCAGGGCCAGGTGGGACCAGCCTATGTTATTTTAAAGGGGAGCAGCCTGCCAGGTTATTGTTATCTTAGATTTTTATTTCACTTTTTGCTTGCTCCAGTATTTAACCTTTTGGTTGTGTGAACAAGAAAAAATACCGTATTTTTCGCTCCATAGGACACATCGCTCCATAAGACGCACCTAGTTTTTAGAGGAGGAAAACAAGAAAAAATCTTGTTTTCCTCCTCTAAAAACTTGTCTTATGGAGCGAATGCCGGCTGGGCGCGTGCGCGTCGGGACGGCGCGAGCCGGCGTTCCCCGCCCCGACGGCCAGCTGGGAGGCGGGCGGGGCCGCACAGAGCTGGCTGGGGGCGTGCGTGTCGTGCTGGAACAACGCGAGCCGGCTCTGTGCACCCCGGCGGGGCGCACAGAGCCAGCTTGCGTCGTTCCAGCGCACCCAGCCGGCTCTGTGCACCCCACTTGCCTGCCAGCTGGCTGTCGGGGCAGGGAAAGCCGGCTCGCGCTGGAACGAGGCGAGCTGGCTTTTCCTGCCCCGCCCGCTTCCCAGCTGGGAGGTGAGCGGGGCGCACAGAGCCGACTGGGCGCGCTGGAATGACGTGAGCCGGCTTTCCCCACCCCGATGGCCAGCTGGGAGGCGAGCGGGGTACAGAGCCGGCTGGGCACGCTGGAATGGGGCGCACAGAGCCGGCTCGCATCATTCCAGCGCGCCCAGCCAGCTCTGTGCGCACATTCGCTCCATAAGACGCACAGACATTTCCCCTCACTTTTGAGGAGGAAAAAAGTGCGTCTTATGGAGCGAAAAATATGGTAATTAAAATAAATAAATTCAGGGCTTTGAAAATTGTACACACATTTATGTACACATACCATTGAACTGACTAGAAAGTTATTGGTTCTGCATACAGTGCTAAATTATGAGGTACAGATGTCCTAGTCTGTCTTGTCCTTCCTCCAAGTAGTTCAAGGTAATGTGTAATTTATCTTCAGAACAACACTGTAAAATACAGTAAGGTGAGGGTATGTCCCAAATCCACCCAGTCTTCTAAGTCTGATGTTTCCTGCATCACTGGTGTGCCATGACTGACCATTCGTAACACTATTCTCCTGCAAGATACAGCTGCAGCAGTGTGTTGGATGTATGCTTCAGGTTTGCATGGAGAGATGGTAATGTCCAATAGTTTTAGCTACTGCCACAAAATGAATACTAAGCCCCTTTGAACATGCCCCAGAAGATCTGAATGCTAGAGACCTGCTCAGTGGCTAGCAATACAAAGTAACACCAAGTTCAAATCACATTAAAACAATAAAGTGTCCCACCAGAAAAAAAAACAACTGAGCACACAACCATAAAATCACCACTCAGTAAACACAGCATAAAACACTATGAAATAGCACAAAACAGTATTAAAGTATTGTAAATTCACCATGCAGACTGCATAAAAACACAGCAAAACATACTTAAGCTTGTGTCATAACAATCAGATAAAATAAAAGAAAGAACTAGCCAAAAGGATGGGATAAAACCTCAGTGAAAAGCCTGGGTGAGTGACACACTGGAATTCCATGAAAGACATGCTAGGATTCTTTGTCAACAAAAGCCCTGCTATTACAATGAATGCACATACACCTTGCATGTATGTGTGCGCATATGTTTGTATGAAAGAGCCAATGGGCATCGGCTTTACAAATAAAACCAGGGACCTTTATGTGGATAAATGTGCTCTTTCAATTACACATTCAGCTGTAGATGTGCTGACTGTAACATGAGAATTACTTGACCCACATACAAAGAACAATCAAGCTTACACTGTACATGGATTGTATGTGTATTCACTGTAACTTGTGAACAGGGTTACAATCAGCCTGGAAAAGGGTTCCGTGGAGGCAGGAAATTTGAAATGTGCTGGTATACTAGATGGAGCATCCTACCCCCTTGCTAAAGAATTGCAAACAGGCTGAGATACTTCCATTCTGTCCTTTCATGATAAATTCATCTTCTTTCACTTAGCACATCAATATTGGTGACCCTTTGTCTAGTTGCCATGTTTCATATTTGAATAACAGTGGTGATTTTAATTTTTTGTAAGAGGAAAACAATCATCACGAGTAATAAACTCTTCCATTTCTGCCTCCTTCCCACCACTGTGCAGTAAAATATACCTTTTACTCACTCTTCATAACTGCTCCATAATCTGACAGTCCCCTGCTTTGCTGCAACTCTTCTTGCTACACATTAATTAACAGTTAAGCCATCAACATTTTGTACATCTTCATGACAACCCCCTAAAGGGCTGGAAGCAATTAGCACAAGACAGAATTATGATTGAGATCAGGAACTGAAAAGGGTAGACAGATTAGATATAAGCAATGGAATAATACCGAAAAGCTTCATGTATTTATTTAAATCCGCACAAGTTCAGGTAAGCACCCTATTTCACTCTAAAATACTTTTAAACAACTGAGTTAGAAACAGGGGTGTGCATTTGGCTAAAGCCCAACCGAAAACATCCCAGAAAATACTAGTTAAAAAAAGGGCAGCAATTAAAGGGAGCCAAAAAAGTGGATCCCAAATAATGCTGAATCTTTTGGCATTATTCGGGCTGCTTGGGCCCGGCCACCATATTTCCCTCCTCCCTTCCCCCTTAGTTACCTGAGTCAGATCACTGCTGCCTGCCTGCTCCGATCTCCATGTGGAGGTTGGACCCTGCAACCAGTGGCAATCTGAAGTCTGAGGCCTCTTCTGAACACCTCAGCAGCGCAGAATTGAAGGCTGGGCTCCATGAGCCCAGCATTCTGCTTTGTGCCTTGGATTTTTGGATTCAGGTTTAATAAACTTGGAAAAAAAATTAAAAGCTGAATCAATTATATTTGGCTTTGGGATTTTTCAAAAAATTCTGGGTTTATTAAACCCGAACCGGAAAAATACCAAAAAAGGTGCACAGCCCTAGGTAGAAAGCCACCAGGGAAGCAGGAGCTATCCAATGTTTTTCAGGGAGTGCCAGTCAACTGCTTGGCCTCCCATTTACCCACCCAGGACAGGCAATTCCTCACCCCACCCCCAATTTCCCACCCCCAAGGAATTGAGGAGCAAGAGAAAAATTACCTTGAAATTTCCTCTAGTATTTGTGGTAAAGGCCACATAGACTGGAAGGGAAGTCTAGAGTATCACCCAGAACTATGCACTTCCCAGGTACTGTCCCCCAGATCTGCTTGGTGTGGGATTGAGGAAATTCTTCAACTATCCTGGGTCTCCAGCCAAGCTTGGCTAGAGACCCAGGATAGTTGAAGAATTTCCCCAAGCTTGGCTGGAGACAGTAATCAGAGATAGGCTGATTATTGCCTGGATTTACAAGCATTTAAAAAGCATCCATTACCTTAGTTTCTGAATCTAGCCGGGGGGGGGGGGGCATTATTTCAGGACCATGTGTTCATAGATACTATCTGTACTCAAGATGGATTCCTTCCTCCTCCTTGGTGTTTGTAAAATGGAGCCAAGAGACAATTTCCTCAACATGCTCAATGGTTTTATTATCTGCTTTAGCCACACACACCCCCCCCCCCGCAGACTACCCTTCTTTTCCTGTCTGCCAACATGGTCCACTCTGCACTTTGGTCTCCTGAAGCTCTATAGCTTATGTGTGACTATGCCTTAGGCATTACTCTGGATGCCCATTGACCTTCTCTGTAGGGGCATGCATCCCAAAATCCCTGAGCTGAAAACGTACTCGGGAATCACTGTTTCAGGTTGTTACTTTCTAAGATCACATGAACACATGAAGCTGCCTGATGCTGAATCAGACCCTTGGTCCATCAAAGTCAGTATTGTCTACTCAGACCGGCACGGCAGTGGTCTCAGCTCAGGCAGGGGTCTTTCACATCACCTACTTGCCTAGTCCCTTTAACTGGAGATGCCGGGGATTGAACCTGGGACCTTCTGCATGCCAAGCAGATGCTCTATCACTGAGCCACAGCCCCTCCCCAGTAAACACAAATCTGGTAATTTGGTACACAAATTTGGGGGTCTTAGGCATTATGAAAAACAACCTCCCAATCCATGTTGTTGTTTTTATGTTTGGGTCTTTACTGTTGTCAGCAGCAGCAGGTACCTTGCTTTTCTTTGACTCTCCTGCTTCCCCGGACAATGGCATTTCTCACTTTCAACTGGATCCTTGCAAGGGATCAGGAGTGCTCCCAGCCAGTCACCTTTGGAGACAAGCTCCAGAGAATGATATTGTCGAAGGCTTTCACGGTCAGAGTTCATTGGTTCTTGTGGGTTATCCGGGCTGTGTAACCGTGGTCTTGGTATTTTCTTTCCTGACGTTTCGCCAGCAGCTGTGGCAGGCACCTTCAGAGGAGTAACACTGAAGGGTCCTTTAGTGTTACTCCTCTGAAGATGTCTGCCACAGCTGCTGACGAAACGTCAGGAAAGAAAATACCAAGATCACGGATACACAGCCCGGATAACACACAAGAACCCAGAGAATGAATTTTTAACACCTGCCTCAGCTGATGCTCTAGGCTAGATGACATTTCCAGAGGAATGAAAGACCACAGCCACCAGGAACTCCTTAAACAGTCAGTAGCAGTCATTAAAGTATCCCTTTAGTGGACACCCAGCATGAAGACATGTGTCTTACAGCAATTGGATTTTTGATTCATCACATAAAATCACACACACACACACACACCTTTTTTTAAACTGAAACTACTTCCAAAGATTGCAGTGATGGGGGCAGGTTTTTGCAAAGGTAACCTCTCTTGCCCTGACCTGGATGGCCCAGGCTAGCCTGATCTCGTCAGATCTCAGAAGCTAAGCAGGGTCAGCCCTGGTTAGTATTTGGATGGGAGACCACCAAAGAATACCAGGGTTGCTGTGCAGAGGAAGGCACTGGCAAACCACCTCTGTTAAGTCTCTTGCCATGAAAATCCCAAAAGGGGTCGCCATAAGTCGGCTGCGACTTGAAGGCACTTTACACACACAACCTCTCTTACTTTGTGAAAGAAGACAACAGACCACAACAAGGAAGGATGGCAAGCGCAGACTAAGTTGAAAGGCAACTTAAGTTGTATTGTCAGTCAGTCACTTTATCAGTATGTAAAGAAACCAGACACTGCCAGGAATTTAAAAAAACAAACAAACACTGGTGGTCAGTGCTTTCCTCATGGGTTGCTGCCCACAGAAAACAGTAGAGAGAAGTATGCTGAGGGATGCTTAATTCAGAGGTCTTCAAAAATCAATCCCATTGTCCTTTCTATTTCAAATTTAGGAGGTCTTTAGATAAGAGGAAGGACTATGTTCTATTTAAAGTTGGTACCATTATTTTTAAAAACAGCTGCACCAGATTCTTGAACTGGTTCCCCCACTGAAAATAATGATCCCAAAATTCTGGAAGCCCCCAGCAAAAACATGGATTTGAGTCCCTCACCAATACTTTCCTACCCAAAAATATCAGGAACAAATTATAAAGGCGTCCCCTGCCCCCAAATCTGAAATTAGATATTTTTTTTCTTGGAACACATCCCTACTTCTCTGGCCAGGGTCATCTGCATTTTTACAGTACTGAATGGCTCTGCTCCAAGGAAGTGATTCATACTCGCTTCTTTTCCCCTTTAGTCCTGCTGACCAGCAAAGTGTTCCTCACAGCCTCTGTTCCTGCACAGTTTGCAAACCCAAAAATTATCCTTTGTAGCTGCAAAATTTGGTAGTGATCCTGGAGTGGAAGGTGTTTCACCACACTTGGGGGGCCAGCATTTGAGAGGAGGTAGCATGGCTGTCAAAGATAGGACATTTTGGAGGACTCTCATTCATAGGGTCGCCATAAGTCAGAAGTGACTTGATGGCACTTAACACACAAACACACATGTAGCATGGGAAGAGACAATGGTCATAAACTTGCATCTGTCTGTCTCCCCAACCTGCCTCACTGATGAACTGGGGCTTGCCTTCTTCTTCAGACCTGGCCGGTGGCAAGTAGGGTCGCCAACCTCCAGATACTAGCTGGAGATCTTCTGCTATTACAACTGATCTCCTGCCCATAGAGACCAGTTCACCTGGAGAAAATGGCTGCTTTGCCAATTGGACTCTATGGCATTGATGTCCCTATCCTCCCCAAACCCCACCCTCCTCAGGCCTTGCCCCAAAAAACCCTGCCAGTGGCGATGAGGGACTTGGCAACCCTAGCGTCAAGTGATGGGCACACCCTAGTCCGTTGCCACTCACCCCACCTCTCCGACACCTGGGAGGTAGACAGGGTCCAGAACCACAGCCAGCACTGCTATGGTTCACCTTCCTCCCTTCTCCTAGCTTCCAAAAGTGTGGGAGGAGGTTACAGACATTTCTATTCCCATCATGTCACTCCCTAATCTGCACCACCCAGGATCCACTTAGAGTGACGAAATGCCTTGAGCCTGCCCTGGTTTTAGGCCTTGGAAAGAGCTGCTTTCAACAACACAGCAGGAAAACATTTGTTTGTTGAGTATTGCTTTTCCCTTATGAAAGGCTAGGCATAGTTCCTTATTCAATGATCCTATTCTGCCTCAACAGAAGATTGGATGTATTTGTTTTCACTATCTGGAGCCCAGAATTATTCTCCTAAATCTTTCTTTATGATCCTCCACAAGTAATTATGTTTAATTAATCTCTTAATGCAAAAGCCTACTACTGTTGTTAGGAGTTGCAGGAGGTTGTGTTCAGTTGAACATAATTTATCGAGGAGCATAAATTAAGATTTAGTGCTGCATTCATGGGGGGGGGGGGGTGGGCATTCTTCCAGATCCTTTAGGCAAAATGACCAAGCTGTAAAAATCATGAAGATTGATTTTTGTAAAACCAGTGAATCTTTTAGTTCTCACAACCCGGAAGTGAGGCAGTAGTAAAAATATCCCTAAACTGTTCCTCTTTAACCTGCAAAGTGGCCATCACATAACTTAATGGTTCTAGATGTGCAGGGATTATTTTGCCAGGGATAAGCATTCATCCATGCAGTTCTCCGCATAGTCAGAAGAGGCACAGTCCTAGAGGCTGCGTGAACGAGACCTGCCACAGAAAGGGCCATCAAGTCACAACTGACTTATGGCGGCGTTTTCAAGGCAAGAGATGCCTTCCTCGGCATAGCAGCCCCGGTCTTCCTTGGTGTTCTCCTGTCCAAGTACTAACCATTGCCAACCCTGCTAGCTTCTAAGCTCTCAAAAACTCAGGCAAGTCCGGGCTATTCAGGCTGCCATGAATGTGTCTAATCCCTCTTAAAGCCATCTTTGCTCGTGGCAATCTCTACATCCACTCTCCATGGGCCCTTCCATCAAAATCTATGGAGCTTACAACTGCTTACAGCTCAGCAGCTTGTGCTCCGATAATTTTAAATTTATTTCCATTGTGTATCGTTATTCTTTTCTGAGCACTTACCAACCAGTTATTGCAAGTGCTTCGTTGGCAGAACAACATTGTTTCAGCCCTTTCCTATGTCGTGTTATTTTGACTGAACTGATTTTTCTTTTCCTGACTGAGGCCCTACCCTGCACACCCGCTCAGACTCTGGCTTTTGTAGTGCAAAGATCAGAAATCAACTAGAATTCAAATACCATGGGCCACTTTGGGTAACAGAAGCTGCCTATTGTCATCAAAATGACATCTTTGGCGCGCAGCATTCCAAGCCACTGCCCTAATGTATCATTAAAATTCAGATGCTGGCATTGTGCAGCCTTTTAGAAACGGGAGCTGAAAATATCCAATCTTTAAGACTACATTTAGTGCAAAGTGCTCTGTAATGACTTAACGCTTGCTTTTCAAAACGCCATCCCCTACCAAGTAAGCACAGGGTAGAGAATGCTGTTGTTTGAATCACAGCTGCTCTGATATTTTGAGGGGGGGAAATGAAAAGTACCAGTACAGTTTAAATAATGTGTTATCAGCATTCCCACCCTCACCCACATTGTGTGCTTTGTTTTCCATAAGGCCTGTTCTGTTTTCTTGGATAGTAATTATATAGGGTTACCAGGGGAGTCTAATTTTAAGGGGTTTTCTTTCTTAACGCTTATTCTTCACTTTCAGCAGGTTATGAAGTGACAGCTACACACATTAAAAAGTTCACTATCACAACACTAACAAATGTTAAAAAACAATAACTGTTTTCTGAATTTTTATTCTCATAACCTGCAGAACAATTAATCTGAATGTTCTAATGCAGAGAGTGATGGGGTTGAGAAAGAAGGTAGGATCCTCAGTCTGTAAATGAAGAATGAATGATATTTTGACAGTCTGTCAGCTGGTAAGCTTTATCATCTACATTTTTTTTTCATTTTTGCAATCTATCATCAATCCCAGAATGTTATGGTTCCATGCAATGTTTCTAATTTCGTAACACGCTAGCTCCATTAGACTCCACCTCCTTCACTTCAGGTGGAAGCTATCTTATTTACATCCAGATGAATCCATTCCACACATTGGGGAAATTGTACTATGATTAGTCCTTTTCAGGCATTACACTCATGTGTACCAGGAAGCTATCAACCACACGTAACAAGAGTGCATACTACCCACTATCTTCCCAATATGTGCAGTCACCCTGTTGTGTGAATGGGCAATGTGTATATTTACTGTGCACGTACATTCACTATGTGACTAGTGGATTTTTCAGGATTCATGTCCATGTGTACTGAGGCTGTATGTCATTAGGGTTGCCAACCTCCAGATGGTGGCTGGAGATGTCCCACTATTACATCTGATCTCCTGGCGACAGATCTCCTGGAGATCTCCCAGGATTATAACTAGGGTTGCCAGGTCCCTCTTTGCAATTGGCGGGATATTTTGGGGGTGGAGCCTGAAGAGGGCGGGGTTTGGGGAGGGGAGGGACTTCAATGCCATATGAGTTCAATTGCCAAAGCAGCCATTTTTCTCCAGGTCATCTGATCTCTATCTGCTGGAGATCAGTTGAATTAGCAGGAGATCTCCTGCTACTACCTGACAGTTGGAATTCTCAAGCACTTATGGCGAAAAGCATACACAAATATGCTGATTATTAAATCACTATATTGTACATACAAGCACAAAATGCAAAAGGCGTTCACCTACACAGCTACACAGCTTCAAGGACTCATTTACAAGCTGCAAGGACTTAAAGTCATACGGGCTGTTGAATCATCTTAAATGGAATTGATATGTGTACAACACCAGTTAGTGCATTAATGTTTTCTTGCCTAATGTTTATTTTGCATTTTGTGCTTGTATGTACAATATAGTGATTTAATAATCAGCATATTTGTGTCTGCTTTTCGCCATAAGTGCTTGAGAATTCCAGTAGTCACATTTGGGGCACTAGCTCTTGTTTCGGTTGCACTACCTGACAGTTGGCAACCCTAATTATAACTGATCTTCAGTCTACAGAGATCAGCTGCTTAGGAAGGTGGACTCTATGGCATTATACCCCTTTGAAGTCCCTCCCCTCCCTAAATCCCATCCTCCTGAGGCTCCACCTCCAAAATCTTCAGGTATTTCCCAAGTTAGAGCTGGCAACCCTAATATGCATAGTAAATAGGCACATTGCCTAGAGTTGCCAACTTTAGGTTGGGAAATTCCTGGGGATTTTGGGAGTGGAGCCTGGGGTGGGTGGATGGCATTTAGGGAGAGGAACCTCAGCAGGGTATAATGCTATAGAGTCTACCCTCCAAGGTAGCTATTTTCTGAACTCTGTAGTCTGAAGATCAGTTATAATCCTGGGAGATCTCCAGGCCCAACCCAGAGGTTTACAACCATAACATTGCCCCCTGTTCACAGAACAGGACAACTGCACATACTGGAAGGATTACAGGTAGTTCATACTCCTGCTATGTGTTATTGTTATGCCTGAAAAGGACTGCAGTTATTCACAACTGGATTTTTCTGTGTGGACATGACAGTCCAGAAGGCAAATGGTTGCTATAGCACAACGAAAGCACAATATCCAATCGTGTGCAGGTTTCTGATAATAATAATAGATTCCTTTATCTAATATAAGGTAGTAATAATTAAGAGAAGTGCATTTAAGTGGTACAGGGGTTGAAGAATATATTTCCCAAATGGCAAAAGTAGGAATATGTGAAATTGGAGACAACCTTATAAGCCAGTTATGAAAATGCCAGAGATAAACAAAGGTCCACACTTCATGGTTCTGAACATACAAATTCCATAATGCAACGGCAAACCACCCCGTAAACATAGTCTGCCTAGTAAATGTCGGGATGTGACATCACCCCATGGGTCAGTAATGACCTGGTGCTTGCACAGGGGACTACCTTTACCTTTGTAAGCACTGTCAAAATAATTGTACCACAGTCTGTTAGTTATCACTGTGATTCTGAACATTACACATAGGACAATGGCTATTCTTAAAAGGCTGGCTATGCATCACATATCTTATTTTGTTATTTTGGTCTAAGCTTACAGTTAAATCCATCCATAATTAAACAGTTTCAAATCCCATTAAAAGACTTACACACATGCTTAACTCTCCCACTAAGATCAATGGGATTTAAAACTACTTAACTTTGATCATTTGAACTACTTAACTGGATATCATGAGCCTGCTGTTGAATTTATTGTTATGCTAATAAGTGTTCAGCCTTTTTGCATTTTCCAGTGGTATGATTTATGGCGGCTTTACAACCGTTTTGCAGCACTGTGATTCAGCAAGGAAGAGACGCTGGCTGTATTTTGCCAGCACGAGAAACAGGAGTTTGTCCAAGATGGGCAGGAAGGCAGCTTGCTGTGGTGCCAGCGCACGAGCCTCACTTCTCCTCTCACATGCAGAGCATATCAGAACACTTCCAGGTTTGGAAAGGCTGAACTACACAATTCATGTCACTCAAGTGGGGCTGAGGATTCCCCATCCTGACTTGTGTCACACATACTGTATAGTTCATTGAGTTGCATTCACACGTAATATCAGAGAACTAATGGGAAGCTCATGTACACTGCCTGCATGTGTAGAGACATGTACTGATTGTAGCTTGTGGCAGTCCACAGCGGGACAAACAGACCCCGCCCCAGCTATGTTGGCTCAGGAAAAAAACATGGGAGGGAAGCTGAAGCTCTGCCCTCCCTAGCTGTATGCTCCTGAGCCAAATTGGGCCCTCAAGTGCTTGGGAACTTCAGTTCCTTGGTGTTATGGGGAGTCCTAAAAGACTCATGTCACATGTATCATGTATCTCAGTGATTCTCAAATGGTGGTAGATGCTTTTTCTCAGTTCCAGCTGACTGCTTTTTGTCCTAAGCATACAATAGGTTTCTAAGAGCATGTGGGTAAACCAGAAACATCCAGCTGTACAGATCTTTCTCCTGGAACTATATTTTCATAATGAAGGATGAAAATGGTCAGAAACAATGCAGCATCTGAGCTGGAAAATGTACATCTGTTCAATTAAGTTTTGATAGCAGGAAAACATTCTCCATGTTCACAGATGCCATGTTCATTTGTTTCAGAAAAGGTACCGCAAGAAGAAACTTCTACCTAATACAAGGATATTTCTTCTGGCACTGGAAATAGCGAATTGTGTCATACACTATTGCGTCTGCCAGCATGGTAAGTGCATAGTGGGTGGAAAACGTAGGGTGACTTCTGTGCAAGTGAGGAAAGGCATATTGTATTCTTCTCATTAGGAAAGCATTGCCTTAATTATTAAGGTCAAAAGCTGAATCAGGGAGACAACTGCACAATAGCAGCTTCAGTCTGTTAGGGCAGCAATGAATTCCTTCAAATTAATTACCTTGAAAGCAAGCCGTTAAAAAAAAAAATCAACATGTTTCATGTAGGCAGCATCCCCTGAAAAGGCAGAAGTCGGTTGCGATTTCCCCCACTTTTATGCAAAAGCTTTAAAATGATTGAAAGGAGAAAACAATGCCTCGAGCCCATAGGAACAGGTAGTCTTAGGGTGGGGTTGCAACTCTGGGTTGGAAAATTCCTGGAGATTTGGGGACCTCAGCAGGGTATAATGCAATAGAGTCCGCTCTCCAAAGCTGACCTAACAGAGAAAGATATGTTCAAGGGAGCCATCAACTGAATGAGGTTCTGGGTTGCACATATTGTCTGAGATATATTTATTTATTTCATTTATACTCTACTTTTCTCCCAAAAAGTAGAGTATATATAGAGTATATATATTGGCAGTTAAACAAGAAATGGAACATATGGACATTTCGGTCCTGGGAGTAAGTGAATTAAAGTGGACTGGATTAGGACATTTTCAATCAGAAAATTACAAAGTGTTTTATTCAGGGAATGACAAAAAGAGAAGAAATGGAGTTGCTTTAATAGTGAGGCAAGATGTAGCAAAGGCAGTCAGGAGCAATAATGCAAAGTCTGACCGAATAATATCAATCAGACTTCAGGGAAAGCCTATCAACATAAGCATCATTCAAGTTTATGCCCCAACTACAGATGCTGATGAGGAAGAAATTGAAAGTTTTTATGCCAGCGTTCAGGAAGAAATTGATCACACACCTAAACAAGATATGCTGATAATCATAGGTGATTGGAACGCAAAAGTAGGAAACAAAGCAGAATCAAATGTTGTTGGTAGATTTGGGCTAGGAGCATGGAATGAAGCAGGAGAACGCCTCGTAGAATTCTGTGAAGACAACAATCTGTTCATTGCAAACACATGTTTCAGGCAACCAAATAGACGATTATATACATGGACATCACCAGACGGCCAGTATAGAAATCAAATAGATTATATAATTGGAAGCAGAAGATGGAGAAGCTCTATTCTCTGAGCCAAAACAAGACCAGGAGCTGACTGCGGTACAGATCATGAATTGTTAATATCGAAAATCCAGATAAAGCTTAAGAAAAATACCAAAACATTCATAGCACCAAAATACAATCTAAGCAATATTCCGGAAGAGTTTAAAGACCATGTAAGGAACAGATTTGCATTACTGAGTTCAAGTGAATGTCAACCTGAAGAACTATGGGTGGTAACTAGAGATGTTATCAAGGAAGAATGTGCAAAGACTATTCCTGTAGCCAAAAGAAAAGAAAAACCTCGAAGGATGTCTGAGGAAACTCTTAAAATTGCCAGAGATAGATGAGAAGCAAAAGTAGAAGGTGATAGAAATAGAATCAAAAGTCTAAGTGCAATGTTCCAGCGACTCGCACGTAGAGACAGAGACCTATTATAATAACCAGCGTAAAGAAATAGAAGAGAACAACAAAAAAGGAAGAACAAGAGATCTGTTCCACAAGATCCAAGAAATCAAAAGGAAATTTAAAGCTCAGTTAGGCATGCTGAAAGATCAGCATGGAAATACATTAACTGAACAGGACAAAATAAACAAAAGGTGGGAACAATACACTGAAGAACTATACAGAAGAGATGAAAGGATGAAAGATTCTTTCCAAGAAGAATCTTTTGAAGAAGAACCTACAATTTTAGAAAGTGAAGTGAAAGCTGCATTGAGAGCAATCGGGAGAAACAAATCACCAGGAGCAGATGGGATATCAATAGAGCTATTTCAAGCCACAGAAACGGAGTCCATCAAAATCTTGACAAGAATATGCCAACAGATATGGAAAACAAAACAATGGCCCACAGACTGGAAACGATCCATTTACATTCCAATTCCCAAGAAAGGAGACATCAAAGATTGCAGCAACTATCAGACCATCGCATTAATTTCTCATGCAAGTAAAGTGATGCTCAAAATCTTACAGCAAAGGCTGTTACCATATATGGAATGAGAAATGCCTGATGTTCAAGCTGGTTTCAGAAAAGGGAGAGGCACTGGAGATCATATTGCAAATATATGCTGGTTACTGGAGCATACGAGAGAATTTCAGAAGAAAATCAGCTTGTGTTTCATAGATTACAGCAAAGCTTTTGACTATGTGGATCATGAAAAGCTATGGCTGGTTTTAAAGGAAATGGGTGTGCCACTACATCTGATCGTTTTAATGCGCAACCTGTACTCTGGGCAAGAGGCCACAGTTAGAACAGAATATGGAGAAACGGAATGGTTTCCAATTGGCAAAGGTGTCAGACAAGGATGTATTTTATCTCCCTATCTCTTCAATCTATATGCAGAACATATAATTAGGAAAACTGGATTAGATTTAGATGAAGGTGGAGTGATAATTGGAGGGAGGAACATTAATAATTTGAGATATGCTGATGACACTACATTATTGGCAGAAAATAGTGAAGATTTGAAACGACTACTGCTAAAAGTTAAAAGAGAAAGTGCCAAAGTAGGACTACAGCTGAACATCAAGAAAACAAAAGTAATGACTACAGGAGAATTACACAACTTTAAGGTTGACAATGAGGAAATTGAAATTGTTCAAGACTTTCTATTCCTTGGCTCCACCATCAACCAAAAGGGAGACTGCAGCCAGGAAATCAGAAGGAGATTGAAACTGGGAAGGGCAGCTATAAAGGAGCTAGAAAAGATTTTGAAGTGTAAGGATGTGTCACTGGCCACCAAGACTAGATTAATTCATGCCATCGTATTCCCTATTACTATGTATGGGTGTGAAAGCTGGACAGTGAAGAAAGCTGATAGGAAGAAAATAGATTCCTTTGAAATGTGGTGTTGGAGGAGAGTGTTACGGATTCCGTGGACTGCCAAAAAAACAAATCAGTGGGTTATAGATCAAATCAAGCCTGAACTGACCCTAGAATCTAAAATGACTAAACTGAGGCTGTCGTATTTTGGTCACATCATGAGATGACAAGAGTCACTGGAAAAGACAGTCATGTTAGGAAAAGTAGAGGGCAGCAGGAAAAGAGGAAGACCCAACAAGAGATGGATTGACTCAATAAAGGAAGCCACGGCCTTCAATTTGCAAGATCTGAGCAAGGCTGTCAAAGATAGGACATTTTGGAGGACTTTCATTCATAGGATCGCCATGAGTTGGAAGCGACTTGACGGCACTTAACACACACACACATATTTATTTATTTCATTTATACTCTACTTTTCTCCCAATGAGTACCCGTTCTTCATTTAGTGTGTGCTCTGTGGGAAAATAGCTTCACAGGAAGGGACAACTTGCCAACCCTTTAAGCTATTCTTTAAAATGGCCTTGAAGAGGTCATTTTGTAAGACTGGATTACAGTGGTGGTTTTATGCCCTGTTTTTTAACTTGTAGCTTGGGGAGCATTTGATGATAATGTTACATCCTTGGTGGATGGGGGTACATGAAAAGTTAACAGGAAGAAAATAAAGTGTCACAAGTAAGTAGGAGACAAATGGACGGGGAGGGCAAGAAAGAATCGTTTATTTGACCTTTTAGATCCCAAAGCGATTCATGATGATCTTCATCATGGAATCTCAATCAGAAACTTCTCTAAACTCCCATCCTGGACAAATAGTAAATAGATTAAAAGTTAAGAACTACTGAGTTACAATTAGGTCAAATAAGAATTTGGGGCAGTACAAATGAAGATCCCCAAACTAGGCATTGCGTAACTTCAGCAAGGATGTTGCATCATTTATTTTATTTATTTATTTCCATTATTTATAGTCCGCCTTTCTCACTGAGACTTACATAGTGTAAGTCAAATATGATCAACAGGATGGGGCATCCAATAAACAGTGTGATAGGGTTTGTATTACAGAAATCTGAAAGAAAGCTGAAACAAACCTGATAACAAAGCATAAGCACTTAAACATGACACGTTAAATGACCCAGAAATTACACATTAGGAGCATACTTACAGTAACAGACAGATCACAGTAGTATAGTCCACAGTCCCTTTACCAGTGCAACTTTCTGAACCACTTCAGTACAGTACAGCCCTACTCCTTGTGCAAAAAAAAAATGCAACTGGAAAAGAAAGCATGCATGTGTACAGCCAGTTGTATATTTTGCCAGTTTGTAGGGGCGGCACCTGCAGAAGGCCCTGCTCATATGAGCAAAGCTGTTGTGATGGAGAGAGGCAGCCCCACAGATATGTGGGACCATACCAAGGCCATGAAGGGCTTGGTTTGTGATAGCCTATACCCTGAATTGATCGCAGTAACTGATGGGCAGCCAATGCTGGAGTGAATCGAAGTAACATGCATGCACTATCTAACCATATCTTGGGATTTTGGAAAGCTCTGAAATTCTGTGGCAGAAGGAGATGAGCTCCCCGACAAACAAATCAACATGTAAAAGGTTCCCTGAAGTTTGAAAAACACTGCTATAAACTGAAAGTTCCTTTTTTTATTGTACTCACTTCATTACATGTTTTATACATTCCCATCATATGCTACTGACTGCTCGTTATCACCGTAAATCAAGCTTGACAGGTTTTCTTCAGCTTACATTTTAGTTCTCGTATGTATTTTTGGAAAGAACCAATTATAGTTCAACAGATGTAGACACCTTTGCCTCACAACAGACTGTTGACCATAGAGGTGAAGGGTTCAGAGACTAAAAAACTACTAAAGATTTTAAATTGGTTCTGTGTGCTGACATGTCAACAGTGGTTGCATTTCTCAGTCATTCGCTTCAGAGTCTTCAGTCTTAACACACTGAAACCTGGTAAACCATCCACCTCAAAAATGGAAAACCAAAATGCGGGGTCTTCTGTTGAATCCAAAAATTCTATGCACTCATCAAAAGAGCTCCAGCTTCTTGTATGGTGGGGGGAGAGGGGAGGGGAAATATTGGGCTGTATTCAACCAACTTTTCTGCAAAGAGGCATCCTCTTTGACCATCCTAAAAGGTTATGCCAAGAATCAAGGGACCTTCAGGTACAAAACCCACATGGAATCAGGGCTGTAGTATGGAAGGGAATTGAGAGTGGTTGAGAGGAAAAGGTGGCTGGATCCAACCCAAAGTCGACATTCCTATTAGACTGGTTTGTTTAAAAACTCATTTGCTTAAAAAACAGATTCTCAGTAAGCATTCTTACACTATCTGTGCTATCCTAAGCAGAGTTGCACCCTTTGAAGTCTGTTGATATCAGTGGACTTAGAAAGTTGTAACACTGCTTAGGATTGTACTGTCTGCCGGTTTTACTAGTATTTTACAATCTTTATTGCACTCACCCTGAAAATGACTGTGGAATGTATCAGAGAAGTAGCCATGTTGGTCTGCAGTAGAACAGTTAGATTCAAGTCCAGTAGCACCTTAGAGGCCCCCAAGAGTTTCAAGGTATAAGCATTGAGAGTCAAAGCTCGCTTTGTCAGACTCTTTGGGATGCATGTAATTCTTTCCCCCATTTAACACAAGGAAAAACAAAGCTGAAAAGGGGGATCTGTCCAGCGTCTGCTATATGTTCCTGCTACCTACAACTCCATACATAGTTCAAGATTTTGTCTAATGTAACCAGCACATATGTCATTGTAAGGAATGATAAGGAATATGCTGCTGTTGTTGAAGTGAAGGGTACATTTGACTTTGCTAAACAGGCAACAGTTATGAATTAAGGTAAATCTCTCTGATGTAAATCGTGATCATAGGTTATTACTTCTAGTTAAAGTTTTGTATAGGGTTGCCGGGCAGAGTCTAGCAACTGGCAGGAGGGCTGGGGGCGAGGATATGGGAGGAGGGCATGATGTTGCTGATGACACTACACTGCTATATCACTTCTGGGTAGAGCCCAGAAGTAATAAAGGGTAGCTCTAGGAACCACTGGAAACTCTATAGTTGTACCCAGACTGGGTTTATATTGGGACATCTATGGCAGGAAGCTGGGCAAGCCTAGTTTATGTGAGAGTTGAAGCCACAGCCTTCAATTTGCAAGATCTGAGCAAATTGAAGCCACAGCCTTCAATTTGCAAGATCTGAGCAAGGCAGTCAAAGATAGGACATTTTGGAGGACTTTCATTCATAGGGTCGCCATGAGTCGGAAGTGACTTGACGGCACTTAACACACACAAACATGTGAGAGTAAGAATATTCCATAGTGGATACCTAAGATAATAAGAGAAGTTTCATGAAGCCGTGTACATAATTTTTTCCTGTTTTCTCATAAACCTAAGTGTGCTAGAGATGGCTGTTGGTATTTTTGGAAATTACTACAAAAACAGTGTTCCTAATTAGTTTATCTTTATTTAAGTATTTGTATCTCATTTTTCTCCCCAAAGGGACCCAAAGAAGAGTTCAGCCAACCGCCCCCCCCCAAAAAAAATCCTATATAAATCAGTAAACTGCTAAGAAAACAAACAAAAAAGAGCATCTCAGTTTGGTCCTATATTTATCAGCAGCCTTGTCCAAAGACAGAAGTTAAGAGCAACATTTTAAGAGCCAAAAGGCCAAGAGCTCTTTGGCTGTGGCTCATCAGCTCCTACCCAAGGGCTTTTGCCTCTTGTTATACCCAAGTTTTATAAAGTACGTGAAACAGAAAGGGGGAAAACAATTCTCAGCAAAGATGTTGCAAAGCTGTCACAGATGTTCCTCCTACTCCTTCTCTCCCATTAATATAAATCACAAGAAAACAATTACAGTAGTTTTTGTGGTGTTTTTTATTTGTAGTGGCCTAACCAAACTTACCTTGACTTGGATACAAACCACCTCTGTTAGACTCTAGCTTTGAAAACCCTACCAAGTTGTCAAAGTTCGACTGCAACTTTATGGCACTTTACACACAACCAAACTTTGTGCAATCTCTATGAAAAAAACTGGAAGGGAAGCAGGAAAGGGATGAGAAAAGAATGCTCCAACACATTATTGTGATGGTCTGTAAGCTAAAAACTGTACGTTTCATTTTTATGGTGCTCATAAGAATTATGAATTATTAGCACCTCTTTTGTAGCATAGATTTTTATTGTCAGTTGCAGCTGGAAAGAAAGCCTCAGTGTGGTCTATAAACAAAACCATCTGGCCCACATGAAAATCTGCATTACATTAAAAATGGGATTGGAATATTGATGGACTTCATCTTCCGCATACCGGCACCTGATGCCATGGTACTGCAGTGACAAAGGGCTGGTAGAAGCTTGGGCAGTTTTCTCAGCAGATTAGAGATTCAACTGTTAGGAGTTTTTTCCCTACCTGAGTTTTTCCCCTACCTGAGTTTCCATAACTGACAACAAATTCTATAGTTGCCAACAATGCCGTGTCATTTTAAAATGATAACAGGCATCTTCCTTTGGATCCAAACAAATTCTTGGTCCATAGCCTGTTTTCTTCCTACCCTGCCAAATTATGGGGTTTATATTCCCCTCACTAAATTCTTGGACTTCCCCACACTCTCTGTTTCCCAAATTTGCCCCTTTAAAATCTACAGCATGAGGTTTTGCAGACTACTGTGCCAGTTTATTCAATTGTTGCCATTGCCAGGGCTGTCTGTGCTGTGTGCCAAAAAATATCTGTATCCTTTGCCAAAGAAACCAAATCAGAATAAATTATGCTCAATAAATAAATTAGCATCCATTTTGTTGGTCTGATTA
This sequence comes from Euleptes europaea, assembly GCF_029931775.1. Classification (NCBI taxonomy): domain Eukaryota; kingdom Metazoa; phylum Chordata; class Lepidosauria; order Squamata; family Sphaerodactylidae; genus Euleptes; species Euleptes europaea. The sequence goes on from NC_079314.1 coordinate 49,060,302, forward strand.
TTTCATTATGCTTGTAGGCTTCTAAACACTTTTGATTTTTAGGGTATCAAAAGAAAAGGCAGACATAAATTGAGGCTGGCTTGAATGGGTCAAGGGCTGTGGGATGAGAGCAGGAAAAGCCAGTGATCACCTTAGTTCAGCACATGGAGTCCAAATAACTCCAGTCACAGAATGATTTGGTGTAGAGCACCAGTGTGAGGTAGTTGTCATAGTATTGGACTGGAATCTGGGGTTCAAATGACCACATAGCCATGAAGCTCACTGGCAGTCTTGGGCAGGGTCACTCTCTCTCAGCTTAACCTACCAAAATGGAAGAGATAACCATGTATGCTGCTGGGAACTTCTTGGAGGAAGGATGAGGAAAAATATGATTAGTAGAATCCATAAAACAGACTGTGGGCTCACTTTATGAGTATGGAACTCAATATCCATCCTGATAATCTTAATTTTCATTAGAACAGACTTCCGTAAATCTTATTATATTGGCCAATGGAGTGTTCAGTAGAGACTATGTTATTAAGGAGGACATGTAATAGTCTTTATTAAAAGCAAGGGACATTAAATTTTGTACGAATGTTCACCGATGACTTTCCCCAAGGAAAGTCCCGTTACAGGGCAGTCTCTTCCGTAACCTTATTCTTCCAACTCGTGGTTCTATATCTGCCTCCACCATGATTCCCTACAATTTTTTTAGAACCAGTGTTGGGCAGCGCTCCTCCGAGATGGGGTCCTAGGTATACTGAACCTCCTTTGAAAATTGAAAAGTCTGAGCCTTTTTTACATCCATCTTAATTAAGTCTTTCTGGTGATGAACATTTGTAGTTGTGTGTGTGTGGGTGGGAAGTTTTCCAGAAACCACAGTGGGGTCTAAGGTAGGTAACAATGTAAATGAAAGCCAATAATTTTCAACACAAATAATCAAATTTTTAAAAAGCAAATCAAGAAAACACAGCCACATCACACAATGCTCAAAAAACCAGGAAACTTCACAATTTGCCATCCTCTCAGGAATTTTTTCCCAAGTGTAGTTTGACAGTTTCTGCCAAATACCAGCACGCCCAGGGCTTTCCTTACATCTTCCAGGAAGCTGGTCCACAGTACAGCCCCCTGCCACAAAAAAGCTCTCATACACGTGGTGACCAGAAACACCATGATAATGGGTGGGGGGTGGGGGGGACTAAGAGCAGGAGTTGGCCAGAAGACCAAAGATAGATGACCATGATTTACTGCATCTCCCTATCTAGATAACTTTAGCCCATATTTTAAAAAAAATTAAAAACACAGCCCTAAGATAGTATGACCCTGACCCGGATGGCCCATCAGATCTCAGATCTCAGAAGCTAAGTAGGGTCAGCCCTGGTTAGTACCTGGAAGGGAGACCACCAAGGAATTCTTCCTTCTTAATTACTGTTTTTGTTACCTGGGTTACAACATGATTTTACTACAGCAGCCAAAAATTTAGCCAAATGCAAAGTCACTTGTTTATCTTCATCTCTTAGTAACCCATAAGACTTAGCTTCTACACCAAGGAAGTCCTGGGTTGCTATGCAGAAGTAGGTCATGGCAAACCAGCTCTGTTTGTCTCTTGCCTGGAACACCCTACAGGGCCACCATAAGTCAGCTGCAACTCGATGATACTTTACACACACAAAATAGTATGTTAAAACATTGTACTTCAGCCTCTTTCCTACCTGGCCTGTTCAACAAGCTTGGCAACACCTCTGTATATCAATCTCTTATATTAGGTAAGATGTCAATATGTAAAAGGAATGGGACAGGGACTCTTCCCCCAAAGGCACCCGGTTCCTTACGTTATATTGTTCAATGAGAGTCCTGAATTTAGGTGCACGTTGTGCCCTATTCGGTAGGAACTGTGCTCACTATCCAGCTCACCTCTATTACTCCTTAGCTAAAGATTTAAAGTTACCGGAAGGAACACACACCAAGAAAAACTAAAAAGCCTTCCATCTGATTTTTTAAACTTTAATGGCTCCCTGTCACTATGAATCCTCACATCTAATTAGATGGCAGTGTGAACTGGCTCGGTGGGCTTTGCATCAGTGGGTTTTGCATATGATGTTTTATTCAGCCACTAAATGCTTCCCCCGTGGACCCGAGAACAAGCACAGATAATGAGAGCACCACTTTATAGGGCAGCTTTAAAACGTTTTCCTAGTAAACCCATGACAGGAAGACATGCAGAAATTGTGGGAATGAAGGGGCAGGGTTGATTTATTGTGCAGTTTTATGAACATGTGCACCATGTACAGATAAACAAAGATAGCCCCTCCTGACAAGACAGAGGAGGTGGTTGACGGAAGGCTACAAGAACTGATTTAAAAAGTAGCATTTAGGCTACTCCAGACAAATCGTAGGCTTCGTGTTAGAGGCATTGCTAGCGTTGTATTGGAACCGGAGAACAGGTGCACTTTACCAGGGTCCAGGGGGTGTGATGCAAGCTGTATATCTGCTACTATAATATGGTGTGTGTAATATTTCAGAGTCCGTAGATAGGACTATTAAAATGAGAAATGACTTACAACAACTATAAATAGCAACTAAAATATCTTATAGAGAGGGAAGGAGGCATAGTATAGCACAGTCTCATCAGACCTTGGAAGCTATGCAAGATTGGTAGTTGGATGGGAAGGCAATGAAACCACCTCTGCTTCTCACTTGCCTTGGAAACCATTTGCTGGGGTCGCTATAACTTGGTTGTGACTTGATGGCACTTGCATATGCAAAACATATTATACAGCAGTCTCTAAGCCTTGTTCTAGAACTAACTAGGGTCATGTGGTCTTAAAGCACTAATTCCCAGTTCCCTAATATTGTAAAATATAATGGAATGGGTTGGATCCAGCCATTCCACTTAGTCTCTCCCAATTTGCCTCCATACTCCAGCCCTCATCCTCACATGGTTTTTGTACATGCAGGTCCCGTGATTCTCAGCATAGCTTTTTTGAATTATCAAAGAGAACACCGCCTTCCTTTTCTACCAGCAAAAAAGCCTGTTGGATCCAATCTAAGTTGTAAATTCTATCACTACTGTCTATATAGTTTCTAAAAAGCAATTTCTGACATAATGTCTATTTCACATGTGTTATTATCTTGTAGTCTTTATTCTGGACCTCAGTCTAATTTGATAGCACCTTGGAGTCTAAACTTTCAGGTAGATCATTTGAATGTGTGGGTTCTTATTTACTTTTTGGTACAAATGAAAAGATTATATTATCAGTAGCAAAACCCCTACGTATTGCAGTTAGATTAAGAGGGTTAAGAGGATATTTTGCCAATATTCTAAGATTTATCATGTTTGAATTGTGCACTGTGGTTATTAAATTGGAACTGAAATCAACTGAACTGAAGTAAAATAGACATTTTTCCATCATGAGTAATGATATTTATTTACTTTCTTAATTTATACTTCATGTGTCTCCCCAATGGAGACCCGAAGTGACTTATAATATTCTCCTCTCTTCCATTTTATCTTCACTACAACCCTGTGATATAGGTTAGGCTAAGGGTGCGTGATTGACTCAAGGTCACCCAACAAAGTTCCATGGCAGAGTGGGGATTCAAACCTGAGTCTTCCAGATCCTAGTCTGACACTCTGACTACAGTACCACATACAGATGGGGTTGGATATGATAAGGAACATTTTGTTATGAATTCATACTGGGTCAAGATAAATTGTTCTTGGGGGTCAATTTCCAAGAAATCCCTGATTCAAGATCAGATAGAAAAGTAGGCAGGGTTTAAAGAAGGGAGAGTTTAGCTCACTGGGTATAATGTTCGTGCATACACAAAGACCTGGGGAAGGCACTGACAAACCACCCAGTGAACAAAGTCTGCCTAGTAAAGGTTGAAATGTGACGTCACCCCATGGGTCAGGAATGACCCGGTGCTTGCACAGGGGACCTTTACCTTCAATACACAAAGACAGAAGGCCACATCCAAATAAAGATAGCAGCCTGAGGTAACTTCTCACTTACCTCGGGGTAACTGCAGGAGTGGCTGGATGACATTAATCTTAACCAGCCATAGCTGGGCAATTGCCTCACAGAAACGAAATGTTCAGAGTGTCAAGGCGCATTGTCAGCATGGTGACATTTTCCAGGTTTGAAAATGTCACTGAAATTTTATTAAAAATGCAGAAACCTTTACAAACAACATTTTTTTCATATATTTTTCATTCCAAGCCCTTCTAAGCTAGGAATTGACCGTGATTATCATTTAGTCTCCAATTATGCCAGTCCCCTGATAGATGAAACAATTCAACAGATTTTTAAATATCTTTTGCCCCACATTGGTGGGCTTACACTATGCTTTTTTGGATATGATATCTTTGCACATATTTAAGCCAGTGGCTCACTGCTGCTGCTTGCCTTGACATTTGAAATCTTTCAGCCAAAATTCTTCTCAATGTTATTAACATCAAAAAGAAAAACTATTTGACAGATGAGAATTCCCGAGCCTCATTTTGATTCATTTCATTCTGCAATGGAGCCTGCTCCCCCCCCCCACAACACATTCTGTTTTATATTGCTTCTGCGAGTCATTCAGTAAAGAAATATTTTCATTATTTGAGTTATCTTTCATGCCACCATGATGGTCTTTTCATTGCCATGGCTTTTCCATATTTCTAATTATCTTCTGGAATAGATACGTCTGATCTTTGATATTCAGTTGTTTTCTGTGAGCTATATAATTAAGCCCTTCTCAATTGTCTCAAGAATGTAGGAGGAGTAATAAATGGGATCATTTTAGTGAATATAGTGCTTCCTTCCCCTAACAGCATTTCTGACCTAAGACCAAAAGGGTTTCGCTTAACAGTGGCCATTTTAAAAAGCACAGGCTAGACCTGTGTTACTTAAATGTCTAGGGAATCTTTGTATTCCACTCTCTTTCTGATGTATTCTTGTCTATGCATCATTGCTGGCAAATGAGCTACAGTTTCCTTGTAAATCTTAGCGCCTGGTTCACACCGATGGTATCTGCTACAGTACATGAGCTATTGAGGAATGCACAGAGGTTGCTCATGTTAGGTCACTAGCAAGAAGGCACTCAAGTGAAGTCCTGCTGGTTTTTTTTTTTTTTTTAGTTCAGGGTAGCATATATGATGGTATTGCTTTACTCTGCTCTGGTTAGACCTCACCTAGAGTTTTGTGTTCAGTTTTGGGCACCACAATTCAAGAAGGATATAGACAAGCTGGAAAGTGTCCAGAGGAGACTAAGGAAGACGATGAGAGGTCTGGAGAACAAGTCCTACGAGGAACTGTTGAAGGAGCTGGGTATGTTTAGCCTGCAGAGGGGAAGACTGAGAGGGGATATGATAACCATCTTAAAGTACTTGAAGGGCTGTCATAGAAAGGATGGTGCAGAGTTGTTCTCTGTTGCCTGAGAAGGTCAGACCAGAACCAACAGGTTGAAATTAAATCAGAAGAGTTTCCGGCTAAACATTAGGAAGAAATTCCTGATAGAGCAATTCCTCAGTGGAACATGCTTCCTTGAGAGGTGGTAGGCTCTCTTTTGGAGGTTTTTAAGCAGAGACTAGATGGCCATCTGTCAGCAATGCTGATTCTGTGAACTTAGGCAGATCATGAGAGGGAGGGCAGGAAGGGTTGCGTCAATGCTTGGCTCTCATTGCCCTTTCTTACATGCCCAGGGGAATGCCAATCACCATTTTGGGGTCAGGAAGCAATTTTCCTCTGGGCCAGATTGGCCAGGGATCCTGGAAGATTTTTTTGCCATCTTCTGGTCATGGTGTAGGGGGGGAGGCATTTGTGAATTTCCTGCATTGTGCAGGGGGTTGGACTAGATGACCCTGGAGATCCCTTCCAACTCTATGATTCTATGAAAACCATCAATCGCTACTAGCCATGGAAAGAAAAGAGTACCTCCATATTCAGAGGCAGTACATCTCTCAATCCCAGTGCTACGAGGCAAATTCAGAGGGCTTGGCTTCTATGCCCTGTTTGTTGGTCCTCCATGGCTACTAGCTCGCTACTGTGTGAAATGGGATGCTGGACTGAATGGACTTCTGGCCTGACCTTGCAGGACACCTTCATATGTATGTATGTTCTTATGCTCATCCCCCCCCAATGGGGATCTGCAACTGGTTGCATGGAGAAATGTAACAAGATCCTTTACTCCAATGGCAGACTTTTTATGATGAAGTTTTGCTCTTGAGCTTTTTATTTTATGGGCTCCGGTCTTCCTAGCTTTCAATCTTACAAAAGTTTCTTGTGGCTTTGTCAGCTCACACTGGGAGAGTGGGAGAGACCTAGTCCAAATTGGGAGCCAATAAGGAGGATCTGAAAATAGAAACATTCTTTTTCTGGATAGATGTATAAAACTGTCCAGGAGCTGAAAGTATACCAAGCACCTTTTTGCATATAAATGTGTCCGTGATCTAATAGGAACAGGTCGTGTGTTGAGAAATGTCCTTTGCAAGAAGAAAAGTATTTCACCAAACTAGTGGCAGTACAAATCACAGATAGTCTCTGAAGGAAAAAAAGACAAATCCCAGTTGAAAGCTTCAAGGGTTTGTTTCTTTTCATTCTCTTTCTTTGCTGTCTGCTTTTTTGGACACAGCTTTGAAACAAAAAGCTTTGATTTTTTAGAGACATTTAACCGTGTGAGCCAAGCAGAAACGATTAATCATATGATTTGAAGGGCACTCAACACATGTGCCAAGAGAGGAGGGAGTTGCCGCGGCCCAAACCATCAGGCTGTGATTGGAAATGGGAGTTGTTTTGCAGTGAATGGAAAAGGTGGCCCCCTTAATGTGACAGTTTGTCACTGAATTAACCTGGGCAACACACAAAACACCAAGGAAGGAGGTATACTTGGGCAAAGTATGCGTGTTCTGGTGCTTGTGTCAGTTGATTTACATGACAGCCCAGTGCCCCTAGTGCAGTGATTCACATGAATTCTCTTGTCATGATCAGGCTGTTTGCATGGCCCCTGCACTCCCCCATCCCATACTTGGCAGACCAGGTTTTTTTCCCAGCCAACCGAGATATGCAGTTAGTAGGCCATGTGGCAAGGCACTAGTCTAGAACGGAGTCCTTGTGCATTTCTGTGGAGAGGCACTTCCATGGCTGAAAACAGATGTGTGAATCAGAGCGTGCCATTTATGCTGAGCCCAGTATACCCTTTGGACTAAGAAGGATCAAAATCAGATTGGCCAAAAGGTAGGGGGGTTGTTTTTGTAAAATTATTTAAGAACAATAAATGCTGAACAACCATGCTCATCCTTAAGTGACCTTGGAGGGTGGAGCTGGGTTGGTTGATTGGGCCTGGGTAGGTGGATAAAACTTGGAAGGGCGTCACTATTGCAGGACACCTGATATGTTTCACACAGACATACACACAGACACACACACACATTCTGTCTGAAAAGCTAGCATTTAAAAAAGAATAATAAGATATAGAATTTTAATATTTTCTAAGTTATCAAAGTGGTTCACATACATCAATACTCTTTACAATATCCCTGCAAGGTAGGACAGTCTTATAGTCCTCTTTCTGCAAATGGGAGGCTAAGGCACAGATACTGACTTCCCTAGACATGGTGATGATTCATTTGAAAACTGGACAGGCCTTGCTTGGAATTACCATATATCAGGTGCCCCACATGATTGCACTGAGGATTTGTTTGCAATGGGCAGTTGTTCAGGGGATGCCACCTCTGGACAATTGGTGGCATTTGGCATAATGTCTGGCAAGGTAGCAGCTTCTGGTATAGGCCCATAGGTTGCTGGCCTGCTTAGATTACATATATATGAACAAAGGTCATCATGAGCAGGTCATATAGTGCTTAAAATCAGTTACATTTTGAGTGGATGTGTTGCTTTTGTGCATGTGCAGCTGATGACATTGATCATGTACGAAACTTACTGGATCAGAATACAGTTCCCAGGAAACAGCACAGGAAGGCACAAAGTATTTGAATCCCAATTTAGAACACTCTGTGCTCTTACTCCGGGACCCGGCAGGCAAAATGGAAAGGCTGAAATACTAGTTCCATGAGGCAAGCTGTGTCTCTCATTCTTGTGATCTTGAAGTCGAGCAGCTCAAAGGCTGGGTTTGAATGGAAAAGCTGAGCCTGCAAGGCAGGGAACTGAACAAGGCTACAGAAACAAGGGAGCTGTCCAGCTTGATTCTGAGCAGGACCACAAGTAAGGAGCTGTCCATCCCAGTAGCTGCATCTACGGAACCAGGCAGATATTGCAACAGAGTACAAGCAGCTGTTGAGGAATTTTATATCCTACCCTGCCGCTCCCCCAGTGCATTGTTGGAACTGATCCCGATGGTCCTTAAGTCAAATGTGGATTATTTTCTCCCAAACAGGACTGGTAGAGGAGAGGACTTGTAGTACAAAGCAAACATGCCACCTTCTTTGGGCTTCAGCTCAAGCCAGATGCCTTTTCTGACCTTGGCATGTGTTAATGGTTTCAGCGGATCCAGAAAGAAAAGGTCCATGGCTCATGTTTTATATACAAAAGGTCCCAGGTTCAATCCCAGGCATCTCCACTTAAAAGGATCAGGTAGTAGGTGATGTGAAAGACCCTCTGTTGAAGACGCTGCTGCCAATCCGAGTTGACAGTACTGACCTTGAAAGACCAATGATCTGACTCAGTATGAGACAAGGGTGCTGCTAAAATTTTCCAATCAAATTATGATCTGAACAAAGGCATTTTCACACACCACTGCCTAGTAAGTCCATGGCTGAGCTGAGATTTAGCTTCTAGCACTTAGGTTTTTCTTTTCCATCAAGCTTCCATTTTGTTACCCCATTCTTAGTTTATTGAGCCCCTCTTATTGAGAATGGGACCTGACAGGGCAGGAGAAAACATTGAGTTGCTCCTAAAAGGGGATAATCCTTCAGTCACTTAACAGGTTACGAAATTTTGCTCGGCAGCAATGAAAATTTGACGCCTTAGAACAGTCTCTTAGCCCAATTGGCAGAAGTGTCTTGGTTGTTATTTCTTTTTTAAAGTTTTATAAGACTCGGACTGTAATTCTTTGTTTGTAAGAATATTTTAGTCCATGTTTCTGGTTTTATCTGACTAAGGGCTATAAATAAACAATCTATCTTGTTGGTTTTTCTCCTTTATCCTCCATTTTGGCACTGAGGCCCAACATTTTCTGCCAACCATATGAGGCTCTAAAAATGAGTTTGGGGCCATCTTCAAGACAGATGAAGGGGAAGAATCTGGCATATACCCAGCTTGATCTCATCAGACTTACTAGGAAACAAAGCCAGAGTCACAGAAAAACAAGCTTCTCCCTTTACCCAGCGTTAGACCATTAATGAACCATTACCTCTTGGTAACTAATCAAGTTGCACTTAGACACAAAGGATCCTGCTGATTAACATTCTTATCAACAAAGATTTAGCCTCATGTTAGCAGTTTCAGCTAAAAGGTTTTTCATTCAAAATGTCCCTATATTAATCAGCTCAACCGAAGAATGCCTCTAACACATCTCTTCCCTGCCCTTAGTCTTCCCCCCTTGCCTTATTTCCATCAATTGTGAATGAGGAAGCATACTGGTTAGATTTCCTAGACTCTCCTCCTGTTTATCCAAGCCCAGGGAAAAAAGGATCCCTTTGTTTTTCACTTACGCCACAAGCCCTATAACTGGAGCCAAAATCTGTCTCCAACATTTGATTTTGATCTACATGCCTTTAAGCTAGGTATCAAATCCAAGGCAGCAACACTTTAGAAAGAGGGATGGCAGAAGGAAGGACTTTGGCCCATTATGCTCAAGCTAACATAGTATGAAGCTGGGACCAAACTGGGCAGGCCCATTCACACAATTTAATGTCTAAAGCTCACGTCTTGCACCCATGTCAACAGCCACTGGGATTGCTTTTTAATTATGGAGACGGTCACCCCTAAATTACTTTTACCCTCCACTGATACCCATTTTTCCCCCAGTGGTGGTACAACAGTGTGACTTTTTTCAGCAAGAAAACTGCAGGGAAGGAAAAAAGGGATTACAGAATTCAGCATCTTTGAGGAAAGCCCCAGCAGCTGTGTATAGAAAAGGGGAGAAAAACTTTTAAAACAACCATGGAAGAAAACATAATGGCATGTAACCAACCATACATACATGGATGTTTCCCCACATTTCTTTCTGTTCTAGCCCTCGGAAAGATCATTTCTGGGAGCATAGTATCTATGTGAAGGAACAATTGTACAGGTTGGTGAGACAGAATGGGGAGGGACAAGAAAAAAGGAGGAAGAATTATTTTGCCCCCTTAGCCTTCCTCACTCCATCTCCCACACTCCCCACAGCTGTTCCTCCATGTGCATCCCACAACCCTAGGAATGACCTTTCCTGGTGTTGGAAGGGGCTGCAGGAACAGAGAGGAACATGAGAAAACTCTGCATTTCACATATGGAGTGGTAAGATAGTGCCCACAGGGTTCTAGCCTGACTTCCCATCTGATATGCTCATTTTCTAAGCACAGAGAGTTCTTTTTGCAAGAAGAAACATATGAAGACTCAGGCTTCAATCTACATTCTGAAACTGTACAGTCCTAGCAGGATTATAACTCATCCTCTCTTCTTCTTTTTTAAAGATGTACACTATTATTGACAAAAAATTAAGATGAAAAATTGGGTACTTAGCTTACAGCTTTACACATTCAAATGCTCAAAGCTTACGAGGGAGATGTCAGATCATGAACTTCCAGCTGTTTTGCAGTGGAACATCTCCAAGTAACTGCTGCAGGTGTCAGAGAAATGTCAAGGTCAATGGGGGTAATATATGAGGCTGAAGGAAAACAAAGTAGTGGCATGGCAGTTTGACTCGCTGCTAAGTTAATGGAATCAAATGGCCTAGAAAAGATGGGCCTCTTTAAGTGGGGGAAGGATAACAACTAAATCCACTATTTAATAAGCAGTACTGCAGGTAGGAAATCAGCTTGCTTTCTAAGCTAACCATCTGGAATGTGTCCAGAGGAGGCCAAGGAAGATGGTGAGGGGTCTGGAGAACAAGTCCTATGAAGAAAGGTTGAAGGAGCTCAGTGTGTTTAGCCTAGAGAGGAGACAGCTGAGAGGTGACATGATAACCACCTTCAAGTACTTGAAGGGCTGTCAAAAAGAGTTGTTTTCTGTTGCCCCAAAAGTTTGGACTAGAACCAATGGGTTAAAATTAAACCAAAGAGTTTTTGGCTAAACTTTAGGAAGAACTTCCTGACAGAGTGGTTCCTCAGTGGAACAGGCATCCTTAGGAGGTGGTGGGCTCTCCTTCATTGGAGGTTCTTAAGCAGAGGCTAGGTGGCAATCTGATAGCAATGCTGATTCTGTGAACTTAGGCAGATTATGAGAGGGAAGGCAGGAAGGGCTGCATCAGTGCTTGGCTCTCGTGGCCCTTTCTTACATGCCCAGGGTAATGCCAAACACCACTTTGGGGTTGGGAAGCAATTTTCCTCCAGGCCAGATTGGCCAGGAATTCTGGAAGATTTTTCCCCCATCTTCTGGGCATGGAGTAGGGGTCACTGGGGGAAATTTACAATTCCCTTCAGCATCCACATGGGTTCATGAACAGTGATAGATATGATAGCAATGGTGATAGCACACAAGCCACTAGAACCTAACCATCTAAACCAAGGCTTTGCACGCTAGAGATCTCACAGATTCTTGACTTGTCAAGGAAATGTCCAGATCGTAATTGGAAATGGCAGAGTGGGGAAATGGCAACTGCTCCTTTCTTGAGTCCTTCGACCATACAAGTTATTCCAAGCAGGCCTTTGAATCAGCAAACTCTGTGTAGGCCTTTCTTTCTACTGCTGGTGCTATTGCTCCCTTCCTAGGCCAGGTGATCTGCTGGCATCTTGGGTAGAGCCAGCCCATTTGAGCATGCACTGAGCGTGATTTGATCTATGAACTGTTCTGGCAATCCAACCCATGCCTAAGGGTAGATTGTATTATGTACAGTCCTCCTATGCAGTCCTCTTAATATGCAACACACGAATTTCCTACTTTTGTACATGCAATTTGGAACCCAGGGTTTTGAGGGTACTTGTTGGTGTGTCAAAGCTGTTAAATACATGCATTGCCCTATTCACACAAAATGGCAACTGTGCCTACCAGGAGGATCTCAGGGAATATGCTATCCTGTTATGAGAGGTTGGGGTGCCAAAATTATTACCACTGAACAGGGCTAAAGTTTTTCTACTTCAGGTTAAACAGATCCCACTTTTCAGTTGAGGGCTTTAAAATGCTGATTCTCCCCATACACACACACAAGTGATTGGTTTATTTTATTAGATAGAGAAAAATATTTTATGTTAGTGAACCCATCTAACTGAAAATAGTTTAGTATTTTCTCCATCTTCCTAGCTTTCTGTCCCCCTTCCCATTGTTTTTATTCATCTTCCCACTAGCTGTTTTGACAGGTAATGTTATTAATAATTAGCATTTATATAGAGCTTCATCTCTGAAGCATATCGTAAACATTAGCCTTTAATCCACAGAGCTATTTGTGGGTGGTGCTCGGAGCGAGGAATGAGGCTAGCCAGATGTCTGACAGTTCTATAATTGGAATCAGTAGCATAGAGGCCTGCTCACCTTTGAAAAGGGAGTTGTGTTTACTTTAAATTTAGAAGTCCTTTTAAGACTGTGTCCGATCAGTGACTTCTCGCATTTTACCAGTTCTGCAATTTAAAGCTAAGCTAGAAATCTGGGAAATTACAACTATGTGTATTGGGGGGGGGGGGTCAATAGTGGCACAAGAGGCTCCAACAAAAATCCTTGGCAATTGCTTTTAGGATTTTACTCTCCCCCCTTTTAATTCCTTGCCCAGTGCCAGGGATGAGCAGCTGCCATCAAGGAGGAGCCCACTACAGCCTCTGGCACTACCCAGCTATCCAGACACAAAGAGGAATGAAGCAGCAGGCTGATGTGGGAGACTCTTCTGTCCCTCAGCATCTCATGACTCTGTGTGTATGTGTTTGAAAGAGAGAGATGGGAAGTTTGTCTGCTTTTCTTGCTTTTTTAAGTTCTGCATATAAGCATAGCCAGCATGGTGTGTAGTGTTTAGATCATTGGACTAGGATCTGGGAGGTGCAGGTTCAAGTCCCCTATTTCATAAAGTTGTTGAGAGAATAAAATGAATTCTGTAAGCCTCTTTGGGTCCCCATTGGGGAGAAAGGCAGAGTATAAAGCAATAAAATGAATAAAATATTAATGGCTCTTTTCATGTGCTGATTCTGCATATTTTGCAGTCCCTTCCCTACCAACGACAAGTTCAGGGCAACAAAGAGCAATTATTTGTTAAGGCCGGGCTGTTATTTTGTGCTTTTGAATATGACACAGCTATATTCTGAGTTGTGTTGTGATCTGTGGATATAAGGTCCTGATCTCATTGGTGGATGTCAGTGCTCGGCCCAAAAACCTGCCATTAGAAACTCTGAGATACAGGTACTGGATGCCTGTATTTACTGAGGGCTTTGTCATTGGCTGTGCACAAGCTCCACCCCTTCTCCCTACCCTGCTCAGGTCTCCTTGATTTCAAGAATTAGCACCATTAGCACAAAAAATGTCTTCCAAAGAAGCTTGTCTGCTGCTATAGATATTCTCATTGAGAAATGCCAATACATTTCTAAGGAGTCTGCTTGATGAGTGGCCAGAACTTGTCCTTCACTACAGATTCCCAGCTCATTCACTGAGTCACTTTTTTTTCTTTTGTCACGCTGTGATGTTCTTCCCTTTCCTTTTCTTTTTAAACAAACTCCATATGTTGTTAAAGTGCCCATGGGGACTGTGTGATCTTCCCTGCTCCCTGTGAAATGCCTCAGAGTATTATCAAAAGTAAACATATATGAGCATGAACACCTGTCGGTTGTGGGGCTCCAGCAGATACAGCTGGTGTTGCTTGTGTGTGAAGGTGGTTGAAGTGGAAAAGGATGCTCACTGGGGAATTGTGCTTTGCATGCTACACAAGAGCTATATTTTTGTCTCCAGGCATTTTTCTTCCCCTGCACTCACAAATATCCTTTTAAAAGCATGAAGCTGCCTTATATAAAATCAGACCATGACCACTATTGTCTACTCAGAATGGTAGCAGCTCTCCAGAGTCGCAAGTCGGGTCTTTCACATCATCTACTTGCTGACCCTTTTAACTGGAGATGTTGGGTTTTGAATATGGGACCTTCTGCATACAAAGCAGAGGCTCTTCCACTGAGCCACAGGCCCTCCAGGTTTTGTTGCAGGTAAAGTAGCCCCACAGTGGGGCAAGCAAGGCTGCACCATGGCTGTTTCAACTTAGAAAAATAGAAGAAGAGGGAAAGTTGAAGCCCCATCTACTCCCCCCCCCAAGCTGCGCTCCTGAGCCAATCTGGGCCATGCATGCTTAGGAATGTTAGTTCCATGATAGTACATGTGACTGCAAGACATACCTCAATCCTACGCATGAGTACCTCAATCCTACTCATGTCTGGGAGCAACCCGTTAATCCTTCAGGGATATCAATGAGAAATTTAGTGAACAAAAAAATCAAATAAAAGCCACAAGTAGATGGCTATGAAATTAGAAGAGTGGTGATTCTGTACCATGAGTGAAAATAAACAAGTACAGAATACACATAAAAAATTGACCAAAGTGGTACCTCCAACATTCTGCTCCAAGCCCCCCCCACACACACACACAAGAGACAATACCAGTAGGAAGTGTACGTTACCTTCACACCTACTCTGAACATTAATTTCTTTGCATTGTCCCTCACAAAACACTGTACTTGTTTATTTTCACTCATGGTACAGAATCACCACTCTTCTAATTTCATAGCCATCTATAGAGTAGCTAGGAAATTATTTTGGAACTGAACACCTGAATTGCACTAGGGATATATCTTCCTCCCCCAGTTTAAAAACAAACAAACATAAGATTGCTCCAGTAACAGGCTTAATCTTATTCAGGGCAAATTTTAGCTGAGAACCGAGAAAGACCTGAAGAGAAAACAATCCCCAAATAACAAAATTTCCTAATTTATATGATCTGAGAGTATTATTGTAAATTATTTGCAATTCCTCTTCTAAACAGTAATTTGAGCAATGTCTCAGAAGTCTCTTCAGACCAATCTTAGTACAAGCAATAGGAACAGAATCATCAGCATAAAGCAGCAATGGTAATTCTTTTGAAGCTAATCTGGGGGCATGCAACCCCCGGGGATGAGAGGCTTATCATCAGATCATTTAAATACAGATTAAAAAGGAGGGGAGCGAACAAACAACCTTGTCTAACCTGCTAAAACTATTCTTACAGTAGTGATATATCAATATTGTTACAATAGCAATAGATCAATATTTTAGTGTCTTTTTAAAAAAACTGGGGGTGCTGTGACATCACCGATGGCACCACCGATAAACTAAGTCCACAACTGCGAAAATTCAGAGGGAAGGCGGACGTGCAGAACTGTGCCCAAACCAATTCCAGTACTTGTGGATCCACTGCCAAGAAAATCAGAAGTAAGTCAAGCGTGCAGAAAAGCCCTCTGACTGGCAACAGCTCTCCAGGGTCTCAGGTAAAGGTATTTCACATCACCTACTTTCTGATCATTTTAACTAGCAATGCTGGGGATTGAACATGGGACTTTCTGCATGCAGAAGCTCTAACGATGAGGCATGGCCCCTCAAAAAGAACAGCGGCAATCCCTGGATACTTCTCTGGTCCCACCAATTAGCCTTTTCTGCATTGATCCCTTGCCCATTGACAAAACAGTATTTGCAAAACAACTGGTTAAGAGAAATTGGTAGAGACAACTGTGAAAGCTCTTGAGGCACACATATGTGAAATTGCTAAGCTACTGACTATTTTCTTGTCTCCGAGGGCTGGTAGCAGGATAACAGATCCCCTACACAGTAATCAGGGCATAAAAGGGAGTGTTTCTTTGCTAATCAATACTTTGTTCCAAGATAAACGACTGCTGTCAAGAGCAGTCACTTTCAATAGCTCTGTAAAGTGAACAGCAGCGCCTCCAGGAGGAGATAAGCATGCCTCTGAGGTAGCCGAGAGAGACATTGCTTGCAAGTTTCCATGCACACAGAGTTCAAGGCGGCATGTCATAAAACCCAATATAAAGATGAAGTCATGCACCATTTGTAATTAAATTAGTGCCTTCATAAATGTTTTAACTGTTTTGCTGAAAACTGGCCTTTTTCAGTGGCTCGGTCTTTAATATTTTATCAAAAATCTTCCGACTTTCAGGAAGAAATGGGTCGTTTGTTTTTCCCCCCTTTTCATTGCAAGGATGTTGTTGCAAACTCTAGCAATTTAAGACAACCAAAATTCCCTCTTGCACGTGTCATTCAAAACCACCGTCTCTGCCCTGTAATTAGTTTTCTTTACCCAGGCTAGCCTGATCTCATCAGATCTCAGACGCTAAGCAGGGTCAGCCCTGCTTAGTATTTGGATGGGAGACCACCAAGGAAGTCCAGGGTTGCTGGGCAGAGGAAGGCACTGGCAAACCACCTCTGTTAGTCTCTTGCCATGAAAACCCCAAAAAGGGGGTCGCCATAAGTCAGCTGTGACTTGATGGCACTTTACACACACACACACACCTCCGGCAGACATTATTCCTCATGCAAAGAGGCTCAGTTTGCAAAATTGGCAAGAAGCTGTCAAAATAACAAACTGAAGGAATGGCAGTTCACCATCTCCCACCCCTCCTCATTTATCTGGCATTGAAAACAGCCAGAATGATAACAGGGGAGAGTACAGAGGCTTCGGGTTGCATTTTCTTTGAGGTGCCTCATCTGAATTTGGCTGTTCCTGTTGCACTTCTTCCCACACACACCTACAAGAACCTTAACAAACAAAGGTCTCTGACAACCAGTGAAGGGGAAATTGTGTGTGTGTGTGTGTGTGTTGGAGTGTGCTTTCCTTTTGGTGCCTCACCTCAGTTTGTTGCTACGATAGCTCAACTTTCTATCATTAGAGACAAGAAGTTGGGTGAGCTGGGAAGCTGGGTGAGATGCGGAAGCAGTAGATGGATTTTGCATTGCAGTCAAGAATCTGAGTTTGTACGGATGTCACTTGAACTTGAGGGGGATGTACTTTGGGGTAGTTGTTTGTGCTTTCTGGATTGGCAATGTGAAACCATGTCATGTCTTCCAGAACTTCTGTCAGGGTACATTTTTGTTTGCTTATAATCTCTCTTTCTGGTCATTATCATTTCAAAATTGTGGAGTTCATCTGAAGACCAAAAGGAGGTATTATTATGTTATACAGGTGGGGGCATAGAGACATCAGGGCTTGTGAGGATGAATGAAAGGCCAAACTCAATATCACTTGTATTATGTACCCACCACAGACAAACCAGTATGGGAGGTGGCAGCTTTCAAGTACCCTGGACCCAAGCCACTTGGGTCTTTTAAGACAAGAACCAATTGTTTTGGATTGTGATAGGCAGCCCATGCAGATGTTTCAGATCTATCCAGCCCCTGCCAATCACCTGGCCATTGCAGTTTGAACAAATTGAACAGACACTTTTCAAAGGAAGCCCCACATACAACAGAGTTCCCAGGAAGTACTGAATCAGACCCTCAGTCTCCCATCCAGGCCTTGAACAGACCTAGACATGCTTAGCTTCGGCAACTTTGCTAGATCACATGCCTTCCAATGGTCCCCTGATCCCAGGGATTCTTCCTAAATCTAAAAATACTTGCTGATTCCATTCACCACATTAATTCATTTTTAAGGGTTGTACTATAGTGCTAGTCCTTAATTCAGAATTCTTTCACATAGACATCTACAAAATGTTTGGTGGAAAGTAGGGGTGATCAGCAAAGAATGAGCAAAACCAACATCAAACCAGCAAAGAATAAGCAAAACATACGACAGACCCCTAATTTTATGAAGGACACAGTAGGGAAAAAATTGTATTTTTCAAATCCAGATATCAGGGAGATGAAAAATATTAGTATTCCTGGTTATCCAGGTTCCAAATAGCTGTTTGGTATTCAGATCTGGGTTTTGGGGGGTATTCCAATATTATTCAGCTCCATTATTCCCTATGGGGAATCTTTCTGGAGAGCTGGAGGGGCTGTTTTTTGAGCAAGGTGCACCAAAATTGTACAGGAGCTGCTGGTGCCCATCCTTTAAATAACCCTCAGGTTTCAAGTGAATTGAACCAAGAGGTTCAATTTGTTGGGCCCCTGAACAAGGTGCTCCCAGACATCTTGTTTCCCTGGGGAGGGGGGATTCCATGTTTTCTCCAAGGCAAAGAATAGCCAAAGACACAAGAGCAAGCAAAGCATTAATTGGTCAAAAGCCTCTCAAAGCAGACAGAACCAACAAGCCCAAAGAACCAATACAGAACCAAGAAATCCCAGCAGAACCATGGGACAATGTGGCAAGCATAATGTAACAAATTTACAACCTGAGAATCCAAACCAATGTCAAATTAAAGAATTGTCCAACTCAAACGGAATAGGAACACTGTTGCATGCCCAACAAGTGTACAACTTGAAAATCCAAACCAATGTACAACCCAAGAATCAAAGGCAATGTAGAATCTAAGAATCCACTGAAAACCACAAACCTGACACAAAAAAACTCATGCAATGAATACAATGTTGGAAGACCTACAAAACCAATTTCAAAGGACAGAATCAAAGCCAAACCAACACAGTAGGCCAATACCAAGACTTGGGAAGACACAGAAAGAAAGAAAAAAAATTGGGATCCTTAAAACACTGGCTCCCAATATTCCTGGTTACTGCTGAATATTTCCAGGATTTTTTGAACCCATTTTCCAGAAACCCAAAAAAATCCTGGAGACCATCCAGAGACCCAAATATATTCTGAAAATACTGATATGGTATTTTTCAGATATGTATTTGAACCGAATATATCCGAATGCTCATCCCTAATATATAGAGTATCTCGAGGCAATTCCATTGAAATGGGTGGAATATAGATTGTGCCAAAACAAGAGGCACATAGTATACAAAATCTTCTCTGCTGCTCTTCTCATTGTTCATGAATTTGTAGCTTGGGTAGGCTCCATGAGAATGTTTTGAATACCTACATAATAAAGTACCCCCTTTTAAGTATTGCAAGTGCATGCCATCTGCGCATATCAGGAATGTATGTGACTCTTGACCCTCCCAATATGCACAATCACCATGTCTGAAAGGGGCAACACACAGACTTTACACACACACACACAGCCTCTGTAGATGCTGCATGAAACCCTGCTTTTTCAAGGTGCTGATTCATATGTACTAAAGTTGAAAATCTGTGCATTGTCCTTTTCAAACAACATGGTGACACACGTATCAGGAGGATTTATGCATATCTGCCAAACTCCCAGTACTCATGGACTATAACATCTGTAAAGGACCATGAGCAAGGGAACAGTGTGGGTCTATATTTTATATATTTGAGCATTAACATTCTAGTTGTCCTTCCTCATCAGAAGGATAACAATTCCAGGCTATTTTCAGATGGAAATGATGGAACATTACTTTTTGGACCATATTCTCACAGTAAACTTGCCCAGAATGCCTTGAGTTAGATAGCAGCTGTCTGGATGGCAGCATCCTGAGATAACCACTTAGACTGTATTTTGAAGCATAGATAGTGATAAACTTTCTTTGCTGAAACTTAATGGAATGTAGTTTATCCCTCAGGGGAAACTGCTGATCCTGCACGGCCTCAGGAGAGGTCATTTTATCATCCTATTGAAAAATGACAGATATCACTGTACAATTTCTTTTAAGCTGTGCCAGTCTTAAGAGGCTTCTCTGCTCCCTTCTTTTCCTTTGTTTGTGAAGCCTTCAGAAAAGTTGTCATTTTTCTCTCAGCTTTTCCCTCCACAGGAGAAAGTCATTAGCACACAGCAAAGGTTTTTAGAACTTCTTTGTGGTGTTTCTTAGGTGTAAATGGGAGATAAGTGAGACATCTCAAGATTTATGTGGGTTTCTTAGAAGCTGAAATGGCAGGATGGAAAACCATCCTTCTAATAAGTAATCTGAACTTGCCCTACTGTTAACTTCATATTGCTCAGCTCCTAGTTTTTAAAGACTAAACTTTACAGGCAATATAAGACTGACAACCACTGCTGACCTAAGATATGTTGATGCCTAAGGTAGAAAAGTCCAGTGGCTTCCCCTTCCACTAATTAACATGTGCATAAGCTACCCAGAGGTTTCCTCTTGTAGAAGCTTCACAGAAATGAGAGTTACACAAGAGCATTTCCTATGCTTTCATACAGCATCACTGGGTCTTGCTCAGAACAATGCCTGGTGGATTGAGCCCAGTGGGTTAGAATCTGGCACTCCGGGGCCATATCTGGTTGGAAAACAGCATGGGGGTGGCTTTTATAAAAATCCTTTCATAATATGATACCAAGTGTAATCACCTTCCTCTCGTGTGTATTTTTAAAGGGAAAAAATGCTGGGACTCCCATTCAGTGAACTATCTGGATCACATCTAGTTAAGCCCATGGTTGTCCTTAATTCCCTCAAAATCTATCACTGGAGGTGACCACCCCACTCTACCTCATGATAAGCCCACCTCCACTTCCATTTATTAGCATATTCAAATGTATTCTTGCAGTTCATAATTGGTTTTGGTATTGCTAACACTTGTAATTTTTAAGGGGTTGAGGAGATTTTGAAGGATACTAGGGTTCTGCTCATGTGATAGGCCAGGTTTGGGTGGGTACATTGTGCTGACACATCCTTGTGACATCTCCAGTCTCATACCCGTACACAGCAGTATAGACCACAGTCCCTAATCATTTATCCAAGTAAGTTTGTAAAGCTGTTTTTGTACAGTGCATCCCTATTACCTGTGCAGAAAGTCCTCTTGAATAGTTCAGTTTTGCGTTGTTTGCAGAACACCAGGGGAGTGGGAGCCTTCCTGACCTCCTCAGGCAGGCTATGCCACAAGGCAGGCACCACAGTGGTTAAAGCACGTATGAGAAGGGGGTTCATCTGAGTGCCTTCCTATTGAATAATCTTAGCTGGTGCTTGTGTGACTGTTTTCAGAGATGGGAAGGCTTGGCATTTTCCAAAGTGAGTGCTGGGCTTCAGCCTAATAAATCCTTAGATGATTTTTTTTTTTATTGCATGGTTGTCACAAGGAAATAACCTTGGTCATGTTTAATTTATCAGGATGACTGGCCTGGCAAGCCACTGCTATTCCATCAGCATAGCAAACAAGAGCTGCTGATGAACTCAGCACTTCTGCTATAGCAACAGGGGAAACAATGTCACAGGGTTTGTGGAGCACCTGCTCTCTCTTAGCACCTTGGAAATCATTTGTTTGGAGTCACATCCTCTGCCCCTGAAAAGCCTGCTTTGTGCAGGCGTGCATAGTAACCAGGAGACTGTCACACATACATAGATATACTTCAACAACCTCCTTCGTGTACAAAAAATGATTGTTTACCATATTTATCTCAAGGAAAATGTTTTTGTAACCTTTTTGGCTTAATACAAAAGAGGGTCATGTCCCATTCAAGTATAGCATTGCTGGGGCTGCTCTCAGCTCTTTGCTTCTGCACTTTTGGCACTAGCCACAGGAGTGTCTGTCCTCCACATTTTGGGGGGTTGAGGCTTGAGGGTTGGGAGCACCCCTACACTCTAGCTAATGGACATGAGCTTGCCATCCTCCAGGTGGCGCCTAAAGTTTTCCTGGAATTACAGGTGATCAGATTAGAGATCAGTTTCAGAGGGCAGGCTGTATGGAAACGCATTACTGCTGAACTCTCTCCTTAGGCTCCATCCCCAAATCTCCAGGAATTTCCGAAGTCAGTTAGCAACCCTAGTGGACACCTCTCTCCTGTCTCTGCAGCCATGCTTTTGGTCCGGTGCCAAACGGCATGGAGGCAGAGAAAAGAGAGCAGGGGTCATCTTCAGTTCAGGGCCACCTGGTTTTGCATTTAAGCTTTGTTAAGGTGTTCTTCCTTCTGAGTAAATATGATACTCTTCTCCATCACGGAGAGGGTCAACCTGCTTCATAACCTATTGTTTTGTTGAGAAAGGAGCTCTTGTGTTCTTGAGCATAATTAAGGGGTGCCAGATGTTCTTCTGCCAAACAACCAAGTGAAACACCATGCAGATTTGGCCTCACAGAGAACAGAAGAATGGTGGTCACTGCCCCAACACAATGGAGTTTTGTATGAGTCCTTTTCCTGACTGGGCTTCTATGCCTTTGGGAGAAGACATACATAACATTTAGAGTGCCAGACGCATTTGAATAGCACCGTCACTGCTCTGTGAACAAACATGTTTTACTTTCCCAGGAAAGCTTAGGTACTGCAGGTTTTTCAGAATCTCTCCTCATAAATGGAGAAAAGCTGTCTGTGGTGGTTGCCTATTGGCTAGCATTGGTGTGGTCACCAATTGACCTTCCCAATCCCTGCAACAGGTTTAAAACTTTTAAACTTTTAAAACAGGTTTAAAAATTTTAAAACTTTTGTGACTTTTTAAAAGTATTTTACCCTCCTCCTTTATAGTACAGTGTTTCTGTAAAGCCAAGATGAACGTGTGTTTACATAAACGTGTGTGTTGCTTTAAGAAAAAACAGCCTGACTGACACATAAAGAGAGGGTTTTTTAATTTGCCTATGCATCTGTCTGTAATGTATAATGCAGTCTCTCTTTACCCTTTGTCAGTTCCCTAAGTGACTAGTTCTTCAGTCTTGTTTTCAGAGAGGCAAGAGGAGGGAAAGCCAACTCATCTTTACAATCTCAAACAATCACTATTCCAGCAAGATGGAAACACGTGGATAAACAGAGAACTCCATGATGAGCTAAAGAAGAAAAAAGGAAATGTTCAAGAAATGGAGGGAACGGAAGAGTATCTGCAGGTTGCTTGGCAGTAGGTCAGCCATCAGAGAGGCCAAAGCTCAGAGTGAGCTGAGGTTGGCCAGGGGGCCTCGCTACAACAAGAAAAGCTTCTTCAAATATGTGAGGAGCAAATGCAACGTAAAAGAGGCAGGATTCCCCCTGATGTTCTGATGGGTAAACTGGAGGACTGCAGACTCGACTTTAGGATAGTTAGGTGGATAGGGAACTGGTTGGAGAACTGCACTCAAAAAGTAGTTGTCAATGGCATTTCAACTGATTGGTCTGCCATTGGCTTCCTCCATACATTTTTCCCAGCCAGCACTAGTGAAGAGGAGAGAGGTTTGTGATAGGCATATATTCTGCTTTGGAGCATCAGAGTTCAAATGGGAAGAGCATAAGCTATTTCAGCAAAATTTATGGCTACAATCCAATATGGAATTAATTAATGCCATTGACTTAATGACAGAGAAATTAGCTGCAAATCAGAATTCTTTTTTAAGACCCATTTTGCCCATTTTTCACCTGTCGTGAGAAATATATATGCATTATATTTAAACATCTTCGAAGGAAGTTAGTGACACTAAAATGGATGAATACTAAGCATATTTTAAACACAGATTAAAGCATATTTTAAACACAGTTTAAAATAGGTGTGCAGGTGGTGTGGTATTTGGTCGTGATTCAGAAGCTTTTCCTAACCAGCAGGGACATAATAGTTGCTGTGCTATAGAAGGTATTTTTGGCTCAATAATAATAATAGAAAAGCTACCGTGTCAGTTAATAATAACTGCTCTGGCCAAAAATAACCACATCCCCTTTTCATTTTTAATGGCAGCATCTGTTTTCCCAATTAGATTCACTTCCTAATACAACAGCTTCATGCCTGAGTGTGCTGAGCACCAGCTCTTTGGGGGCTCAGCAAGCCAGCTAGCAGGCTGTTGTAAAACAGGAAAATAAAGATAGCGCATCTGCCCTAAGTTTACTGTTGAATTATGGGATGGCTGTCTAATTAAAGCAACACCAGTAACATTTGTAACTGATAATAACAATACATATTTTGCCAATTTCCAGACTCAATGGCAAACCTCCAGCAATGGGGAAACGCCGAAATACCAATGGGCTTCAGGATAAGTCCTCTTAGCTGCCATTTTCAAAGTGCTGACCTTTAGAGTACCCATCAGCAGAAACAAACATTTAGATTTGAAATGTTTGATGCCCTTCATTTTAGCTGTAATGTTAATTAGGATGTAATATAACCACATAATATGCCCATAGGGGCCTGGGTGAGCAGCACTCACCCATCACGGTTCTTATAAGCTTGTAACATGAGGTTGTGCATTTGGGTCTGAACTGGATGGCTCAGACTGCTTATGTGATGCCTACTCCTCTATCCCACTCCCCAAAAATCCAGTTCCTTGTACACAGAGAACTAGCATAGCAGGCAAAAAGTTAAAACATTTCTCCCACAAATGAGAACCAGTGTGGTGTAGTGGTTAAAAGTGGTGGTCTGGAGCGGTGCGCTCTGATCTGGACAACTGGGAAAGATTCCCCACTCCTCCACATGAGCAGCGGAGGTCAATCTGGTGAACTGGGTTGGTTTCTCCACTCCTACACATGAAGCCAGCAGGGTGACCTTGGGCTAGTCACAGCTCTCTTAGAGCTCTCTCAGCCTCACCTACCTCACAGGGGAGGGGAAGGGAAGGTGATTGTAAGCCAGTTTGATTCTTCCTTAAGTGATAGAGAAAGTCAGCATATAAAAACCAACTCTTCTTCTTATATAGAGAGAGAATTGTTTAGAACAGTGATGTCAAACTCAATTGTTACGAGGGCTGGATATGACATAAATGTCACTTGGTTGGGCCTGGCCATGCTTTGCCAGCTAGCTCAGATTGGGAGTGGGGGGGGGTGGCTGCCTCTGCTGGCTCACGGGCTGGATAAGAGCTCTCAAGAGGTCGGATCCGGCCCTCGAGCCTTATGTTTCACACCCCTGGTTTAGAAGGAGGAGCATTCAGACAAGGGAATCCTCTCCTGCAGTATGAAGTGGTACAATCTACTTCAGGTTTATGACCTCATTCGAGGGTTGTCAGCAAGCCCTTCCCCCCCACCCAAGATATGCCTCCTATAAGTAGCTGGCCTTGGGCTGGCAACCCTATAGACTTTGTTAAACCTGTGGGTATTTTTTAAGTTTTGAGAACAGTTGGTAAGTTCCACAACAAAATGGGTGCCATGAGGGAGGACCAAGAAGAAGAGTTGGTTTTTATATGCCGGTTTGCTCTACCTTTTAAAGAGAATCAAACTGGCTTACAATCTCCTGCCTTTCCTCTCCCCACAACAAACACCTTGTAAGGTAGATGAGGCTGAGAGAGGTCTAAGAGAAATGTGGCTAGCCCAAGGTCACCCAGCTGGTTTCATGTGGAGGAGTGGGGAATCAAACCCGGTTTTCCACTTATTAGCAAGGAGATACAAGGAAGGGAGCAACTGGTTTCAGGACAAGGGAGCTCAGGCTGTCTATGATTCTAACCAATAAACAAAACCAAGGAGCAGAGACTCCACCCCTTGAGACTAAACAAGCACACACAAATACCAAAGGAGGAAACAGACTGTTCCATTGTATTGTAGGATATCTTCTAACACCTGTGCACAATTGGGGCGTTGCTGTGTTCAAATAAACATGACGAGTGGCGGGAAACAATGGGAACATTGCTCAAATCCTAAACTGATAAACTGATTCCTACCCAAATCAATAGAATGTATTCTCTTGTAATCATGTTTTGAACTGCAGTCTATCTGCTCACTTTATAGTGGAGAAATTTGCAGAAGGAATGCATGAGCTTGCTTTATCTGCTGTACATAACCATTATTGTATAAATGATGGTTCATGATGATGGGTGAATATGTGCATATTTACAAACCTAATTAGATTTGGGTTGGGAATTGGCCCTTTTACAGTGCCATCCATAGCAGAGTAACACCCTTCTGAGCACATTGACCTCAATGAATTTAGAAAGGTATAACCTTACTTCGGACAGCACAGTTACCCGTTTCCTAAAAGGAAGCAGATTTCTTCTCCTTCAAACCAACAAAAGTCCTTGGCAGGTAATGTAATTTTTCTTCTTCTTCTAAAGGAAACAGTTCTTCTTTAAGAATGGAATGACTCCATCTTGTTTGTTTTTCAAAATGCTTTAACAAGAAAACTTTCAAAGCGTCTTTTTCATCTATAACTTGTACAGCAATTTCTGAAAAATTGAACTTCCCTTTTGGATTTAAGCACCATTTAAAACAAACACCAATATTTTAACAGCAAGCCTTTCAGGGCGCTGGGTCCTTGAGAATTTTCTTTTCCTGACAGTTAAGCTAATGATGCAATTTTAAACTGCTCACTAATTTTGTTTACAAAGGCACAGAAAATAACTTCAGCTTTTCAGTTTAATATCTTCTGATATCATCATTCTCCTGATCTGCTCAATTACCTTCCTTAAGTATGTTCTTTTTGTCTGCAAATGCTGTTCATCCCACACGTTTCCCCCATACATGCCAAGCCAGAGCAAGCAAATGTTTCTTTCTTTCCTTTTAGAATAATGAAGTCTAGAGGGAATTTGTCCAAAACTGTCATCTGATACACAGTGGAGCAGAGTCAATGGCAGAAAATGGAAATCTAGCAAAGAGCAAGGAACACACAAAGCAAGGGGGAGCTGGGGGGGTACAAGCAACATTAAATAATTAGTTCCCAGTAGGAACCAGGAACCTTCCTGACAGCAGTTTAAACATAAAAGGCTTTGAGTGTGTTTGTACCTGGAATTCCTGAATCCTCCTGAAAGATCCCAGCTGCAGAAAACAGCTCAATTGCTTAATATTGTCCACTTTATAAGCAACAGTTTTGGATCTTCACAAACTACTGATCTGAAAATGGTTGCTGTGTTTGAATTCTGCACAAGGGGTGTCCATGTCCAAGCAGAAATAATTAGCAAACAGCATGGCTGAGAACACTATTTCTGCTGTACAGCAGGAGATGTAAGAAGAGCCTTTTAAAAAAAATCCAATTTTGACACCATAATCAAAGATGCTGACAAAGGATGTTGTCACCTGAATAAGTCTGAGGATCTCCAGTATCACATTTTATGGGCCTCTATTGTGAAATTCCCACTAAGGAATGGTGGTGAAAAGTGCTGTCAAGTTGCTGGCGACTTATGGAGACTCCATAGAGTTTTCAAGGCAAGAGATGAACAGGGGTTGTTTGCCATTGGCTGAGTCTGTGTAACAACCCTGGACTTCCTTGATGGTCTCCCATCCAAGTACTAACCAGGGCTGGTCCTGCTCAGCTTTTAAGATCTGACAAGATTGAGCTAGCCTGGGCCATCCAGGTCAGTGCTAAATGTGTCTGACTCTGATCTTCTATAAATTTTCGTTCATGTAGTAGTCTTTTGCGGCATAAACTTTGTACTACTTATCAGATGAAAACTGCACCTGTCCAGTCTTGTAGCTCTTTAAAGGTTCACACATTTCTATCCCTGCCTCCACTTGGTGGCCTCAAACCCACAAGGTACCTCTTTGTTTTCACTGCAATAGACTAGCACTGCTCCTCCAGTGGGATGTACTCCAAGCCAGATCTGGATAGATCTCAAGGTTTGTGGCTGAGTTTTCCCTGGAGGAACTCACTTGCCAATGGAAAGAAAGCGTTCTCATGCATATTGCAAAAAGGAGCTAATGGTGCGTCTCTGTGACACGCTCATAAGCAGATAACAATAAAAGGCATCAAGGGCTAAAGCTGAGCTTGCCAAAAGTAAGATTTTAAAATTTAAAAGATGAAACACATCTGGGTTTTGTTTTAGCCACACAACTTTGATTTCAATGAACATTCTCTCTCCCCACCCTAAAAACAGGCAAGTTACATTCATTTGGGGACATATTTTTTAAAATCTCTAATGTAATGTTCCTTGCTTGTGCCTCTGTCTCTGCATCTGCCTGTGTTCTTTTGAACCATCTCGCTCTCCTAAGCATGGAAACCTAAGAGGGAGAAGAAAGTAAATATGGGCGTGTCGAAAGAACTTAGCATCTCTCTAGGAGAGCCTTTGTGATAATGGCAAGAACGAGAAGTAGACCAGTCTCCTTCTGTTTCCCATTTCTATTTGTGCTATTATAAACCCTCTAATTGGGAAGCAGCTACCGTGCATCCCACACTACTAATCAGTTTTCTAACGACATAAGAACATAAGAAAAGCCCTGCTGGATCAGACCAAGGCCCATCAAGTCCAGCAGTCTGCTCACACAGTTTTGCCTTGGTCCTCATTCAAACCCCTTTCATTTGCTAGGGCCTACCCTAAAGCCCATTCTGCAGCACTCAGGAAGCTGCATACTCCTGCAATAGTCATGGAAACATACCTGGAAGACATTGCTCTGAGGGAAAAAACATGTCAAGCATAAGTGTGACACCTATGCTAATGAAAGTAAGCTACAAAGAAATGAGCGGTTTGCTGTGGGTGCTGGAGAACAGAACAAGAAAGTACAGATGGAAAGACAAGTGAGCAATGAAAGCATGGAAAATAAAACAAAGGTGGCTGTGTGGTCACATTTGGGAGTGCTCCTTATTGGTAACTGAAATAAAATGTTTGATTTACGTGAAAAAGCTGTTGTTGGTTCTTTCTTTGGTCTGTCATCACAGCCATAACTAGCTAATTGGATGCCCGAGGGAAGACTATAAAATTGCACCCCCTTATACTGTCATAGTAGTTATTTTTGTAAAGAGGTAAATATGTTAGAAACAAGCATAACACATTCATTTTAGTCATGAGAACTGCACACACATTCAACTAATGCATAAATGAGTATTTAACTAACAATTTAAAAATATACTTACCACCAGACAACCAAAAACATTAATACAAACTGTCTAGCACTGATGACTTGAATGGTCTTAATAAATAGTAATAAAAGAATCAGTCTGTCCACCTGTCCATTTGTGTCATCCAAGTCTCATCCAGGACCTGTTGTCCATATTAGTGACAATCCAATGGATGAAGGCAAGCTCTTTTTTTATTATTAATTTTTATTGAATTTTACAATATAAAAAAGAAAAAACAAAAAAGAAGGGAAAAAAAGAAAAATACAATAGTATAAAAAAGAAAAAAAGTGTAAAAGGGTATTCATATAACATATTCAATACCATTCAATTTTCAATACAATCATCAAAAAGTACCCTTTCCCCCCACCCACCAGAAAAAACAAGTGACCCATCACCAGGACTTCCGAAGAAGTGTCTGGTAGTTTTATTTGTTAGTTATCTAAAATTTAGCTTTACCTAAAACAAAATTTTCTATAATTCACTAAATAACATAGTAAAATCCATTTTTGCCATCTTATCCCAATATGAGGTGGCCTTAAACCATGTCTCCAGTCTATAATTGAAGGTTTATTTGTTTGTTTCCAAACTTTAGCTATCACAATTCTTGCAGCAGCAAAACTATATTGGCAAATAATCCTATCCCGGTCATAAATATTATTTGTAGGTATTCCCAGTAAACAAAATAATGGTTTCCTTTTCACTTTACCATTAATCAAATTATTTGTTTCTTTCACTATTTTTTCCCAAAAGTTTTTAATTTTTTTGCAAGTCCACGAGACATGCATATAAGTTCCTTTTTCTTTTCCACATTTCCAACAAATTCCTTTATCCTAACTATTCATCTTAGATACCATAGTTGGGGTTATATGCCATCTGTAAAACATTTTATAGAGATTTTCTCTAATTTCATTAGTTATTGTAAATTTAAACTCCCTCTTCCATAATTTTTCCCATTTTTCCAAGTCTATATTAAATCCTAAATCCTGCATCCATTTGATCATGACTGGTTTAATTCTTTCTTGTTCTAAATTAGTTGTAATCAATAATTTGTACATCCTACCTATCATTCCTTTATTCCCTTTATCTAATATATTTTCTAACTCGGATTTATTTTTATTAAATCCAAGTTGACTGTCTTTGTTAAAAATATCTTGTAATTTATAATATAAAAACCTGTCTTTTATCTTTAATTCTTCCCTACTTTTTAAGACCCATTTACTCTCCTTCCATTTAATAATGCCCCTATACATCTCTATATCTAAATTTAACTGTGTTCCCCTCTTCATATAAACTTCTATTGGGTTAATCCATCCCGGAGTCCTATTTTCTAAAATCTTCTTATATTTTGTCCAAATTTGGAATAACCCAGCTCTAATGATATGAATTTTAAAATCCCTATTTATCTTTTCCTTTTTATACCATAAATATGCATGCCAACCATAACGAAGATTATGCCCTTCTAACTCTAATAATCGATAGTTTTCTAACTTAATCCAAGTTCTTAACCAGAGAAAACAGGAAGCCTCATAATATTGTTGCAAATCTGGTAAACCTAATCCTCCTGTTTCTCTTAATTGAATCAAATTTCTATACGCTATTCTATGTTTTCCTTTTCCCCACAGAAATTTTAAAATATCCTTTTTCCAAATTTTAAAAACTTTAAATCCCTTAATGATCGGTAAGTTTTGAAATAGGAAAAGCATCCTGGGTAATACCATAATTTTGATTACCGATACTCTACCCCACAACGATAAAGGCATTTTTTCCCAGTTTGTCAAATCTGTATTTATTTGTTGCCATGTTTTTTCATAGTTATTTTTAAATAGGTTAAAATTATTAGAGGTTAACCATATTCCCAAATATTTTACTTTATGTTCTATATCAAAACCTGTTATTCTCTCTAATTCTTGCTGCTGCAAGAGTGTGACATTTTTAACCAATATTTTAGTTTTACTTTTATTTATTTTAAAACCTGCAAGTTTTCCATAAACCTCAATCATTTTGCTCCATTCAACAATCTGAGTAATAGGATCAGTTAAAAAACACACTAAATCGTCTGCATATGCCTTAACTTTATAATGATTTCTCCCTATTTTATAACCTACAATCTCTACATTCTTTCTAATTTTTCTCATCAATACTTCTAATATAATAATAAACAACAATGGTGAAAGAGGGCACCCTTGTCTGGTGCCCTTTTGTATTTCAAATTGTGAGGATAATTCCCCATTGATGAAGGCAAGCTCTTGATTGGTTTTGAATCGGCAACAGTAGCATTATGGGACCTCAAGTCAAAGAAGGCAGATTACAGATACACACATTATTCTCAGAGAATAAAGCCAGGAGACTCAAAATTGACCACCAGCTTTAGAATGGTTGTGGGTGTCCCAGGGCAAAAAATGAAAGGTGTGGGAATATCCTGGCCTACTGCTATTCTTCCCCTCCCCCCCAAACGCTATTTGCAATGCAAGCTAAGGGTTTCTGTTTGTGGCAGGCATAACCCATCAGAAAATAATGCTACATGTTTGAAAACTGGCTGGGGAGAAAGACTGGGTATAACATTTGTTATAAATCTAATTTTGCCTACAGTTCACCCCCCAAAAGGATAACAGCTATCGCTGTTGATTCATTGAGTATTGCTTGCTACAACCCTTTTGGCAGGTGGAAGAACTGATTATTCAGAATTCAAACTACTGTTAAATTGTATGAGCACAGCAATCAGGGGCAGGCCCCTTGTAGAAGCATCATAATTGTGTAAAACAAACAAGACCAGTTTCCCTCCCTTTTTCCAGGCAATCTGTGCCTGCCAAAAATGCCCTCCACATCTACTCTGTTTGCACTTCCTGTGCCTCTATAGCCATGTCACAATAATTCTTTAGTAAGTATGTCAATAAGAAATCTATTCCAGTTTACCCTTGTAACGTTACCTAGCACAAAAGCAGAGGCAAACTGGATTATGTAGTAGTGCTGGATGAGAAGTTCTGGGACCACTGTGACTCATTTTGCTGACATTAAAAACATTACATTAAAAAGATTTGCTGACATTAAAAAGATTACGCTCTAACTATATTTGTCATATAGAAAATTAGCCTTTACAAAGGGTTATTTGATCTCCCACCAACACAATAATAATTATAAAAACCCAGTACCTGAACTAGGAGTTCTAACTTCCATTCCACATGTATAACCACTAAAGCAGATTAATGTTCCATTACCATGCATATAAAAGGTGGAGGAGGGGGGAAGCATCCTTTTGCTATTTTGTTAGATAATGGGGGGATTATCATAGTATTAACAAAGGTTTGCTACTATGCTACTATTAAGTACATTCTAAATACATTAAGTACACTTGAAGTTGCCAAGCAGGGCAGGAATAAGAAAGAGTTGAGACCAAGATTTGAAAATAAAAGGGGGGGACATGAAAAATTACATCGAGGGAGAGAGAAATGAATAAGAAAAGTGTGGAAAAGAGGGAGAGATCCCCGCTCTGAGCTGGCCGATGGATGCCTGCCAATCCAAGCAACCTGGCAACCCTCCTGTCACCTGTGATGAGATGAGAGAACATATTATTAGCTTAAAATTGGGCAAAGCCCCGGGACCCGATGATATTCTTGCAGAGCTCCTAAGGAGTAATTCCGATTGGTGGGCTCCGCCATTCGCACATCTCTTCACGCTGATAGACAAATTTGGTATCCTCCCAGATTCGTGGCTGAATTCTATAATAATACCATTGTTTAAGAAAGATGATCCTAGTAAACCGGAAAATTACAGACCAATTAGCCTTTTGTCTATTATAGGAAAGCTCTATGCCAAGCACCTCCTCAAGAAATTATCTGAATGGATGGCCCTTCATAATCTCCCAGGGAAAGAGCAAATTGGATTTTTACCTAACCATTCTACAACTGATCATTGCACAGTTCTTGCATTTTTGGCAGAAAAATATCTTAAGTTCCCTAGAGGAAAGTTATATGTTGCTTTTATCGACCTTCAAAGAGCGTTTGACACAGTCGACAGGCAGATTTTATGGGAGAAACTACGCCATATGGGCCTTGACCAACGCCTTCTGTTTTTATTACGTCACCTCCATACATCCAATACCTGTCAAGTTAGATTTGATGAAGGGAGCCTCTTAATTCAAAAATCCCGGTGACAAAGGACGTAAAGCAAGGCTGTGTATTGGCACCATCCTATTTAATTTATTTATTTCAGATCTCCCTGCTTTTTTGGCTAATACTGATGGTCATGCACCTAAGCTAAGCTCTGAAAAAGTCCCTATTCTGTTATATGCGGATGACGCAGCAGTCCTATCCCTTTCAAAGATGGGTCTTAAATATTTGTTAGCTTCTTTTATCCTATTTTGTAAACGGAATTCCATATCTATTAATTTTGATAAGACCAAGATTCTGATCTTTTCTAAGACTTGGAAGCAATAGGTTTGGCACTCATGGATCAACACGACTACCTACATTTTTATCTATTAAGGGGGGGATTCATACACTTCTTTGGTTTGGGTTTGTTTCTAAAGCTGCTAAATGCATGGGTCCTCATATGTATGGTGTTATAATACAGCGAAATCCCTCCTTTGCTACGGGGCTGCAGTTTCCAGTTTTATAAAGAAAGTGCAAAACTCTCTCATTTTTTAGATTCAGGAAGGGAAATGAATCCATGAGAAGGCAGGAGCATGCTTAATAACATTTCCAATGAAAATTCCATTTTGAATGACAGTCTGTTATGATGCATCATATTGTAACATTGCCTGCAGGCCTAGGATTTACTGTCACTTTCTTTAGACATTAC
Organism: Euleptes europaea; assembly: GCF_029931775.1. Taxonomy (NCBI): domain Eukaryota; kingdom Metazoa; phylum Chordata; class Lepidosauria; order Squamata; family Sphaerodactylidae; genus Euleptes; species Euleptes europaea. Next base: position 49,093,759 of record NC_079314.1, read on the forward strand.
TGTTTGGGCTGACATTTCTCATGTCCTATCCAAATCAAACAGCAAATTGTTTTGGATAGTTTGATAAAGACTTTTCTGTGGGTTATATTCAATTACCTCAGTGTTAGGAAGATAATTTATTCTGAAGGGGAAAATTCTGTATTTCCTATTTTCCCCTGGTAATAAGGCAGAATCCTGACCAAAATGTTAGCACGGATTTTTATATATCTCTTCACAAGGGCCTACAATACAGTCAGAAGGTATCATCATCATCATCATCACAGCCAGCCAATTAACATTCATCATGTGTCAGACCACCAGCTCATTGTTTCTTAGTTAGAGACCAATAAGAATGGATACTAAGGATCTCCAAACTTCTTGAGCCTGTGGGCGCTTTTAGAATGTTGAGTACATAACTGCTGCCATGGGAGGGTTTGGCCTATCACAAAATAATTGTCATGGGGACTGGGACCAAGATCAAAATATAGAATCACAGTATCATAGAGTTGGAAGGGACCACCAGGGTCATCTAGTCCAACCCCCTGCACAATGCAGGAAATTCACAGCTACCTCCCTCACACACACCCAGTGACCCCTACTCCATGCCCCGAAGATGGTCAAGATGCCCTCCCCCTCATGATCTGGCTAAGGTCATAGAATCAGCATTGCTGACAGATGGCCATCTAGCCTCTGCTTAAAAACCTCCAGGGAAGGAGCACTTACCACCTCCTGAGGAAGTCTGTTTCACTGAGGAACCGCTCTAACTGTTAGAAAATTCTTCCTAATGGGATCTTCCAAGCCAGAGTCAACTGTTTCTGCATTGATGCTCTCATATGTATTTTTCTGGCAAGGCCGTAATAAAGTGTTTGTTTGTTTGTTTGAATTGATGCTCTCCACTCATCCAAAGGTTATGCCCCCCATGCTCTTCTGAAGCATATCCTGCTCTAATGAAGGTGGAAGAAAGCTAAGACTAGCTTTTTATTTTTACTAAGACTAGCTTTCTACTTTGGGAAAGAGATGGTATAGGAAAGAAGGATGTGGGTGCTAGGAAACAAATCAGCAGGCACCATGGAGCTCATTGACACCATACTGGAGATCACTGGGATGGACTGCAGACTAACTAAGCAACCAATTTGGATTCCTCTTCCGTACGTCTTTCTGTGTGTAATATGAATGAGGTACACTAATACCCCATTATTTTGTTACATTAACCTTAAACCAGCTCCAGTGCCATTTTGTTACATTATGAACCAGCTCCAGTGTTTGACCAGCTGCCAACAGGGGTCTAAATAATTCATAGTTTAGAAAACCTCTTCTGGGAGTACAATCTCATCACTTTTACCTCACATTTTATTAATTCTTATTCTTAAACTTTACTGTTTCCACACTGAACTGTATTTTACCCATTGTATGTACATATTAGAAAACGTACACAGCACATGAAGGTGGTTTCTCCACAGTGGCCTATTAACTCAGTCCTTCTGCCTGCTCTTCAACCAAAGAACCTTCATTCTCTCTTCCTTTGTTTCCAGAGAATAGCTGTCTATTATCGGAGTCAGTCACAGCAGCAGGAGACATGGGGATGGGGAGTGCAGAATTTGTTCCCCCCCTGCTTCCATACCACTTGCTGCTGTTTCCACAACAAAAGGGCATTTTCCTTCCCCCAACTGGAAGGAGCCTAAGAGTGCCTTGACCAAAGTTCCCCAGGGCACTGCTAGAGGCAGCACTGTTGGAATATGTTCCATATAGGAAAAGAAGGCACCGTGGGATATGGAGATCAGAATTAATTAAGGGTGTTGACCTTGGGAAGCGTGTCCCCCAAACCCAGATGCGTGATTATGAAGGGCAGTGTCTCATGGAAAGGGCTGTAAACTATCCATGAGCACAAATCCACTAACTTTTCATAGGGCCCTGGTGTTGTATAGTGAATAGGAGGCTCCATTGGGTCTGGGGAAAACTGGGTATGATTCCTCGTGCAGTTAAGAAGTTCAGCTGTTTGAGACTAACCTACCTTATAGGATTTCTGTGAAGATAAAATGGGATAACCCAGAGGTCAGCAAACTATGGTTCTAGAGCCAAATGTGACTCAGCCTGGAACCAAATATGGCTCCTCAAAGAAAGGAAATGAAACCTTTAAGTTAAAGTATTTTGGAGAGGCAAGTGGGATGCTAGAGTAACCAGTATGTGAAGCGAATGGCGGGCAAAGATTTTTGTGGGACTAAAGGGTGTTGTGGAGATGCTTTTACAGAAAGGAAAATTGTAAAGGCAAGCAGTAGCTAGTAATCCAAGTGCAAACCACGCACAGATTTATGCCTGTATAGTAAAACAATCACGCAGGGTGTGCATATGTATATTTATGACTTCTGTTTGACTAATTCTTAATTAAGGGCTTGCAACATTATTAATCTGTATGTCAATTATCAGTAATGCTAAATTGTACATTTTCAGTTATGTGAACTGGCTTTCTTATTCTGGCTCTTTGCTGCCACTTGCTCTGAATTATTTCGCCCAAGTACCAAAGCATCCCCCACCTCATTGTCGATGTGATGGTGTCTCTTCCGGTGAGTGCTGGAAGTGATGCTGACATATCACCAACGACGTGGGGGCGAGGCCTCAGTTCACCACTGAGTCCCCCCCACCCCCCTCTCTTGACGGTTGCCAGGGGGTACCTGGCAACCCTACCCCTGGGATAACCCCATGAGGGAGCTCCATGATGATGGGGCAGGCAACTAGTGTGATTAATAATCAAGATTATTCCTGGATATATTTCAGCCCTGAAACTATCCCTGAAGCAGCAAAACAAAAACCTTCCTGAAATTAGCTAACAGTTGCTTTAAGAACAAAAACCAATGGCACAATGGTAATAAAACAAAAAGGCAAACTATTTAGTCACATCCTGATCAGCATGAATATTCTTACAATAGTAAGAATAGGCCTTCAGCCTACGTCTTCCTGTGGAGAATTCGTTTTTAAAAACCCACATGTATTTAAAAATAGTTCTGAGATGGCTTTTTCCTTAGGGATTGTTACAGTTCAATAAAGTTCTCTCCCCCCTCCCCCCAGTCCTGCTCTATTTTGTAAGCAATAAGAATAGAATGATTAAAGTGCCTTTTGGCATCATTCAAAACCTCCTACACAAGGATTGTTTGTCTCTTCTCACCCCACATAAATTGTAGGCCTTGTTACTAAAATTGTGACTCAGTTTGTTGAAGCACATCTACTTCTAGCCTGCTCTGGTTTATCCAGACTTCAGGGTGCTCCATAGATGCATCCACAGCTGCATGGGGGTCACCTTTTCAGTGTTGTGATCCTACGTGGCGCAGGGCTGGCGTGTGAATGACATAGCCATGTGGGTGGGATGAAGTGCATGCATCATTTTACGTCATGGAAAAACAGCTTCATGTGAAGGGTGTCTGAGGGTTTCTAATTTGTGGAAAGAGGCCCTGTGTGATTCACACCTCAAAAGCTATTTCGGGAGAACAAAAATTCGTGGAAAGATATTTATATATAGGTTTTTGATTGATATACTTCAGGTAATATTACGTGCCTTCCGATTTTGTTCAAGGCCATCACAGAAAGTCACACTTTCTAAAGAGAATGAGGCAGAGAAGACATTGTTAAGATGGTGTGGATGTAGCATCTTTTTCAGAGTTGCTCCCAGAATCTGATACTCTGCACAATCTGATGCTCTATGCCGAATTTGGCATTCTAGCAACACCAACATTTACATATCTTTTAAAAAATGTTTCCCATTCTCATAGTTGCACAGAGAGCTTTGAGAAGTATTCCAATTTTTCCAATATCTAAAGAAGAGGGTTGCCAGCTCTGGGTTGGGAAACACCTGGAGATTTGGGGGTGGAGTCTAGGAAGGGTGGGTTTGGGGGAAGGATGAGACCTCATCAGGATATAATGCCATAGAGTACACCCTCCAAAGCTGCCGTTTTCTCCAGGGGAACTGATCTTGGTCGCCTGGAGATCAATTGTAATTGCTGGAGATCCCCAGGTGCCACCTGGAGGTTGGCAACCCTATGAAGTGACAGAACTCTGAGGGGTAGAATGGGCTCATGCCACTTCAGACTACAGGTGGGAAAAAATCATATTTTAAATGCTCTCCCATGCACACACACCCCTTTAAGAAAAGAGCACATCAGAGAATGTTACATGGAAACATTAAAGCAGGGCAACTTTGAAAAATGTAATTCCTCTGCCGCAGATTAAAGCAGTACAGTTCACTGTACCACCTCAACACTCTGTCACTGTGGGACACCCTCACAGTACTGCATGTGTAGACCAGGTCTCAGGGTGGGACATCAGTGCTTTATGGTTTCTTAGCCCTTTCCCATGATTCACTTTGCTTCTCTCCAAGAAAAGAAAACAAACTCTGCTCGCATAGAGAAATATGGCATGTCAAGGAGCAGGCTAGAACTGACCCTTGCTCCCTGAGATATTAATTTTCTGTGTTCAAGTAGGGTTTGTTTTCCAATAGGGAAGTACTGAAACATTTGGCTTATAGCCTTAGACCCGTGAAGATGTTCTGTTCTGTTCACACAAAATGAGAGCTTGCAAGCCATGGGTCTTGGGAGGACGTGGGTCCCCACAAGGTACCCAATACATGTAAGTAAATAAATTGCAGTTGGTGGGCTCCCAGTTTTCATGAACAGAGCATCTTTAGAGGACTCTAAAGTGTAACTATTCAGTAAAAATTTCCAGTAGATTCTGTTTATATAGACATGTCTTCAGATACGGCCTTCTGTGTCCAAACTGGGAGGGAACTGCTTGGTCTGAGCCTTGACCTCAAGACACAATTGCAGTAAAAACTGTTTGGAGGAACTGAAATGAGGTCTTGCGATCAGCGATCAGAGCAAACTGGGCAAGCGACTATACATTGGGAAATGGGATATAATTCTGTTTTTGCTTTTGCCCTAATCACCCATACTGCGTAGCACTGCTTCTGGTTTATGAGACAGTGGAATGCTAGTCACTGCACCCAGATCTATGTATCTAATGCATACATGGTTTGGGACAGCATACATGGTTGATCTCATTATCCTCACAACAACCCTGTGAAGTGGGTGAGGCTGAAAGAATCTGATTGACCCACTAAGACCTTTTGAAGGGGTATAAGGACATATTCCCCAATAAATGGAATTCAACTGGCCTTTTCACTGCTGAATCAGTATTACCTTCTGTTCTCAATTTGCACCACCAACACTGAGCTTAATACCATCAAATGTATTTTGAAGACTTAGGAACCAGGGTAAGTGCAGCTACCAATCCCAGCTCTGAGACACTTATTTCCAACTTCTCAGCCAAGAGCCATCAAGAAAAGTCCTTTCTAATTTAACCAGTTGAAAGCCATCATCCCATTTCACTAACTGCTGAAGGAATAGTTTGGTCCAGTTGCAACTAAGGACGGTTCATTTTTAAAATATATATATTTGGGGTGAGACTTGTAGACTGATCCTAGCCCAATCTTATGCTCACTTGCTTGGGATTAAGTCCCACTGAGCTCAGGAAACTTTATTCACAGATAAATATGCATAAGCTTGTAGTCTTAAGGGCCAGTTCACACATTTAAAAGACTTTGTGTCCCTCACATGTCCTGTAAACAGATGTGGTCTGGAAGGCTTGGACCCTAATTCCCAGGCATGTAGGGGCTCAGTTCAGTTTGGGACTTGCCGCGTGTGGAAAGAGGTAGCTTAAGCCTTCTCCCTCTTGCCATTTTCTTAACCTGAAATGGCCCCCAGGAGCCTCTGATTGCCCTGTTGAGGACGTGGTGTAGTGGTTAAGAGCATTGGTTTGGAGTGGTGGACTCTGATCTGGAGAACCGGATTTGATTCCCCACTCCTCCACATGAGTGGCAGAGGCTAATCCAGTGAACTGGATTTGTTTCCCCACTCCTACACATGAAGCCAGCTGGGTGACCTTGGGCAAGTCCCACACTCTCAGTCTCACCCACCTCACAGGGTGACTGTTGCGGGGAGGGGGAGGGAAGGTGACTGTAAGCTGGTTTGAGTCTTCCTTAAGTGGTAGAGCAAGTCGGCATATAAAAACCAACTCTTCTTCTTCTAATGATGGGCCACACAGAAGTTTCCCCAATAGGGTTGCCAACTTGAATTTGAGAAGTTCCAGGAGATTTGGGGGTAGTATCTAGGATGGGTGAACTTTGGAGGAAGAAGCTCAGTGTGCCTGTAATGCCAGAGACTCTGTCCACCTCAGCTGCCATTTCCTCTCTGCAGTCTGGAGAGCAATAGTAACTCCAGGAGAATTCCATGCCCCACCAGGAGGTTAGCAACCTAATTCTCTGACTGGGTGAATAGTGACTCCTTGAGTAGTCTCAGGTCAGAAAAACATTCCAGGGTTGGGGAGGGTTTAACTCTGCTCATGATCCAGCTTGGGCCCATGCACACCAAGGAATTAACTTCTGAGCATGGACCTTTCAGAACGCATCCACCAGTGGTACACACAGGGGGCATGAGGACTTTGTAATGTGTGAATTGATCCTCAGTGAAATATGGGTGTTTGATTAACAGAGCTGACATCTCAATTGTCAGCTCCACTCCCTGCTTAAAAAGTTGTTAAATAATTGTTATCATTGTACCACCAGAACATAAAATTACCTAACTGCATTGGATTCCCTGGAAGTAGCTTTGCAGTTAGCAAGCTTGAGGATATTACTTAGTCTGGGGGTTGTGGTCACTTATTTGGCCTGGCTTAGATACTACTGGGAATTGGGTTTCCCCTCCCCCCACTTCCCCACAGCATTGCCTGGGCAAGAAAGTTTGGTTCTTCCCAGTCCCTCCCACACTGATGCCACTCCCCATGGTGGCCATATCCCTCCTCAGGTGTGTTTTTTAAATAGCATTCATTGACATAAAGATATAACAATATCATAGTATATCAGTGTGTCAAGTAATGATTGCTTAAAAGCCTTGATCAACAGTGGCAAGGAGGAGGGGAAATGTCCACCACAGGGAACATATGGGGAAATCCATTGTGTGCTATGATAAACAGCCTTGCAAATAGTGTAAATTAATGTAAATTAAGCATGCAAGAAACACTGGCAAGTAATCCAAAATTCAGGATGCGCTTTGCTAAGCATTCTCTCCCTCCTTCCCACCGCCCGCTTTGACAGGCGACTCCACTAGGTTTAATGTAATTGATTGAATTGAATTCCCTTTTGTTTTCATCCATTTGTGTGATTCTTTGAAAGTGTAACAAGGGATAGAGAAACCTGTGCAATCGGGGAACAGTTAACTGCGGAGTCTCCCCGCACTCTGGTTGACAAGATGCTTTCGCTTATGGTATAATTTAAAATACTTATTGGCAGCCTAAAAGCTGTGAGAGGGCAGGAGACAGACTGTCAAACTGCACCGCCATTCTAATGCTTATTGCAAAGCTGGGTTGGGGGTTCCCTCTCCCTTCCCTTTCTTGAATCAGAGCAACTGTAATAACATGGTATTAACTGAGGGCTTCACAATGGAGTCTGTCAGCTTAGCGGCTCAATTTATTGTAAACAATAATACGTGTCCCTGAAATACAGAGCCATCTCTGAAATATAACAAAATAAAAACACTGTATGATTTTTTTTCTGAAGCCGTAACAAAGAGAAAGAAAATAAGGGGGAAACGCCCTTTGGTAAAACATAGATTTTTAATCCCTATCCAATAACAGTGCTCCAGGATCCAGCTCTGTTTTGTTTTCCTTCAGCTGAGAATCCCTGTTTGTTATTTCCGTGAGAAACCTGATGTTCATTTTTCTTCTTGCCCCAAAGAAACAGCAAGACAAGATTGTCATTGAGTGTGGCATGTGCTAGAGTAAGTCATATCTATTCTGTGTGAGGTGCAGGCACTCCCCAAGGCGTTCTATTAGTCATTGGGGTGGGGTGGGGAGCATCTTTATGGAAAGGCAATAGAAGCTCATTGGAATTTCAGTGTGCTTGGTCCTGCGTCTGCAGCCGCTAGAACACTTGGGGGAACGATAAGATATTCAGCTGCAGCTAGGTGATGGGATATCTGGAATGCAACCTATTTTATGGCCCAATAGAAGAGTGTTGTGTATAAACACATATGAGTAACTTTAAACATAAGAATGATTGCTGGATCAGACCAAGGGTCCATCTAATCCAGCATCTTGTCTGAAAGGCTAGATGTCTCTGGGAAACTCACAAGCAGGGACCTCAGGCCTCTCAGGTATTCCTAGTATCTGGTGTTTTGAGGCATACTTGAGGTTCCACTTACAGATCGGATAGGTCAGCGCGGTCTTTACATCTAGAGCCATTATTAACTTTATTGTACTGATGTTTTTGAGATTTTGTATTGATTTACAATACCTCCACCCTTCCCACTACCACCACAATAGAAAGTCTGTCAATAATATTTTTTTTTAAATATATATATATATATATATATATATATATATATATATATATATATATATATATATATATATATATATATATATATATATATATATATAATTCTGAACATGGCCAAATCTGTGGATGCTTTAATCCAGAGACTGTAGCCACGAACAGATGACAGATCTTTCTACAAACCTGAAAAAATGCCCCAAGTTTGCAGAAAAATCTGAAATCTAAAAAACGTAAATGGGGGGGGGGTTAACCCTTCCAATGATAAAAAGAACACTTGAAGCTTTCAGAAATGGATGCTCAGTGGCAGTTTCTAAGCAACTGCTACAGTATTGACAGCATTCAAGCACTGGTTTCTGTAAGTAAATGGGGGTGTGTGGAGAGACACTTCTAGGGCTGTTCTGGCCTTTGAGGGAGAACTCAGTGGGACCAGGCCTGGCAGTAGCCACAGATTGAATTGCTACCAACTGACTTGCATGATTTACCCAGGACTGGCTTTTTGCTACTGTTCAACAACAGCTACTCCATGAAAGCCAGTGTGGTATAGTGGTTAGAGCTTCATACGAGGACCTGGGAGACCTAGGTTTGAATCACCCTCTGTCATGGAAGCTTACTAGGTGACCTTGGGCCAGTCACACAGTCTCAGCCTAAATTACCTCACAAGGTTGTTAAGAGGATAAAAAGGAGGAGAGGAAAATGAAGTCAGCTGCCTTGGGTCCCTGTTGTGGAGAAAGGTGGGGTATAAAAGAAGTGAATAAATAATAAATATAGCTTAGATAGAGGCAGATAAAAGGCGGTTGAATGGGTGAGGAGACGGGAAGAGGATATGAGGTTGCAAGGCAGATGGAAAGAGGTAGATATGGAGGAAAGTGAGGTTCCCCCCACAAGCACTTGCAGGTTCCTTACTAAGTAACTGGGCTTGAACCAGTAGCTAGCATCATGCAACTGGGCCATAGTTTTCTCTGGCAGAGGCTGCTGGGAGGGAGGGGAGCCAACAACAGGGGTGGGGCAGATAAAGGTAGTAATGGTGTAATTGATGTAATGGTGTAATTAGTAATGATGTAATTGATTCTCTGTAAAGACAATAGAGCCTAGATAGGAAGCCCTATTCTACCTTCTGACCAGGAGTAAATGAAGGAGGCCCCCCATTGTAAGTTTTTAGTATTTCTTGCATCTCTGCTCTTTTGCATATTGTATGGGGGTGACCCCAGGAACTATATTGCGATCTTCAACAAGAACGAGAAAAAGACTACCATAAAATGTAATGTAACTTTCATATTCAAAGGCAATTTGAACAACCATGAAATGGATCTACTTATCCCTTC